>NW_006160220.1:102825-123283 GCF_000334495.1 Tupaia belangeri chinensis
CCCCAGCCCTGGGCTGGGGCTCAGTTGACACTGCAGACTGAGGGGGAGGGAGGTTGGCTCCACACCTTGGGGATCCCTGGGAGGAAGCACCTGCTGCGGCAGCACAGAGGGCCTTGCTCAGAGGACTGTGCCAGGCAGAGAGGACACAGCCACTGGGTCCCTATCAGGGAGAACAAGGTAAGCCCCAGGATTAGGGGCTGACTGAGCAGCTGCTTAGTGTCTCCACACCGCCCTATGCTGGTAGCAGTCAGATAGATCCCTGTGGCCCAGAGACCTTAGAATCCAGCTCTTCTCTGTAGATCCCCAAACACTGTTTTGGTGTTCACATCCAGGTCTGACCCCCTGTTAGCTGGATTTGGTGTACTGGGCATGCTCAGTGCACTTCCAGAGGACTCCTGGTCATGGGAGGTACAAACACATACATAAATATCATTTACGATGCCATGGCCACCACAGACAATTGTACAAAACCTAAATAGCACTCTTTGTTTCCAGTCAAATGTCAGTGCAGGGGACAGGCGGGCTGCTTTGACGAACATCTGTGGGCTGCTCAGGGGACCTGTATAGGACAGTGCAGGGGACAGGCAGGCTGCTTTGACGAATATCTGTGGGCTGCTCAGGGGACCTGTATAGGATGAGAATCTTCTAGGACTCAGTTCAGTGGCATCTTCAAAATATGACAATTCAGCAATCATTTGAAAAGTACTGCAATGCTTTCAGAATATTAATAAAGACCCAAGATGCTTTGGTGATTAGTGGTAAATGAAGAGCTTAGCTAGCCTTTAAATATGCCTGTGAACAGGGACCTAGTACTTCATACAGTGTAGTAAGCTTTACCTTCTTACTTTGTCACTTTCTGCAACTATGGTACCTATGTGAGGATTGTGTCTTAGGTGTCACATGTTTGTGTTGGGAACATAGTTTCTTTCCCCTGCACTTTATTTTTTCTTCTCCCTTTCTTGTTTCTTCTCCTTTTATTTATTTATTTATTTATTTATTTTTGATTTTTGCTATAGGGTGTGTGTGCTCACCCGAAAGACAGAAAATGAGAAATCATCCCCTGAGGGGATGGCCATGCCACAACCCCTTCTCCTCCATTCTCCTCTTGGAATCTTGGGCATGCACTTATATATCATCAGTGTGAGTTTTAAGCCACCAAGTCCAGAACTCAAATCATGGTAGACTACATGCAACTCCAGAGATGTAATCATTATGCCATCTGCTAGTCCCTCACCTGTATTTTCTTACTCACTGTTTCAGTTTAGCAGGAGTTGACTGGAACAGTTTCTGCTTTTGCAGACAGATCTGGACTGGCAAACATGGAAACTGCCCCTTCTCCCCACGCCCTGTTTGGAATCTGCTCTGAGTGTGTGCGTGACTCCCATGGTCTACACTCACAGGTTTAGCATAAATGACGTGTGGCTGAGAGAGACATAGAGACAGAAAACGAGAAATCACCCCCCAGGGGGGATGGTCACACCGCAATCCCTTCTCCTCCATTCTCCTCTCAGGATCTTGGGCACGCATGCACACGCGCCCGGCGTGAGTTCTAAGTCACCGGGTCCGGGACACGAACCGTGGTCGACTACGTGGGAGTCCAGCGACATAGCCATTACACTAACTGCTGGTTCCCGAGGACTGGTATTTACGTCTATGTATCAGAGGTTAGAACACTGCCTGGTTGGCACTGGTACCAGGACATGATCCCAAGATCCATGTTGGCAGTTGGTGCTGCATGCAGTGACAGGAATAGTGACAGACTCAGCTGCTAACCCTGACTACAGGCTTCTGCTTCAGTTCTGACCCAGCATAGGAACTGAGAGTCAGGAGGGAGACAGAGGAGGAGTGAGGCGGGGCATGGCCAGGGGAGCAGGGCAGAGCCAGGACCTCCCAGGGCAACCCTGGATGATGATCTCCAGGCCCTCTGTGCAGAGAGTGAGGGTGAGGAGGAGAGGGGTCCAGGCCATGATGAGGGTGCCCTGAGCTCGGCCTCCTGAGACACACAGATGAGGGGAAACAGCCCCTACTTCCTTATTTCTGCCCAGCATATGTGAGGGGAGGTCTAGTGCAAACACACCTGTTCCGCTGGCTGAGCCCCAGCTGTGATGCTCAGTTTGGTTAGTCTTCCTGTGGCAAGGAAGGTGGGAGATGGTGGTGGTGAGGGCCAAGACTGTCCAGGCCCTCTGGGAGGACACAGCTGCTGGGGCACGAGCAATGAATAGAGACAGGACACAGGTATCTGGTGTCCCCACTGAGAGCTCAGCATGAACTTGCTTCTCAGGTTTCTCAAGGATCCTGTGTCCCTTCCCACCTGACCTCTCAAAGACTAGCATAGAAGGCATATCTGAGCACAGCTGTGTGTGTGTGTGTGTGTGGGGGGGGGGTGTTCATTGAATTCCCTGGAAATGAGGATAACCCCAGGAGGGAGAAGGAGGAAGGCAGAGAAGAGAGACAGCTGACTTGGTGGTTCTCTGAACTAGGGCATTAGATAGTTCCAGGAAGAGGAAGGAAATTGAAGTGTCTGCTACCAAGGAAAGATCTGGACCACCAGTGTCAGTGGCTTTGCTGATGTAGAGACCTTGGAAGCATTTTTTTCAAGCTGCCAAGTCCAGGAAGTAAACCACATGTTCAGCCATGGGATACCGATTCCCTCACCCAGTAGGCCGTGGGGGCTGGCCTTCACCAGATCTGGTAACAGGCAGGAGGGTGTTAGAATGCACAGGGGTGCAATGTTTAGTGTTGTACAAGTTCCATGGACTGTATAATGTATAATGGAACGTGCATCAGGAGTGGGTGTCAGAAGTGGGGAGTAATTCCCTTCTAATCCCTGGACTGTATTTGACTTCGTAAAAGGATGATGACCAATTATATGACTGTCTCTCATAGTGATGGTCTCTGGACATCTTTGCCTCCACCATACCTCTCACTGAGCTCCTTTCCCTGGTCAGTTTCACATTTCCTGGAATGTCATGGGCTAGGCCTGGGGCTGTCTCTGCTGTGGACCCTGCAGGGAGAGCAGGGGGTCACCCTGGGCGTTGGGGAAGACTAGAGACCTGTGCTCTTCCTCCTGAATCACTGGCTCCACTACAGACTGTCTTCTTGGTGAGAATAAACTTCAGAACTGTGTAGAGGCTGCTGTAAAAATGCCCTTCAGGGATTGTGGTGTGGCCATCCCACCTGGGGGGTGATTTCTCGCTTTTTGTCTCTCTGTCTCTCTCTGTCTTTCTGGCGAGTGCGAGCACCCTATAGCAAAAACCTCTCAAAAAAAAAAAATGCCCTTCAGATTCTGGCTCCAGGTGACTGCATTGCTTTCAGGAATTTTTTGAAGACTTTATAAAAGTTTTATGAAATACTAGAAGACAGTTTCAGTCTGAGGAACTTTTTATAATAGTAAGAGTGGCTATATTTTAACATCAACAAAATGAGTCATAGGCCTATGCTTGTGGAGCCTGAACTTTTTGTCCCACCTCCCCATCTCACTTTGTCACTGTGAGCAGCATAGTGGTGCCAGGTCACAGAGTAGTAGTCAGTCTCGTCCTCAGGTTGCAGTCCAGAGACGTGCAGAACATCTGCATTGGCTGAGGTGTCTTCGAATCCAGAGAAGTGGCTGGAGACCCCGGAGCCCTGGTGCTTTTCTGAATCTGTGTGATAGTTCAGAAGATAGTGGGGAGGGCTCCCTGGCCTCTGCTGGTACCAGAATATGCCCTAGATGACAACATTGAAATCACTGCTCAGGGTACAGGTGAGTCAGGTGGCTGATCCAGAACACAGGGAGAGAGGGCAGCTGAGTCAGAGAGGGATCCTGCAGACACAGACAGGAAATGAGGAGGGGCTAGGGTTCTGAGTCTGTGGATTGATGCAGGCTGGGAATTGAGACTTAAGTGTGAGGCCTCCCCTAACTGTGCAGTGAGAGAGCAGTGTAAGGAGGAGAGGAGTCCAGGTCATAGTGGACATAGCCCCTGATTCTCACATGGTTGGGCTGCTCCAGACCTCTTTCTTCCTACCCTCTACCCCAGGAGGGGCTCTTCATGCAAAAGCATTGCCACTGTAATGTGTGTTTATGTAAGAACTGGGGCTTGTGGGCAGAGATTGCTGCATATGCAGGACCTGGAGGGAGGCAGTGCTGGGACCACACCCCAAGAGGCCCAGCTGCTGAGCCTGCATCTGTGAGCTCAGCTTCCATTGCCCTGCCCTAAGAGCGTGGGGAGGGCCCAGCTGTGGGCACTCCCTGTGCACCAGAGACAGACCCGCAGCGCCCCCTGCTGCCCACTGCACAGACTTCAGTCTCTCAGGGGAAACCCTGGCAGTGTGTCAGCCTGACAGCCTGGTCACTGTCAGTCCAGGACACCCACAGGACACACCTCTGCCCAGCCTCAGAGACATTGGTGTTAATAAACTGCATTATCCTCCACGAGAACTAAAATATTTCAAGACTTCAGAAGGAGCCATGTATAATTTATGTCCACTTCATCTATCCTTGTATGTCCCTCTTTTCTTCTGTCCCTTCATCCCTTTCTTTTCCCCTCCTTAATTTATTTATTCCTTCATTTTTTTCTCTAATTAATTAATTCTTTATTTTTCTGCCCATGCATTTTGTGTCATAGTCATGAAAGCATCCAAATTTGTGGTTGGGAAGCTTCCCTCTCATGTTTTCTTCAGGGATTTCTATAGCTCTAGCTTTTACTCGCTGGTCTTTGCTCCATTTCATATGTGCAAGTGGATCTTACTTTTCTCAGAAGTCACTATTGAAAATATTTTTCGTTCCCTGTTGATAGCTTTGGCCTGCATGTAGAAGGTCATGCAGTCATGTATGTCATGTTTATTCACAGGGTCTCTATGATACCTCATTTTTCCATATTTCTGTTTACATGTCAGTACCATTTTTTTCTTGAAATTGTACTTATTTTACTTTTGGTAGCCAGAGAGTATGTGCATTTGCCAGAGAAGAGAGGGAGAAAGAGAGAGAAAGCACCCCCTATTGGGCATGGTTACACAGCTAATCTTTTTCTTACATTCCCCCTTCTGTCATTATTTCTGGTGCACACACACACATGCACACATGTGCTCACATGTTTTTCAGGCTACTGAGCCTGATCTTTGAACTGGGATTGGAACCCCCCCATCAGCCATGGTGCATGCACATGCGTACACACGTCCTCACATGTTTTTCAGGCTACTGAGTCTGATCTTTGAACTGGGATTGGAACCCCCATCAGCCCTGTGGGACCTGGCTCTCTGAACCAGTAGGCTACAGGATCAGCCCAGGGCAATGTGTTCTGGTTTAAATGTCTGCGTCTTTCACCTCCTTGATTAAGTTTACTATTAAGTATTGGGTTATGCTTGGTGATATGATAAAGTGCATTGCTCTGTTAATTTCATGTGTGGCTGTTTACTACTGAAGTCTAGCAAGACAATAGATATTCTCATGTTGATTTTGTATCTTCAGACTCTGCTGAATGCACTTCACAGTGGTCATTGTATTTGGAGGACTTTTTGAAGTATTGTTTACCTACAAAGTCTTATGCTCTGAAAGAGAGATCATTTCATTTCTTGTTTCTGTCCTTTTTATTCTCTCTTACCTAATTGCTCTGTTAGAGTTTCCAACCCTGAGCTGAGTGGAAGTGGGAAAAATGGGGGTCCTTTTCTTTTCTGGATATTAGAGAATCTTTAAGGTGAACCTCCCCACCCTCCCTACTAACTGTTTTCATTCCCCTGAAGCATGTCTTATTCTTATTGCTATTATATTTATGTCCCCTGTGTTTCTTCAGGTGATGTCAGCTCTCTGAGGAAGGGGCCCTTCCTGTCTTGTCCCCACTGTGTTCTGAGCCCCGAGGCCACCTCTGGAGACGGGTGCACAGTAGAAGCTCAGTACATGGTGTGCACAGAGGCCCTCCAGTCAGCTCTCTCGGGTCAGACCCACCAGTGCTCTGCATCCTTGTTCTTCCCTGGTCCCAGTTAGGACTGACCATGGGCTCCCACATTCACATGTTTAGAGACTTACCCCCAGTGTGTCTATATTGGGAAGTTGTGCCTCTGTGGGGGTCATTAGGGTTACTGAGGTCCTAATGGTGAGGTCCTAATTACCAAGGATAGGTGTCGTTACAAGAAATATGGACACAAACCACACAATGCCCTAGGGGTCATTATTTGGGGACACAGCCAGAGATGGTGACCTGTGGGCCATGGAGATAAGATTAGAAGAAACCAGCCTGCTGACAAGTAGATCAGGACTTCCAACCTCTGGACCTGAGAGGAAATAAAGATGTCTGGGAGATGCCCAGCCTGGGGACTGTGCTGTGGGAGCCTTGGAGACTAATGCACCCCTGGGCTCTGTGCTTAGGGCCACCCACCACTGCCTTTTGGACTGTCTTATGTGTTCAGGAAAAATGCTCAATATGTCATTGCCAAAGGCCAGATTTGGAGGCAGGATTGGAGGACAAATTCTCTACACAGATGTCACTGGACAGATGTTCAGACCCAGATTTTAGACCAAACAAAGGAACAACTGACTTGGTCCCTGATGGGTGCTGTGCAGAAAAGCCCCAGGGACAGGCAGATAGCAGGTTCTTGTCTCACTTCCCCCCTGGCCTGGAGCACTGTGTGAGCAAAGAAGTTGTCATCATGGGGGTGACAGTGATAGATAGCCTCATCCTCAGCCTGGAGTCCTGAGATTATCAGGGAGGCCAAGGTTCCAGACTTGGAGCCAAACAATCGATCTGAGATTCCTGAGGGTCGATTGCTGTTATCATAGATGAGGAGTCTGGGAGCCACCTCCGGGAGCTGTTGGTACCAGTGCACATTCCTGCCACCAATGTTGCTGCTGCTTCCAGTGCAGGAGATGGTGACCCTCTGGCCCAGTTCCCCAGACACTGAAGGCAGCTGAGTCAGCACAGTCTGGGCCCAGAACCCTGGGGGTGGGAGAGACACAGAGAGGGTGATTCTGAGTCTAGAGATAAGAGGAGAAAGTAGTACCCATGGTCTTGCTAGGCCCTTCCCCTGGTCCCATATCAAGTCACACCCATGGTCTTGCTAGGTCCTTCCCCTGGTCCCATATCAAGTCACCTATGCAGAGAGCCAGGAGGGTGAGCAGGAGAGGAGACCAGGCCATGGTGGATGGGATCCTGGAGTCTTGCCTTCTGGGCCCACAGCTGAAGCAGAGCTTCCCTGAATCTCTCCCTTCTCCTCTTCATGCTCTGAGAGGGGGAGAGGGCATTCATGCAAATGACCTCCACCTCCAATTTGCAGGGCCTACCTGGAGTTGGATCAAGCCCCTCTGCCTGAGCATGGCAGGGGCAGCAGGGGTGGGGCTGTGTGGGCCCAAGTGTGGGAGGTCCTAGCTGTGAGCCCTGAGCAGAAGGTAACAGGCAGGTCCAGGTGAGGGCTCCCAGCTCTGACCCCCTTCTACATCTCCAATGAACTGGACCTGGGTGGCCCCTGGTGTCCTAGCACAGCCACAGCATACTGTGACCTAATGACCTAACTCCCTGAGAGACAGCCCTGCCTCCCCGTGCCCTATCAGTCATCAACGCCCAGGGAGACTGCTCTGTGGGAGCTGAGAGGACCAAGCAAATTGGGGTGAAGGAAAGAATGTCATTCTACTTAAAAGTGTCTGATACTGTTCTGTTTAAAAATGAGAAAAAAGCATTAATCTCTGATCTGAAAGTTTATGCAATGTGAATTTTTGTAAAAAATATCAAGTTTTAAAAATATAATTTTTATTAAAAGTGACAAAATGAAGAAGAGTTTGTGCCACAGTGGAAGTCTCTGCCCTCACTGTTACCCCAGTTTCTGTGTGGAGTTAGAAGGGCTTAGGGAACAGTAGGGCCGTCAATATGGCCACTGTATTAGAAAGTGTGTGACCATGGGATTCTGCCACTTGACAGTTTCAATGCATTAAAATTTTCAACAGATTTATGTCATATAAACTAGTCACCTATTTAAAATTGGCCTACATGTTTATGTGAAAGAGAATCTATGGTGCATTTTAATTTTTCATTTATATCATTACTATTTTGAAATGATCTTTAATTCGTGTTCATTGTGAGTTGCAATTGTTTTGACTTTTGTTTTGTACACACAAAAAACAGATATTTTACAAGCAAGAGACAGCTTATAAAATTTTATTTATTTTCAAGATTGAAATAAATTTTGACAAATACACTTGTGACCTGTCTTCTCAGTATTGCTTGCTATTGAATGAGATCTCAGCGCCACCTGATGTCTGAGGGCTGGATTCCCCCAGGTCTGGGATGCACAGCAGAGGGCCAGGGAGAGAGAGCTGGATTCCGCACCCCCTAGGCCTCTGCCCCCTCCTCAGATAGGCAGGACCTCTTCACTGCCCAGGAGCCTCCTCTGCAGGCTGTAGAGGCAAATCTAGCCCACTGGCTGTTTTATTTTGTTAATGAGTTAAAATTCACATAATGTAAAAGTATGTAAATACTGGGATCAGCAGTTAGCATAATAGCTATGTTGCTGGACTCCCACATAGTCAACTGTGGTTTGCGTCCTGGACCCAGTGGCTTAAATTCACACCGGGCACATGTGTGTGCGTGCCCAAGATTCTGAGAGGAGAAAGGAGAAGGGATTGTGGCATTGTCATCCCCCCTGGGAGATGATTTCTCTCTTTCTGTCTCTCTGTCTCTCTCCGTCTTCCTGGCGAGTGCACACGCCCTATAGCAAAAACCTTCTCCAAAAAAAAAGAAGTATGTACTTAGAGTACAGGATTCAGTAGCACTTAGTGCCTACCATGTGGTGAACCCCCATGACTACCTAGTTCCAAACATTGTCACTGGCCCATAGGAGACTTCACACCAGTATGCTGTCACCCATTCTGCATTTCTTTACCCTAGGAACCAGTAGGGGGTTTGTATTTTTAAAATGGACATATTCTTGATATTTCACATAAATTCACTTGACACTATGTGACCTTTTCATTATTTATTCAATTTTTATTTATTTATTCACTTATTTTAATTTGATCAGAGAGAGAGTGAGTGAAAAAGAAAGCCACCAGATATGTGGGGCTTGAACCATGTAGGCTATGTGGGAGTGTTCAGTGCCTTAGCCAACATGCCACCTACTGGTCCTGACACTATGTGACTTTTTTACAGAAGAATAATTTTATTTAACTTTGTTTTTTATTATCATTTTAACTTGTCCAGAGGAAAACACACAAAGAGAGAGGGAAAGTGAGAAAGCAGGTCACCAGGTCTGGGATTCAAAATGTGGTTGGCCATGGGGGAGTCCAGTGCCCCTAACCACCACACCACCTTCCAGCCCACTATGTGACTTTTTATGTTTGGATTCACTTTCTCACACTTATAAGGATTTTTTAACACTTATCCCCATCGTAACTGCTGTATGGATGAAGAATATTCTATTGCATGGATGTATCACATCTTATTCATGCACCAATTTATGGATGGACATTTCATCTGTTGATCTACTTTGTTATGGCACTGTTAGGAACATGTGTCTACACATTTTGTCTAAATATGTGTTTTTAATTATTTTGGGTTATGTGTAAGAGTGAACTTTCTGGGTTATAATATGCATTTTTGGTCATTTTTAAGTAGTTGACATTCCTTTTTCATGTTTGTTATAGCAGTTGATATTCTGACCAGCAATTTTGTTATCAGGGTAATTCTGGCTTAATAGAATAAGTTAGGGAACATTTCCACCTCTGCTCTCCGAACAGGATCTGGGGGACTGTGCCCTTTTGTTCTAGCTGCTCCCTTCAGCCACCCCACAGGAAGGCAGGAGGACTGATGGGCAGGAGGCTTTTTGGAGCACACATGCCTTCAGGAGTGTCACAGACAGGGACAAGTGAGCAGGGCGAAGGGCCTGTGGGAACCTTAGGGACATATGTACATGAGGTCTTCCCATGTAACACAAGTGCTCAGTGTCTGCATCTGGGAAAGAATAGCATCCTGTGACCCCTGTGCAGTGAACACACAGCAGAGCAGCCTGGGAGACAGGAGCTGAGTGCTCTCTGCATCATTCTGCAGGAGCCAGCCTAAGACTGTCCATAGGGAGCTCTTGGCAGGAATCAGAATGTGCTAAGTGCTCTGTTTATAAAATTATAACAAAAAAAAATGAGAGCTGCGTGTCAGTTATGGTAGAAGAATAGCAAACAGGTTTTGTCCCACTTCCCCAGCCTTGTCCTCAGGCTGGATGTTGGAGATGGTCAAGGAGCGGTCGGCCCCAGAGCTGGAGCCTGGGAAGCCATCAGGGGTCCCATCCTCCTTGCTGTGGCTTCCATCACTGGTAAGCTTCACCACATGCAGAGGAGCCTTCCCTGGCTGTTGCTGGAACCAACAAATGGTGTGGGTGCTGTGCTCCCTGCTCAGAGTGCAGGTGAGCTTGGCCGGGCTCCCAGAGAGGCAGATGTAGATGGTGACTGAGTCCGCACAGGCTGGGAGAGGGACCCTGGAAACACAGACACTCACAAGGCAAGAGGTCAGGACAAAGATCAAGCTGCTGGGAGATCTGAGCCATAGGGAACTGACTTAAGCTGGGGCTGCCCCTGAACATGGGAGGCCTGTTTCTACCTGAGAAGTGAGAGAAGAGCAGGAGGAGAGAGGGGCCCAGGTCAAGATGGACACAGCCCTCCTGAGGTCTAGGCTGGGGCTGGGCTGCCCAAGGCCTTTCTTTTCCCCTCTCCAGGCCTTACAGAGGAGGGTCATGTATGCAAATGTGCTCCCACCCCTGCTTGCCCCTTCCTGCCCCACAAATTTCTTCAGGGCCTGGGGTTGGTGGCTGGGGGTCTGGTAGGCTGAACCTGGGAGGAAGTAGTGCTGGAGCCACACCCAGAAAGGCCCAGCTGCTGAGCCTGCACAGTACAGGATTCAGTAGCACTTAGTGCCTACCATGTGGTGAACCCCCATGACTACCTAGTTCCAAACATTGTCACTGGCCCATAGGAGACTTCACACCAGTATGCTGTCACCCATTCTGCATTTCTTTACCCTAGGAACCAGTAGGGGGTTTGTATTTTTAAAATGGACATATTCTTGATATTTCACATAAATTCACTTGACACTATGTGACCTTTTCATTATTTATTCAATTTTTATTTATTTATTCACTTATTTTAATTTGATCAGAGAGAGAGTGAGTGAAAAAGAAAGCCACCAGATATGTGGGGCTTGAACCATGTAGGCTATGTGGGAGTGTTCAGTGCCTTAGCCAACATGCCACCTACTGGTCCTGACACTATGTGACTTTTTTACAGAAGAATAATTTTATTTAACTTTGTTTTTTATTATCATTTTAACTTGTCCAGAGGAAAACACACAAAGAGAGAGGGAAAGTGAGAAAGCAGGTCACCAGGTCTGGGATTCAAAATGTGGTTGGCCATGGGGGAGTCCAGTGCCCCTAACCACCACACCACCTTCCAGCCCACTATGTGACTTTTTATGTTTGGATTCACTTTCTCACACTTATAAGGATTTTTTAACACTTATCCCCATCGTAACTGCTGTATGGATGAAGAATATTCTATTGCATGGATGTATCACATCTTATTCATGCACCAATTTATGGATGGACATTTCATCTGTTGATCTACTTTGTTATGGCACTGTTAGGAACATGTGTCTACACATTTTGTCTAAATATGTGTTTTTAATTATTTTGGGTTATGTGTAAGAGTGAACTTTCTGGGTTATAATATGCATTTTTGGTCATTTTTAAGTAGTTGACATTCCTTTTTCATGTTTGTTATAGCAGTTGATATTCTGACCAGCAATTTTGTTATCAGGGTAATTCTGGCTTAATAGAATAAGTTAGGGAACATTTCCACCTCTGCTCTCCGAACAGGATCTGGGGGACTGTGCCCTTTTGTTCTAGCTGCTCCCTTCAGCCACCCCACAGGAAGGCAGGAGGACTGATGGGCAGGAGGCTTTTTGGAGCACACATGCCTTCAGGAGTGTCACAGACAGGGACAAGTGAGCAGGGCGAAGGGCCTGTGGGAACCTTAGGGACATATGTACATGAGGTCTTCCCATGTAACACAAGTGCTCAGTGTCTGCATCTGGGAAAGAATAGCATCCTGTGACCCCTGTGCAGTGAACACACAGCAGAGCAGCCTGGGAGACAGGAGCTGAGTGCTCTCTGCATCATTCTGCAGGAGCCAGCCTAAGACTGTCCATAGGGAGCTCTTGGCAGGAATCAGAATGTGCTAAGTGCTCTGTTTATAAAATTATAACAAAAAAAAATGAGAGCTGCGTGTCAGTTATGGTAGAAGAATAGCAAACAGGTTTTGTCCCACTTCCCCAGCCTTGTCCTCAGGCTGGATGTTGGAGATGGTCAAGGAGCGGTCGGCCCCAGAGCTGGAGCCTGGGAAGCCATCAGGGGTCCCATCCTCCTTGCTGTGGCTTCCATCACTGGTAAGCTTCACCACATGCAGAGGAGCCTTCCCTGGCTGTTGCTGGAACCAACAAATGGTGTGGGTGCTGTGCTCCCTGCTCAGAGTGCAGGTGAGCTTGGCCGGGCTCCCAGAGAGGCAGATGTAGATGGTGACTGAGTCCGCACAGGCTGGGAGAGGGACCCTGGAAACACAGACACTCACAAGGCAAGAGGTCAGGACAAAGATCAAGCTGCTGGGAGATCTGAGCCATAGGGAACTGACTTAAGCTGGGGCTGCCCCTGAACATGGGAGGCCTGTTTCTACCTGAGAAGTGAGAGAAGAGCAGGAGGAGAGAGGGGCCCAGGTCAAGATGGACACAGCCCTCCTGAGGTCTAGGCTGGGGCTGGGCTGCCCAAGGCCTTTCTTTTCCCCTCTCCAGGCCTTACAGAGGAGGGTCATGTATGCAAATGTGCTCCCACCCCTGCTTGCCCCTTCCTGCCCCACAAATTTCTTCAGGGCCTGGGGTTGGTGGCTGGGGGTCTGGTAGGCTGAACCTGGGAGGAAGTAGTGCTGGAGCCACACCCAGAAAGGCCCAGCTGCTGAGCCTGCATCAGAGAGCTCAGCTCCCATGGCCCAGCCCTGGGTGTGTGTGGGGACCTACTGTACAGCCTGAGACAGACCCACAGCACCCCCTGCTGCCCACTGCACAGACCTCAGTCTTTCAGCAGAAATCCTGGCCTTGGCTCATCCCAAAAACCTGGTTATTGTCAGACCACAGACACCCACAGGCCATGTCTCTGCTCTGCCCCAAGGTCACTGATGTTAATAAACAGCATTATTCAGCACATGGGATACTTTATTTCAAGACCACCATGTGTCACTTATGACCATGTATCTGTTTTTGTATTTCTGTGCTTCCCTCTTACTCCTCCCTCCCTCTGTCCTTCCCTCCTTTCTCCTTTCAGTTCCTTCTGTCATCAAGGTGTTTTGTTTTGTTTTGTTTTGTTTCTGCCCATGCTTTTTGTGTCATAGCCATGAAATAATACACATTCATTGTGGTGAATCTCTTCTCTAATATTTTTTTCTAAGATAGTGTTTTCACTGTCATATGTTGGTCCTGGCTCCATTTCACATCTGTAAGAGAATATTCACTTTTGTCAACAGCAGTTCTTGAAAAGACTGTTCTTTCCCCATTGATGGTCTTGCCATGCGTATTGAAAAACTCATATAGCCATGTATGTCAGTGGTCATTCACAGGGCCTTGATTTTATGCAATTTTTCTCTTTATATCTCTAGAGACATGTCATTATCACTCTGTGGCTTTTTAAATTAATTTTAAATTATTATTATTTTTATACATTCAATTGCTATAGTTATTTAAATTGTAAAAAGAATTTACCCAGCATGAAGTACAGCTTAGACCCATCCAGTTGAGAATACTATTTGCATCATTACCAACAGGTAATAAACCATTTCTGGGTCCCAAAGATGTCTCATCTCTATTTTTTCTGCAAAACGTGACTCTTTCCATTGCCAGAGGACATGTGTGCTTCCAGAGACAGAGAGAGCAAGGGTGAAAGCACCCCTGTGCGAAGTGGTCATTCCTCTTCTGGGCAGAATTCCAGGTATGCGTGCTCACATGTTTGGCTTATTTTTCAAGATGCTGAGTCTGGGTTTTAAACATAGATTGGAACCACACTCAGTCATGTAGGATCAGGATCTCTTAACAAGACTACATACTTGCCATGCATAGCAATGTTTCCTAGTTTAAAGTAAAGGGATTTACACTTCCTTGATTGGATTTATTTTTTAGTATTTTATTATTATTATTATTATTTTTGCTATAGGGCATGTGCACTCACCAGAAAGACAGAGAGAGACAGAAAGCAACAAATCAATTTCCAGGGGGGATGGCCATGCCGCAGTCCCTTCTCCTCCATTCTCTTCTCTGGATCTTGGACATGCACACACACACCCCCAGCATGAGTTTAAACCACCAGGTCTGGGACTCAAACTGCTGTAGACTACATGGGAGTGCAGCGACATAGCCATTACTCCAACTGCTGATCCCATATTTTATTATTCTTAATATTATAAAGTGCATTGCATTATTAATTTCATTTTTGGTTGTTTATTATTCAAGGTACTATGTCAACATATATATATTTTTTCTTTTTTTGGAGAGGTTTTTGCTATAGGGTGTGTGCACTCACCAGAGAGACAGAGAAAGACAGGGAGGCAGAAATCGAGAAATCACCCCCGAGGGGATGGCCATGCCACAATCCCTTCTCCTCCATTCTTTTCTTGGGATCTTGGGCACACATGCACATGCGCCTGGCATGAGTTTAAGCCACTGGGTCCGAGACTTGAACCCCAGTCAACTACATGGGAGTCCAGCGACATAGCCATTACACTAATTGTTGGTCCCATCAACATATATTTGTGTGTTGATTTTATATCTTAAAACTACTAGGTTCATGTCATAGTTTTTACAATATTTGAAAGCTTTTTAAAATAATTTGTTATTCAACTTTATTCATTTCCATTAATTTGATCAGAGAGGGACAGAGAGAGAAAGTGAAAAGCAAGCTGGTTAAGGACTCAAACCATGGTAGGCTACGTGGGAGGCCAGTACCCTTAACCATCTGCTTGCCTCCTATTTGAAGGTCTTTTTAAGGATTGCCTACCTACAGGATTAAGTATCTGAAAGCAGAGATCATTGTATTTTTTGTTTGTTTAATTGTATTTTTTGTTTGTTTCTAATTTCTCTTCTTTTTTATTGTTTCCTAATTACTCTCTTAGCTCTGGTAGATCTTCCAGTGCTGTGCTGAGTGGAAGTAGGAAGCGGGCATTCTTGTTTTCTCCTGATATTAGAGAGCCCCCCAAGGTGAAAACCCCCACCTTGCACATGTAACCATCTCCACATTCTTGAAACATGTGTTATTACTTTTTTCTTTTTATTTTACATTTGGCTAAAGGGTACACGTACTTGCTGGAGAGAGATAGAGACAGTGAGAGTGTAAGTAAGAAATCACCCCCAAGTGGGGATGTCCATGCCACGCTCCCTTCTCCTTCATTTTCCTTCTGGGATTTTGGGCATACACACACACACAACCAGTGTGATTTTCAAGACATCAGGTCCAGGACTCAAACTGTAGTCAGCCATGTGGGAGCACTGTGTCCTAACTATCAAACCACTGGTGGGCCCCCATGGTTATTTGAATGATGTTTTCATTTATGTCCTCTGTATTCCTTCAGATGATGTCAGCTTTCTGAGGAAAGGCCCTTCCTGTCTTGTCTCCACTGTGTGCTGAGCCCAGCAGCCACCTCTAGGGTCAGGTGTACAATAGATGCTTAGTAAATGCTGTGGACAGATGACCTCCAGAGAGTCAGCTCTCCTGAGTCAGACCCAGTTGGATTCTGTGTCCTCAATCTTCCCTGATCCCTGTAAGGAATGAATTGTAGGCTCCCAGTACACATGGTCAGAACCTCACCCCCAATCTGTCTGTATTTGAAGAGTGTGCCTCTGTGAAGGCCATTAGGGTTAATGAGGTCCTAAGGGTGGAGTCCTAATTCCTGAGACCAATGTCTTTAAAGAGAACCTGAACACAAACCATTCAATTCCCAGGGGTTCACTATGTGGGGACACAGCCAGAGACAGCAACCTCCAGACCATGGAAAGAGGACTTAGAAGGAACTAACCTGCTCGTGAGTGGGTCTGGACTTCCAGGTTCTAGACTTAAGAGGTGATAACTGTTTGTGAAGACACCCACCTCTGACATTTACTGTAGGATCCTCAGCAGACTTAGGGATTATTCCCAGATTCCAGGAATATTCACTGAGATAAATACATATGTGTTATTGCTAAAGATTGGGTAGGGGGGCAGAATTTGAGAGGGTGAGGACAAATTGTCTAGATACATGTTACTAGACAGGAACTCAAGCCCCAGCTTCAGGGCAAACAAAAGAAGCAGCTGACTTGTCCTGGGTGGGTGCTGAGCAAAGAAGCCCCAGGACTGGGCAGACAGTAGGTTCTTGTCTCACTCCCCCCCTGGCCTGGAGCACTGTGGGTGCATACCGATGTTGCTGCTTCCAGTGCAGGAGATGGTGATGCTCTGACCCAGGGCCCCAGACACTGAAGGTGACTGAGTCAGTACAGACTGGGCCCAGGACCCTGGAGATGGGAGAGACACAGAGAGTGTGATCCTGAGTCTAGAGACAAGAGGAGAATGCAGGGCCCATGGTCTCTCCAAGCCCTTTCTCTGGCCCCATATCTAGTCACCTGTGCAGTGAGCCAGGAGGGTGAGCAGGAGAGGGGACCAGGCCATGGTAGAGGATCCCAGAGTCCTGCCTTCTGGGCCTACAGCTGAAGCAGAGCTTCCCCAATCTCTCCCTTCCCCTTTCATGCTTTGAGAGGAGGTAAGACCATTCATGCAAATGAGCCCCCACCCTCAGTTGGTCACACATGGCCCTGGGTCAGATCCTCTTCCTGAGGATGACAGGGTTGGCAGAGGTATGGCTCTGTGAGCCCAGGAGTGGGAGGTCCCAGCTGTGAGCCCTGAGCAGAGGGCAACAGGCAGGACCAGTTGGGAACTCCCAGCCCTGATTACCCCCCAGAGGCCTGAGGAATGGGACCTGCATGACCCTTATTTTCCACGTTCAGACACAGCATCCTGTTACCTTGTGACCAGAGCACCTCAGTGGAATCCTCTGCAGGGCTCTGTCCATTACTCCTTGCCTTAGGCCAGGCTAGGCAGCCTCTTCTGTGGCTCCCCTTTACCTCAAGGCAGCCTCTATGATCTAGCCAGACTCCTCCAAGGCAAATCTGTCCATGGCCCCCTTCACTGTTCTTGGTCAGGGCTGAGGTGTCTCTCATACAGTCAGGTCAGAACTAAGCACAGAGAAGTGAGGGACCCATGCACTCACTCCCCTGGCTCTGTAGGAGGTTGAGTGGCTCCTCTTGAGCTTCCTCTCTGGTATCTAGTGGTCTCCTTCCTCTGTGGGTCCCACAGCTCTCGGGAAGAAGGGATCTCATCTCTCTAGGGATGGGGAACAGGTAGGGAAGAAGTCCTATGTGTGCTGCTGGAGGGTGATATGGGGAGGTCTGGACATCCTGTCTGTATTTCCACAGAATCGAGGTCTTCGCCATGCATATGCTTAGAACAAAGGATTAGTCCAAATGCCCTATGCTCTAAACACCATGATTAGTAATGAGATAATCGTGCCTCTTATTCTAAGTAATTTTTAATTTCCCATCAATTTTTGTTTTTATAATGCCACATGTCTTAAACTGTTGTTAGAGGAAAGAGGCTTAGTCATTATAAAATAAACACATGCACAGACCCAGGTTCTCTCTCTATTTTTATTCTGGAGCAAGCAAAGTCTAACATGGACACTGGAAGCAGAGAAAAGTAGAGGATGAGATGACTCCTCATGGTGCCCAGGAGCCAGGAGGAAAAGGCAGCAAAGTGAACCCCTCAGTGTGTTTTTATTTGCCCTCAGGATCTCTTTGTCCAGTGATTAAAGTGGACAGAGATTCAGGTCATGGTGGAGAGACCCCCAGAATTGGACTCCAAATCATTGCATTTGGTTTTTAGGTCCCCCAGACCCCAAATTTCTCTTATTCTCTACCCAAACATTGTTTCTACTGACTTTTTAAAAAATGTATATTTTCCCTGCTTTGTGACTATCCCTCTTTCTCTGCATGGACATCAGGCCTGGATAACTCTGGGAGGTGGAGGGTGAAATAGGAAGCAGGGGTCCAAGCACAGAGCTCAGGTGTCTCTTTGGGCTCCAGGGGTAGAAAAGTCATACCTAATTGAGGAACACTGCCAGATCTTTCAATTTGTTTAAAATTGTTTCTGGGACCAGCAAGTGGCATGGTGGTTAAGGCACTGGACTCCCACACGGCCAGCTGTAGTTCCAGTCTCTGACCTGGTGGCTTGAAAATCATACCAGGTGCATGTGCCTGCATACTGCAAATCTCAGGAGGATGGAGGAGAAGGGAATGCACCATGGCCAGCTACCCTGAGGAGTGATTTCTCACTTTCCCACTTATTGTCTTTCCAGTAAATGCACACACCCTATAGCAAAACCTAAAAATAAACAAGTAAATACAATTGTTTCTGTGAGAATCAATACAATGAAAGGGCAATCACTGAAAACAAGCCTTCATACTGTAGAGTTTTTCCTCTACTCTGGATAAGGAGTCTCCACAGTCTCCTCATCCTCCCTCTCCTCCACACACACAGCATGTTCTGATCAAGTTTGTTTGGTGAATGCTTCATGCATCAACATAGAAGAAAAACAAGGCTTTCTGGAAGTGTCTGTACAGCCCCAAGGACATCTGTGAAAATGTGGGTTGGGACCAGGGGCTCTTGGCTCCGAAGGAATGGGGTTTACCCAGTGTCGTCCCACATAAACCAAGAGAACATGAAGCCCACAAACAGGAGTGAGCCCTGATGGGGGTGATCAGGAACACAGGGACTGAGCAGTGGTGGGGGAGCATGTTCTGGGCCTGAGATCCTCCTCCTGCACAGGGAGGTTTCCTTCTGCACTCAGACTGGGAATATCCTGCAGGGGTCACCTGAGCACAAAGGCAGAAGCCCATCCCCCACAGTCTCAGAGCTCAGGGAGTGACAATTCACCTGACAGTAGGGGGACAACCATGGGGCAGCAGAAGACACTGGGGTCTATGTATTTCTTGCCTTGGGCTCTCTTCCCATCCCACTTCATCCACACCCACCATGTCTCGGCAGCTAGTTTTGCTTCTGGAAACAAAATGATGCCCTTTGCACAGAGAGGATGATAAGAGGAGTTATGGCCATGGAACCCTCGCTCTGTGTGGGGAACACAGTCACTGCAGCAGCCATAATGTGAGCTGCTGTCAGTCCCAGGAAGCGACAGATGAGGTATGGTCAGACACATGGAGGGGAGGACAGATCTTTATCTAACTTCCTCATGGGATAGGAGTAGGTGGTTACAGGCAGGATACACCCAGCTGTCAGACGATGACAAGCAGGCTGGAGCCCAGAGGTGGGTGAGGGGCCCAGTTGTGGATCCAAGAACAAGAGAATCAGGCAGGGACACCTGAAGGCTGATCACTGCTGTCCTGGGTCATAAACTCTGGAGTGCTTACTGGGGGACTTGCTGACCAGTAGCCAGGGAAACACCCACAGGTTCTGCTGCTCCCCTTGTAGGTGAAGGTGTCCTTGAGCTCTGAACCATTTCAAGAGTCTCATGAATGGCTGAGGACTTGAAGGAAATGGGACTTTCTGCTTAGTGTGCTCCCCAAACTCACCGCTTCTCTCCTGATTGTTGAATAGGTGCAGCGGGGGCTGAGGAGAGGATGACACAGTCCCACGGGGGCTCCCCCCATCCTGAGTGTGACCAGGAATGATAGAGCCATGTCCATGAAGCCTGCCTCTCCTGCCTTACCTAGAGTATGCTCAGAATGTCTCTGACAATCGGGGAGCCTCACCTCCATCCTCTACTGCCCACATGATGTTTGATGTCCTCAGGTCCCTAGTCTTCACATGCCCCTTGCCTCACCCTCCACTGCCTGACTTCCTAACTGAAGGAGCAGATGTCTCCCATGAGCCTGGCCAGTACTGGTGGGGAATGCCCCATGGGCTTTGTCCTCATGGTCACTTCACATCTTAGTGTCGTGTCCTTGGTACACTGAGCTTATACCAGTCCTGAGCTCAGACACCTGGGGGAGAAGAGGTCTCTGCACTGGCCCAACGAAGAGCAGCATCCATGCTACAGGGGACCATCCCCTCTGCACTGGCCCCCAGACCTCAGATCAAGAGAGAATGGAGGGAAGTCTGCTTCCGGCTTGGAAGAGAGATTAGGCTGCTCCACTGAGTCTAGTTTTACAGCTTCTAGATCAACAGGCAAAGTATCGGTGTCATCATGGGTTCTATTTTTTATTTTGGTGTTTAGTTTTCCTGAGGTTTAGAAACACTGAATATTACACCAAGAGAAACATCGAGTCACTGATCCTCCCAGGTAGGGTTGCTACATACAAGTGACAGGGCATGGTAGGAGATACAGGCCAGCAGCTCAGTGACTGAAAGTGTCCCACTTCCTCATCTGCCTGTGTCACTG
>NW_006160220.1:133505-146656 GCF_000334495.1 Tupaia belangeri chinensis
GTCTTTGGATCCAGAGAAGTGACTGGAGACCTCAGAGCCCTGGTGCTTGTTGCAGTCTGAGTTGTACCTCAGGAGAGAGCAGAGAGGGTTCCCTGGCTTCTGTTGGAACCAGGATATGGGATAGAGCTCCACACTGAGATCACTGTTCAGGGTGCAGGTGAATCTGGCAGATGCTCCCAGAGATGCAGAGAGAAGGATGGCTGAGTCAGCACAACCTTAGAGAGAGACCCTGGAGGCACAGACACTTCTGTGTGTGAGGGAGCAGGGACCAGTGATTTAAACCACAAAAGTTGACCCACATGGGGAGCTGTCCCATGTCCCCAAGGCCTGTCTGTACCTGTGCACTGAGACAGTAGCATGAGCAGGAGAGCAGTCCAGGCCATAGTAGACACAGCTCCTTGGTCCCCACCTGGGCTAGGCTGTCTCAGGCTTGTCTTATCCTCCCTACTGTCCCTAGGGAAAAGCAGGAACTGTTTATGCAAATGAATCTCACCCCCTCATGTGGCTCTCAGGCCCCAGCTGATCTCTGGTTCAGGAGGTGGAGGGAGGGCTCCATGGGAGTGCAACTCCAGGAGGGAGGAGGAGGGAGTAGAGGCTGGGAGCATCCCCAGGACCCTGCCCAGGAGATTCTGCCAGGCCCTGAGAGCACCAGGATGCTGGGCCTCAGTCATGAGCACAGGGCAGTCAGCCTCTGCCATGCCTGAGACCAGTGGGGCCACCCGGTATGAGGAGTCCCTGCAGGCCAGACAGCACCCAGCACCCATTCATTGCTAGTCTGCGTGTTTCAGGCTGAGCATGGTGATGGATGATTGTAGTCCAGTAACAGAGGGCTGTTAAAATAATACTTTTTTTTTTTCACACAGGTAAAAGAAGGTAAATATTTGTATTTTGTTTGTTTGTTTTTAATGGTATTTTTATTGGGAAAATATTTACTAAGCATAAGAAAAGCTTTACTAAGGGTGGACATACCCCAACTCTCACCTCCACTAGCCAAGCAGTCTCCAGGCATCCACAGCCTCAAAGGTCTCATGTGCTATCTCCTACCCCTCTCCTCTCCCTCCTTCTGGCCCAGATTGGGCCACAGTGTCTTCCCAGGTTGGTGCCAATCCCATATGGGGTCCTTCTGTCTTGTCTCCCTCAAATTACTCCCAAGGTGCCTGGAGAGTTGCTGACCAAATGCTACTGGGAGCTGGTCCTCCCACCTCACAGCCCTTCAGGGACTCCCCTGCCCCTCACCCTCCCAACCTGGTCCTGGCCTGCCCTTTATCCTCATATCCTGCCCCCATCTATTCTTCATCCCCATGTCCCCACTCCCACCTGCTCTTCATCCTCACACTACAGAGCTGCAGCCTCACTTCACTGAGCTCCTCCTGGGACATTACCCAATGTACAGGCCAAATGCAGCCTCTGTCATCAAAGTGACCAGTGTCTTCCTTGAATTCTGCCCTTTATGAGCACACTGTGACCCTCCCCTCTTCATGTTGCACTTCCCTCATGCCCCAGATCCCAAACCAGACCCCACTCCTCCAGAGTAGGCTACTGTGGACCAGTCTCCCACCACCCTCAACCACTTCCCTGCAGGCCCCTTCCCCATGTGGGTGCTCCTTTTCCTATCTCTTCTCTCAAAGCTCCTGCTTGGTTGCTGACACTAAGAAGCAGAGCTGGAGCTGGGAAGGCACAGCTGGCCGAGTTTGGTTTTCTAATACATTTAGATGGAGATGTGTTCATAATTCTTCTCAAAGGAAACCCACTTGTACAAGGTCCTGGAGCCTCTAAGGCTATTCTGAGCTTGGAGAGCCCAGAACCTGCCCCTTCCCAGACTGCCCCACAGTGCCCCCTGCTGGCTCCACAGCCGCGCTCCCTCCAGACCTTAGGACCCGACTGAGGACATTGGGCACTGGGTCCCTGATGATGCTGGTCACCTTGGATCACACTGGTTGGGTTCCTGGAATGCCAGGTCACACAGAAAGCAATTCAGACAGAAAAGGCAAATCTTCCTGCCTCAGGGGCTTATTGGTACTTTGGAGATTTTTGTGTTGGAGGCAGGAGGAATCTAGAAGTGATGAAAAATTTTTCCCAACAAAGTGAGTCCTTAAAGCAAGACTTTCAGGTGTGTGTTGGCACCTGGGGAAGTAAATCTATTAACACTTGAGACAAAAGGCAACTGAACATTAGTGTACCCCCAACTCAACTGGGGTCCTGATCCCAGACTTCCTAGTCCCTCGGCTGTGGGGAATCAATGTCTGCTGTTTATTGTGCCCCAGTATGCTGTTACAGCGTCCTGCCTGGGCTGTGGAGGGGCAGACAGCAGTCAGGCTAGGTCAGGGAGACCCCGAGAGACACCCCATAGTCACCACAGGGTGTCCTGCTTGACTTCCTCTATTACTCAAAGCCCCACAGTATCTTAGGGAGGGAATGGGCACAGAGAAGGTCTGATGAACCAGTTCCAACTCATCCTCTGTCAGCTCTGCGAGGGTGGGGGACAGATCAGGGCACCAAGGTACCCAGAGTCAGTTTCCTGACACTGCAGAGGGGCATGGCTCCTGACAGTCCTCTGCCCCACCCCTTTCAATAGTCCCCTGTAATAGATCTCCTTGGTTTGAGTCTGTCCTGACTCCTGAGTGTCCCCAGCCCCGTGAAGTCCTGAATGAGCAGCAGATCACATGGGGTGTAGAGAGAGATGGTGACTGCAGGACCCGACTCAATGATGGGCTTGATCCTGGGTGTCCCTGTACACACGGAGGTCACAGACACTGACACAGCTCACTGTGGAGGACACTCTGTCTTCTCAGCATCCCTGGTCCCCAGAGACCTGCCTGCTCTGAGCCTCAGGATGGGAGAACAGCTCCCAGGACTGAGGAGAACCAGCTGGAGGGAAGGGACTTCATTCTGGAGTTGTCATGGAAGGTGGGTTTGGGGCACACTGTACCAGGGACCAACCAGAAGCTGTGAGGTCACACAGGCTCTGAGTCAGGCAGAGACCCTGGGCTGGACATGAATGGAACCAGCCACCTTCCTCCTGATCCATCATCTCCCTGGAGGGACCCTGAGCCCTGAGGAGTGACTTATGTCCCTGCAGACATGACCAGGGTGAGAGGACACTAGCAAAGAATGCAACTAGCACTGTAACTGGAGAAAAGGAGAAGGCACTTTCATATACTTTGGTTCTAGGAAAACATGTGCAGTCTAAAATATGTCATCAGAGGTCACCTGAGCTACACACCGTCCCAGGCAGTGCAGCAGTGAGGGCACAGGCAGGGAGCACACAGGGGAGGTTCAGTCTCACTCCAGGATATCTGGAGCCCTGTGTGAGAGCCAGTGTTGCCATGGTAATTCACACAGTGATAGTCGGCCTCATCCTCAGGCTGCAGCCTGGAGATGTACAGACCACCTTCAATGGCTAAGGTGTCCATGGATCCAGAGAAGTGGCTGGGGACCTTGGAGCCCTGGTGCTTGTGAGTATGAGTAGTATTTCAGGAGATACTGGGAGGGCTCCCTGATTTCTGCTGGTACCACTGTGTACAATAGCCACCAACACTGAAGTCCCGTCTCCAAGGCCCATTCAACCTGTGCAGTGAGAGAGCAAAACAAGGACAGGAGTCCAGGCCATGGTGAACACAGCTCCTGGTTCCCACATGGCTGGGCTACCCCAGACCCCCTTTCCTCCTCACCCTCTGCCACAGGAGGGGCTTTTCATGCAAATGTGTGTCCATCCAGTGACTACCCAGCCCCTCCCTGAGCCCTAAGCTGGGGCTCAGTTCACACTGCAGACTAAGGGAGAGGGAGGTTGGCTCCATCCCTTGGGGATCCCTGGGAGGAAGCACCTGTTGGGACAACACAGAGGGCCATGCTCTGGAGACTGTGCCAGTCAGAGAGGATACAGCTGCTGGGTCCCCATGAAAGAGCACGGGGCTAATCCCAGGCACAGGGTCCTCTGAGGAAATGTCCTCACTGAGCAGCTGTGCAGGGACCACCAGGTAATCCCCAGGACCTTTTGCTGGTCTCAGAGACACAGGACTCCATGGCACAGAGACCTAGAAGCCCTAGGTCCCTGAGGCTCCCCAGGCCCTGTCTGTGCTCATTACAAAGGCTCTGAGTCCTACGGGGTGACTGTGTGATCCCAACGGTCTCCTTCCCAGCAGGTGCAGACATGTGCACAGGCACAACACGGCCTCAGCCCCCAGCACAGCCTAGTAAAGGCTTCCTGGGGCACACGTGCCTTCAGGGTATTATCAGAGGTGGCGACAGAGTGACAGGCCTGTGAGGACCTTAGGGACATGTGTACATGGGAAACTCTCAGGTAACACAAGTTCTCAGTATCTGCATTTGGGAAGGACAGCGTCCTGTGCCCCCCACGCAGTGAGCATGCAGCAGAGCAGGGTGCTCTCTGCATCACTCTGCCAGAGCCAGCCCAGGGCTGTTCACAGGGAGCTCTTGGCAGGGATCAGAATGTGCTGCTGATCTGTTTGTAAAATTATAACAACAGAAATGGTGCTCAGGATGGCAGACACTCCTTGGGAGCTGTGTGTAAGTCATCATAGTGGAACAGCAAATACAGTTTTTGTCCCACTTCCCCCTCCATGTGGATCACTGTGCTTTAACCAAATGGCACCCCGACGGCATGAGATATGCCACAGATGTAGTCAGCCTCGTCCTCAGGCTGGAGGTTGGAGACGGTCAAGTACCGGTCGGCCCCAGAGCTGGAACCCGAGAAGCGATCAGGGATCCCGTCCCCCTTGCTGTGGCTTCCATCACTTTTAAGCCATATCACATACCAAGGGGCCTTCCCTGGCTGCTGCCGGAATCACCCAATGTAGTAGGTGCTGTGCTCCCTGCTCAGAGTGCAGGTGAGCTTGGCCGAGGCTCCCAGGGAGGCAGATGTAGATAGCGACTGAGTCAGCACAGGCTGAGAGAGGGACCCTGAAACACAGACACCCATTATGCCTGAGGAAGGTTAGGGGAAGGTCATTTCCTCTGTGGCTAGGGGTGGTTTCAGGACCTGGGACAAGGACTCAGGATGGTTCTGATCTGTGCATTGGAGGAGGAGGACAAGGAGGAAGAGTGAAATCCAGGCCATGGTGCAGATGCCCTGGAGCTGTGCTGAGTCTGTGCATTGGAGGAGGAGGACAAGAGGGAGAGTGAAATCCAGGTCATGGTGCAGATGCTCTGGAGCTGTGCTGAGGCAGACACACTGCAGGTCTCTCTTATCCTTCCTCTAACACAGAGCAGGGGTGGTTGTGGCCTTTGATGCAAATTTCCTCCTTGCCTCCTTTTTACCAACCCCCTCCCTGGGCCTGTGAGCTGTCCCAGTGGCTGGTGTCAGTTCTGTAAGAGGGAAGGGCTGGGCCTGGTCTGTGCAGTTGCTTGTATTTCTGTTTTCATTTCTTTTTCTTTCTTTCTTTCTTTTTTGGTTTTGTTTTTGCCATAGGGCACATGCACACCCCAGGGTCCCAGAGAGGACCCAACTGCTGGGCCCATTGAGCCCTGATCAGAGACCAGGAGGCAGGTGTCTGGTTTCCCATCTGAAAGCCCCATAGGTCCCTCAATGTAGGTCCTGCTGCCCAGACCCAGGTCTGTCTTGTCTATGAGCAAGTGACAAGTGGTCCCTAGGGCTCTTGCTGGCACTTTTCCTAAACCACGGCCTGTTTCCTGTCCTAGGGCAGAGCAGAACACTCAGGGATCAGAAATGGGGAGGAGGGGGCAGGTGAGGGTGGTCTTTATTTGACATAGGACTGGAGGGGAAGGCACTAGTGGCAGTTGACAGAGGGCCATCAGGCCCAGGTGATGTTCATTGTGTGTTTCCTTTCATTTCTGTCCTTGTTTCTTTTTCTTTCTTTTCTAATTTTTGCCATAGGGCACATGTCCTCTCAGGAAAAGAGAGAGAAAGAAGGAAAATGAGAAATCGCTCCCTAAGCGGGATGGCCATGCCACACTCCTTTCTCCTCCATTCTCCTCTTGGGATTTTGGGCATGCATGTTTCTGTGCCCAGCATGGTTTTTGAGCCATGGGGTCTTGCACTCGAGCCACAGTTGGCCATGGGGAAATCCAACCATCTTAACCACCACCACCTTTCAGCCCCTCTGTTCTGATTCTTCTACATAGAGCTTTTCTGCCAGCTCTCGGCCCTCCTCTCCTCTCTGCAATCCCCCTGCTCCAGCTGTGGATTCTTCTTTGACCAAACTGTTTCATCCTGTCTGTGAGAGACTTGTCTTTGGTTTCTTTCTCCAAAGAGCTTCCCTTTGTATTTTTTAATATTCTGATGACCATGCAGTTCATAAAGTATGAATGTTGATTTGGAGGGATACTCATTTTGGCAGTGCTGACTCTCAGGCCCCATGGCAGAGACATTGACTCAGTACCCACAATTACAGGATCCCCAGGTGACTCCTGGGTACAGGACTGTGGGAGCAGCCCTAGTAAGGTGGCCCTTGAAGGTCTGGGTCATGACCCAATCCTCCGGCCTAAGTCTATCCTGCTTCCTATCTTCCTGGCCAGGACACTCACACCTTCTTTCCCACTTTGTATATTCCAGGTCTTCTTTTTTTTTTTTGAGAGAGGATTTTGTTAGTTATAGTGTGCATGAGCTCACCGGAAAGACAGAGAGAGACAGAGAGACAGAAAGTGAGAAATCACCCCCCACGGGGGATGGTCATGCCGCAATGAGCTCACCGGAAAGACAGAGAGAGACAGAGAGATATGTATATTTTCCTAATGGGATATTCTTTACAAGTAACTTGATGTTTCTCCCTTGCCATTTTTATAATAATGTCTTTGTGTTTAATTTTTAGCAATCTGGCTTTGATGTGCTAGGAGAGGATCTTTTTGTGTTGATACTCTTTGGGGTCCTTTTCATTTCTTGGGCCTGAATTTCTCCATGTTTCTTTATAGTTGGGAAATTTTCAAATAGTACTTCATGAAAGAGATTTTCTATGCCTTTAGCAGATTCTTTACCTTCTGGAATGCCAATTATGTAGCTATTTAGATGTTTCATGGGGTCTAGAATTTCCTTTATGTTGTCCTCATTTTGGGGGGATTGTTTCTTTCTTTCTTTTTGGTGATTTGGTCTATGCTCAGACTTTGTCTTCAAGATCAGAAATTCTTTCTTCTGCATGGTCCAATCTGCTGTTAATGCTTTCTAGGGAGATTTAAATTTCTTGTATTGTATTCTTCATTTCCAGAAGTTCTGTTGATTCTTTTTTAAGGTGTCTATTTCTTTATCAAATTCCTCTTTTATGTCCTGAAATGATTTCTTCATTTCCTGGAACTCATTTTTTCTTGCATCTCATTGAGTTTTTATTTTTCTAAAAGTGTTATCTATTGAATTTCATTTATGTATTCATTTATTTTAATTTGACTAGAGAGACACACACACAGATTGAGAGATAGAGAGAAAGTGAGAAGGGAAGCCAACAGGCCCAGGATTTGTACCGTGGTTGGCCATGTGGCAGTGTCCAGTGCTTTAACCAACATGCTACCAGCTGATCCCCAAATCTCATTGATTTTTGTCACTATGAATATTCAAAATTCTTCTTTTTTGTATTTGTCTGTGCTGTTCGCTGTGAGTTCAGGGCTACTACCCTCACTTGGCAAGGAACTACCACCTTGGTTTCTCATGAATCTTTAAAAATCTGTAAAAGTTTCTAGTCATCTGATAGAGTATTCACTTTTTTACCCTTGATTAGAGTAGATTCTATAGTACTGGTATAGGAAATTTCACCCTTAGTTCTCCTTGATTAGAATAGATTCCATAGTACTAGTATAGGAAATTTCACCCTTAGTTCTCAGGTGTGTCCCTCTTGGATGGCTGTGTCTCTCAAGTCAGAGCAGTAGGGTAACTTCAGGTGCTTGGCTCCTCTACCAAATGATCAGTTTTTGATGAGGTGGAAGCAAGTTAAAAAGATATCATTTGATGAAGATGATTGGGCCAGCCTCTGTGAAAAGAACAGCCCTTGGGTTGGTATACTAAAAGTTCTAAAGTGTCTCCTAGGCCCTGAGGACAGACTCACCCTAAAGGCCTTCCCAGACCAGGCTCAAGACTCTCATTGGGCAGGCAGATGGGAGGAGCCAGGGCAGTTGAGATGGTGAATGATAGAGTCCAAAAGTTCCAAAGTGGCTCACAGGCTTCAGCACAAACTCACCCTAATGGTCAGCTCAGACTGGGCTCCTGAATAAATGTTTCTAATTATTTTGGGTATATAAAAGAAAGTGAAGTTTTTGGAAATGTGATAATTCCATTAATTTTTAAAATTAATTGACATTCTTTGACTGTAGTAGTTCATATTGTCACCAGCAGTGCTTGGTACCAGGATAATACTGGCTTAATAGAATGAATCAGGGATAATTTCCTCTTCAATAACTGGAGAGGCAGGAAGAAAAGTGAGAGGCATCCCCTACAGGGTGTTCAGACCATGTTCCATTCAGTGGATAAGTGTTCTAATTAGTAGTAGTTGACTGAGTTCTTTTTTTTTTTCTCCTTAATGTATTTATTTTTTCCCAATTTATTTATTTGCATTCATTCACTGTACATCATTACAGCATACAAAATGAGTGCCCAATTTTGTGATTCAAGTCCTAGACCTGGTGGCAGGCCAGGTGTGAGTGTGCATGCCCAAAATCCAGAGAGGAGATGGATGAGAAGGGATTACAATGTGGCTATCCCCCAAGGGGTGTGTTTCTCACTCTCTCTCTCTCTCTCTCTCTGACTCTCTCTCTTTCTCTCTCTCCTGTGAGTGCACAGGCTGTACAGCAGAACTAAAAACAAAACAAAACAACAAAAATAGACCCACTAGAAAAAACAACATAGACTCCCAGAACTGCCCCACAAGAGCCCAGCCTACATCATCTCTCATGTCCACTGGGCTCAGGGTAGAGAATACACAGGAAGAAGCTAAAAGTCCAAGATTTTTGTCTCATTTCCCCACGGACCTCCAGCATGACCCAAGCATCTTGTCTGCTGTCCTATAATGTCCCCAGACTGGAGCCCAGAGATGGTCATGTGGTCAGGGAGCCAGATCTGGAATCAGAGAACTCCCTGAGATTCTGAAGGCTCATTGTTACTCTAGTGGTTTAGGGGCCTGGGGACTTAGCCTGGGTCCTACAAGTGCCAAGATACTGGCATGAAAAGAAATATTTGGTATGTAATGTTAACATTCCAGAATAACACACAGAAAGACAGAAGAAATCTGTTACCTACTGTCACATCTCATACATTTGGGTAAATTTGGGAGGGGATCAAATTTCCTTGACTCCATTTTCTCATGTTTTTGCATGGTTTACCCGAGTCATGCAATTGTCTTCCCATTATATACCCAAGTATTTCTAATCGTATTTGTGAATTCCTCTGCTTCTTTACTAAACTGGTGATGATATATTCACAAGGTCATAGTAAATATTTGGTCTCTGTAAGGGTCAGAGATGTCCAAGTTTAAGATCCAGAGCTGAGTGTGGACAGGGTCACTCACTTCGCTCTTGGTCCCTGATCTCCCTAGAGGGACACTGAGTCCTGAGACTGCCTACTGTCATTCCATACATGACCTGAGTGCAAAATTATTAGCAAAGGATAAAGTGATTATTTGAACTCAGGAGAATTAAGAGACATTCTCACATGTAGAGGTCTTATGTTATGAGATACCAGGTGAGGAAGGGACAACAGAAGTCACCCCTGAGTACAGAGGAGGTCCCAGGGAGTGCAGCAGTGAAGGGACCAGGGAGAGATGGTGCATGGGAGGTATAAGTCTCACTTCCCCGTGTGTCTGGAGCACTGTGTGAGTATCAGGGGTGCCATGATATGTTTGACAGTAATAGTCGGCCTCATCTTCAGGCTGCAGCCCAGAGATGTGCAGAACCCCTGCATTGGCTGAGGCATCTTGGGATCCATAGAAGCGACTCAGAACCCCAGAACCCTGGTGTTTAATTGACTCTGTGTGGTACATTAGCAGATAGTGGGGAGGGCTCCCTGGCTTCTGCTGGTACCACATTATCCCATAGCTACCAATACTAAAGCCACCACTCATGGTGCAGGTGAGTCTGACAGATGCTCCAGGAGATGCAGAGAGGGAGGGCGGCTGAGTCAGCCCAGGCTGGGAGAGGGAACCTGTGGACACAAACACACTTAGGAAATGGACCAGTGAAGGGTGACTATTTTCAGGAGTCTCAGCACACTTAGGAAATGGAGCAGTGAAGGGTGACTATTTTCAGGAGTCTCAGCCAAAAGAGATAAAAATAACCAAGATCTATCCTGTGTCTCTAAGGTCTGTCCTACCTGTACAGTGAGAGAGGAATGCAAGTAGGAGAGGAGTGCAGGCCATGGTGGACACAGTCCCTGGTCCTCACATGGCTGGGCTGCCCTGGCCCCCTTTTCTTCCCATCCTCTGCCACAGGAGGGGCTCTTCATGCAAATGTGTGTCTATCCAGTGACTGACCAGCCCCTCCCTGAGCCCTGGTCTGGGGCTCAGCTCATACTGCAGACTGAGGGGGAGGAAGGTTGGCTCCACCCCTTGGGGAGTCTTGGGGGGGAAGCACCTGCTGAGACAGCACAGAGGGCCTTGCTCAGGGGACTCTGCCAGTCAGAGAGGGCACAGCTGCTGGGTCCCCATCAGAGAGAACAGCTACAGCCCCCCTTTGCTGAAAGCTCTGGAATGAGCAGCTGTGTGGAGATATCAGGGCAGTCTTATTATGCCCCCTGCTGGTCACAGGCACACACCTCCCACATGGTCCATAGACCTGAGCCCAGCTGGGCTTTGCAGCTCATGGGGGGCACTGTCTGTTCACTCACCATAGTTTGGTTCCCTGAGAGTTGGATGCTGATTCATTTTGCTTGGTTACTGCAGTTTCACTCTCTCAGCAGTCCCTGTCTGTAGGAGCTGCAAACATAAAGGGAGAATAATATAGTGTTGTGTCCACAGGGAACATACTACAAATATCTTATATCTTCATTGGTGTGTGCTTATGAACACATGTACATTCGTTTAATGTTCTAGCACTTGTGCATGTAAGAGAGTAGACCACTACTGTATAAATTGGTTTGTAATTTAATCTCCAATTTTTTTCAGTCTGTGCTCATGATAAGGGGCAGGAAGCACGATTACCCTAAGGTTGCAGCTGTGAGCTCAGCACACAATGTTGTGTCTAAGAAAGCCTCTGCTAAGGGTGTCCTCACACTCATCAGCCTCTTTTGTCCACTTCTCCCAGCGCACAATCATTTCTCCAGTGAACATCCAGTCCCCAAATCCATTTGTCTTTTCCCATGAATTTTCTCACTAGTCTTTTGGAGTGCTTTTGGGTTAATGAGTCGAATATGAGATTTCCATTCATCGTAATTCTGGTTTGGAGCTCCATGATTAATATCTCATTGACAAACAGCTCTGTTACTTGGTGTTGGTTGATCCCCACCCCCATCCTGTCATGTGCTCATGAGAGTGACTTCCCTGCTCAGGCCTGCTCCCCATCTACCCACTCACTGTGGTTTCTACTCAGACCCAGGAGGCCTGGCATAGCCTTCTCCACTGTTTCTGCTTGACTCTGTGGAGTAGAGTCCAACCTACTGGTCACCTTCTCCAGGGCTCAAGTCTCTGTTCTTCCCTGGCTCTCTAGTGGTCAAGTCCATACTTAGCCCTTCTGCCATGAACCCAGAACCTTAACTCAGAATGTCTAGAAAGCTGAAATTAGTGTCTTTGCCTGAGATCTGCTTTGTTTCTGGGATTCCAAGGTAGGTGAATTCACAAACTTCAAAAAGTTTATGGAAAATGATTACTATGTAAAAACTATGCATGAATTACAAAAAGGTTTGTACCTAAATTAACACATACTTTAATTTGATTTTTTTTTCTTGCAGAGGTTTTTGCTATACGGTGTGTGCACTCACCATAGAGACAGAGAGAAAGTGAGAAAGCACTCCTATGGGGGATGGCCACACTGCAATCCCTTTTCCTTCTTTCTCTTCTTGGGATTTGGGCACACACACACATGCACCAGGACTGAGTTTAAGCCACGAGGTCCAGGACTCAAACCATGGTTAACTACACCGGAGTCCAGCGACATAGCCATTACACTCACTGCTGGTCTAAATTTTTGTAACGACTTTATGAAATCCTTTTATATTAACTAAGAAAAATGTGCTAAGTTTGTTCTTTGTACTAGGCCATGGTTTGGGCTCCTTAGATGGAGCAGTGATAATTCATTAGGAAGAATAATCCCTGTTCTCAAGGACCATAGGTCTCAATAGGGGAGCCAGAGAGTAACCATAGTCACAGAGAAATGTCCTCACAAGGCTGATTCCACCCTGACTACTCAAATATCCTTCCAAAACTGATTCCTCCCTATCGCCCCACATATTAATGATCCACTCTTGGACTCTGAGAGTCACCTTTATCTCCAAGACCTGAGCCCTGTCCTTCCCCATGCTCTGCCCACCTCCCCTGCTCTACATCCTCCCTGTCCTGATCCAGGTGCTGGGAGCAGGTTCCCCCTCACTGCTCACCTGGACTGTGCAGAGCCCTCCTGGTTTCCCACCATGTTCATTTCACTTTGCTTCATCCTAGACACCATGAGGTACAGACCCCCAGACTCTCCAATGCATCACATTTTCTCCAATTATGAAAGACACTTTGAGTTCAAGTGCTCTGGAATCTCCCTTTATCTCCACTCATTCTGAACACCTGTAATAGTTCAGTAATGACACATACCACTCCCCTGATTTTCATGTTTGAGACCCAATGCTTGCTAGGAACCTTCTCAGTCTCCTCCACATTTCCTGACCCTTCCAGGAACTGACAGACCTGTGGCTTTTCTGGGAACTTGACTAGTGTCAGAGATTAGCACAACTGTCCTCTTGATGCCATCAGAAATGACTTCAGATGTCTCCTGATGTGGACGGTAAACCACACACTGATGTCTTTAGAGTCATGAGTTCAAGGTGACAAAATACTGAGGATGTGAATTCACAGGCACCGAGATAACCTCATTTCCCTCCAATACTATTCATTCCTGAGACTCTCAGAGCAGTCTCAGCCCCTATTTGCTGTTTCTGCAGGATGATCAGCCTTCCATGGAGCCTGGGTGCTGAGGGCAGGTAGCCTGCAGGGAGCTTGTGTGCCCACAGCTGAGCATCAGGCTCAGGGAATCAGGAGAGAAGGGGCCTCTCAAGGTTCAGC
>NW_006160220.1:146687-147530 GCF_000334495.1 Tupaia belangeri chinensis
GCAGAAGTTGCCAGCCTCGATTGGGTGCACAGAACATCCTAATCCCACCTTTGGGTTCCTGACAGATGTAGACCTGAGAGGAGGTCCTGTAGGTCCCTTGTGCCCAGACCAAGTAGGGTCCTGAGCTCCTGAGCTGTGCACAGCTGGGTCACCTCCCCTGGCCCTTCCACAGCTCACACTGTAGGATTCATGTCCTGAAGATAACAATTCTGCCTGTAGAGAGGTGACCAGGCCAAGGACTTGCTGTTGAGAATGGCTCAATCTTCCTCCTAGCCCCAGACCCTGGGAAGGTCCTCAGCTCCTTGGGTGGGTCAGGACAGTGACAAAAGCAGAGTCATCAGTTCTCAGAAACAGTCATGTGAACTACAAGAGGATGTGCCAGGGCTCTCATCTCACTGATGCTTTTTCTTTTTTTTTTTTATTTTATTATCATCATAATCTTCTTTCTATTACACTAGATTACATATAACTTTACATTGACTTCCATTGCTTTTTCAAAAGGGAATGCCATGCATGTCAGTCAATACAGAGATATCAATCTCCCCGCTTTATCATTCAATATCTTTTCCATGCTTTTCCCAATAATTATTATTATAATTTTTTTAAACAGTCAATCACTATTTCTCATTTTGCTTATTAAAAAGACTTCACTGTTCCAAAATCACTGTGAGCATCTTGAAGACCGGCCACCTCTCTGCTCAGTCTTCATAAATACAGAGCTGAGATCACGAGGTCCAAAGCAGGATTATTGAGCTGTTAACTTGTCCAAAGGATTGAATTTTAATACAAATTGATGTCACTATGGAAGCAAACATTATCCCCATTCTTTACAATTTACCTTCT
>NW_006160220.1:148511-152325 GCF_000334495.1 Tupaia belangeri chinensis
AGGTGTGGGGCAGGCGCATGCTGCTGCCGCCGGCGTGGCAGGGCCCCGGGGGACACGCAGAGCCCGGAAGGGCCCGCGACGTCCCCAGGCCGGACGCAGCCTTGGCGCCCGGCCCGCCTCCTGCCGCCGCCAGCTTAGCAGGGCCCCAGGGGGGACACGCACAGCCCGGAAGGGCCCGCGATGTCCCGCGGTCGGACGCAGCCTTGGCGCCCGCCCGCCTCCTGCCGCCGCCGGCTTAGCAGGGCCCCAGGGGACTGATGCTTTTTCTTGAAGTTGTAGGTTCTTTGCTGAGATTTTGCACCTTGTTGTCCTTGAACATGTTATAACGGGACTGATGATGAACCCACAGATATAGTCAGGAAGTGGTTTTATTTGTGTGAGTTGCCCAGGGCTGTGCTCAATCTACAGTTCCCTCCTACAGGATGGTGTTGACCACGAGGTACACAGTGAAACTCAGACCAGAGGCATCTGAGTTGCTCCTTGACCCTGAGCTGACCTTGGCCCATCCAGCCTCTTTGGGCTGTTCCAAAATCACTGTGAGCATCTTGAAGACCGGCCACCTCTCTGCTCAGTCCTCATAAATACAGATCTGAGATCACGAGGTCCAAAGCAGGGTTATCGAGCTGTTAACTTGTCCAAAGGATTGAATTTTAATACAAATCGATGTCACTATGGAAGCAAACACTATCCCCATTCTTTACAATTTACATTATAATTGGCACTTTTTTTATGTATAACACACTTCATCAGGTTTTACTGCCTGGTAGGAGGACATATTTTGGGACTTAAGGGGCTGCAATTTTTGTCATACAAGCTTGCTAGAGGTGTAAAACTTCCATCATGAGGGGCCTTAGGATTTAGGAACAATCTCCCTTACATGTTGGACCTTATCAGACATCGAAACTGATGGATGACCAAAAATGTTCTCTCTCCAGTGACAGTTTCTCTGTACTTTTCCTCCAAAACCATCTCACTGAACTGTGTCCTCAGGAAGCTTGGTACTTCCCAGAATGCCATGGGCTAGGCCTGCTGCTGTTCCTACTCTGGCCCTGGAGGGAGGCAGGGAGTCTCCCAGGAACCAAGGTAGAGTCTCTGAAAAGAGAGGAGGGCCTCAGGAGGACCCTGATCTGCTTCCTCATTGGCTGAACAGGAGACGTCATCACTGGCTGCTTCCTGGGTGTGGTTGAACCCCAGGGTCACAGGACACCAGTTGTGGCTCCAGTTTCTTTTCACTGACTTGAGAAATGTATATTTATTGTGATTTCATGAAATAATAGACAATTTTGGCATAGTAGCAGGAATAAAATCATTTAAAAATCAACAAGCTGAGAAGCACAGGCCAGCACCTGTGTTCCCTGAACTTTTTGCCCCACTTCCCCATGTGTCTGTGTCACTGTGATATACATAGTTGTTCCAGGTCCCACAGAAATAGTCGGCCTCATCCTCAGGCTGCAGTCCAGAGATGTGCAGAACACCTGTATTGGCTGATGAGTCTTTGGATCCAGAGAAGCGACTGGGGACCCCGGATCCCTGGTGCTTGTCTGAATCTGTGTGGTAGTTCAGGAGATAGTGGGGAGGGCTCCCTGGCTTCTGCTGGTGCCAGTCTATTCTGTGTACACCAACACTGAAGCCATTGCTTAGGGTGCAGGTGAGTCTGACAGATGCTCCAGGAGATGCAGAGAGGGAGGGTGGCTGAGTCAGCACAGGCTGGGAGAGGGAACCTGCAGACACAGACATACTTAGGAGATGGGACAGGAGCCAGAGTGATGATTCTCAGGGGCCTCAGTCAGAAGAGACTTAGACTGAAGACTGAAGGTTATCCCTTGTACCCAAGCCTTATCCCTACCTGTGCACTGAGAGAGGAGCACGAGGAGGAAAGCAGTCCAGGCCATGGTGGACACAGCTCCTGGTCCCCACCTGAGCTGGGCTGCCCCAGGCTTGTCTTATCCTCCCTACTGTCTCCAGGGAAAATAGGGGTTGTTTATGCAAATGCTCCCCACCTCCTCATGTGGCTCTCAGATCCCAGCTGATCTCTGGTTCAGGAGGCTGAGGGTGGGGCTTGCTGTAGTGTGACCCCAGGAGGGAGGTGGAGGGAGCAGGACAGAGCATGCCAGAACCCTTCCCAGGAGCCTCTGCCAGGCCTTGAGAGCACCAGGCTGCTGGGTCTCAGCAGTGAGCCCAGGGTTCTCAGTCTCTGCCAGCCCTCAGGCCGGTGGGACCACCCAGTGTGAGGGCTCCCTGCAAAGCAGACACTTCCAGCACCCACCCCTTGCTGGCCACATTCCTTTGTTGGTGACTGAAGAAGTTACAAATGCCACAGAATTTATAATGGAGACTCCTGATACAGTGAGAAATTACTGAGATACTGACTGTCCTGTGACTATTAGGAAGTCGTCAAAACACAGTGGAGTGGGGCCATCCCACTACTGGGGCATTCTAGGAGCACCTCATAGGAGGTCTTTGAGCTGGGACTCACCTGTCTGTGTGTCCTCCTCCCCTGTTCTAGGGGCCTGGGCACTGACTGGGCTGACCCAGAGCCTCTCCTGGCCCTGACAGATGGCAGCTGCTGAGCCCAGAGCAAAGGACACAGGGACGGTCTCATGATGAGCAGTTTCCCAGCCCCTCCCTCTATCACCTGTACAGAGAGGGGGAGGAGGAAGAAGGAGGCCAGTCCAGGGCATGTGGTCCTCAGAGTCATCTTCCTAACTCCTCAGAGTGGGGTCTCAGCTCCTGCATCCTCTGATCCTCCCTCAATACTCCTGTGGGATGGACCTATTTTGTCTGAGTCTGTCCTGAACCCTGAGTGTCCCCAGCCCCATGGAGTCCTAAATGAACAGCAGATCACGTGGGGTACAGAGAAAGGTGGTGACTGTAGGAACAGTTGAAAGAAGATAACCTTCTCCTGGAGCTGTCATGGGAGCTAGACTTGGGGTGCACTGGACCAGGGACTGACCAGAAGCTGTCAGACCAAACTGGGCTCTGAGTCAGGCCAAGAACCAGGTCTGGGCATGGAGGGGTCAGCCACCTTCTTCTTGGGACATCATCTCCTTGGAGGGACCTTGAGGACTGACTTATGTCACTGAAGACAAGACTGACTTATGTCACTGAAGACAAGACCAGACTGAGAAGCTATTAGAAGTTTAAGAAAATGCTATTTTTTGTTTTGGTTTGTTTGTATTTTATAATTATCTATTTAATTTTATTCATTATCATCATTTTCTTTTTCAGTTTAACACAAAATGTTAACACAGAGTGAGAAAGAAAGAGAAAGTGAGAAAGCAAGCTGCCTGGTGCAAGACTCAAACCGTGTTTGGCCATGTGTGAGTCCAGTTTCTTAACCACAATGCCTCCTGCCAGCCCCTCTAATGGAACTTTTTAATGATAAAAAAAGAGAAGGCATATTTTTATTTACAGGTCCCAGGAAATCAGGTTCCAGACACAGAAGTGATAACAGGGGTCACCCCAGAGCTAGACTTGGTCCTGGAAAGGGCAGCAGAGACAGTACCAGGCAGAGAGGATGCAGAGGAGGTTTATGTCTCACTTCCCCATGTGTCTGGGCACCGTGTGATCATTTAAGCTGTCCCGCCATGTAACACAGTAATAATCAGCCTCATCCTCAGGCTGCAGCCCCGAGATGTGCAGAACACCTGTACTGGCTGAGACATCTTTGGAGGCAGAGAAGTGGCTGGGGACCCCAGGGCCCTGGTGCTTGTTTGAGTCTGACTTGAACCTCAGGAGATACTGTAGGGGGTTCACTGGCCTCTGCTGGTACCAGCTCATGTTGTTGTTAATAAGTCCAAAGTTGCTGCTCAGG
>NW_006160220.1:152756-168067 GCF_000334495.1 Tupaia belangeri chinensis
CCTTAGGCTGGTCCCAGCAGAAGCCAAAGTCACTGACACTGAAGCCACTGCTCAAGTGCAGGTGAGTCGGATAGATGCTCCAGGAGATGCAGAGAGGGAGGGCGACTGAGTCAGCACAGGCTGGGAGAGGGAACCTGCAGACACAGACACACTTAGGAGATGGGACAGGAGCTAGAGTGATGATTCTCAGGAGCCTCAGTCAGAAGAGACTTAGATGGAAGACTGAAGGCTGTCCCTTGTACCCAAGCCTCATCCCTACCTGTGCACTGAGAGAGGAGCACGAGGAGGAAAGCAGTCCAGGCCATGGTGGACACAGCTCCTGGTCCCCACCTGAGCTGGGCTGCCCCAGGCTTGTCTTATCCTCCCTACTGTCTCCAGGGAAAATAGGGGTTGTTTATGCAAATGCTCCCCACCTCCTCATGTGGCTCTCAGATCCCAGCTGATCTCTGGTTCAGGAGGCTGAGGGTGGGGCTTGCTGTAGTGTGACCCCAGGAGGGAGGTGGAGGGAGCAGGACAGAGCATGCCAGAACCCTTCCCAGGAGCCTCTGCCAGGCCTTGAGAGCACCAGGCTGCTGGGTCTCAGCAGTGAGCCCAGGGTTCTCAGTCTCTGCCAGCCCTCAGGCCGGTGGGACCACCCAGTGTGAGGGCTCCCTGCAAAGCAGACACTTCCAGCACCCACCCCTTGCTGGCCACATTCCTTTGTTGGTGACTGAAGAAGTTACAAATGCCACAGAATTTATAATGGAGACTCCTGATACAGTGAGAAATTACTGAGATACTGACTGTCCTGTGACTATTAGGAAGTCGTCAAAACACAGTGGAGTGGGGCCATCCCACTACTGGGGCATTCTAGGAGCACCTCATAGGAGGTCTTTGAGCTGGGACTCACCTGTCTGTGTGTCCTCCTCCCCTGTTCTAGGGGCCTGGGCACTGACTGGGCTGACCCAGAGCCTCTCCTGGCCCTGACAGATGGCAGCTGCTGAGCCCAGAGCAAAGGACACAGGGACGGTCTCATGATGAGCAGTTTCCCAGCCCCTCCCTCTATCACCTGTACAGAGAGGGGGAGGAGGAAGAAGGAGGCCAGTCCAGGGCATGTGGTCCTCAGAGTCATCTTCCTAACTCCTCAGAGTGGGGTCTCAGCTCCTGCATCCTCTGATCCTCCCTCAATACTCCTGTGGGATGGACCTATTTTGTCTGAGTCTGTCCTGAACCCTGAGTGTCCCCAGCCCCATGGAGTCCTAAATGAACAGCAGATCACGTGGGGTACAGAGAAAGGTGGTGACTGTAGGAACAGTTGAAAGAAGATAACCTTCTCCTGGAGCTGTCATGGGAGCTAGACTTGGGGTGCACTGGACCAGGGACTGACCAGAAGCTGTCAGACCAAACTGGGCTCTGAGTCAGGCCAAGAACCAGGTCTGGGCATGGAGGGGTCAGCCACCTTCTTCTTGGGACATCATCTCCTTGGAGGGACCTTGAGGACTGACTTATGTCACTGAAGACAAGACTGACTTATGTCACTGAAGACAAGACCAGACTGAGAAGCTATTAGAAGTTTAAGAAAATGCTATTTTTTTCATTTTGGTTTGTTTGTACTTTATAATTATCTATTTAATTTTATTCATTATCATCATTTTCTTTTTCAGTTTAACACAAAATGTTAACACAGAGTGAGAAAGAAAGAGAAAGTGAGAAAGCAAGCTGTCTGGTGCAAGACTCAAACCGTGTTTGGCCATGTGTGAGTCCAGTTTCTTAACCACAATGCCTCCTGCCAGCCCCTCTAATGGAACTTTTTAATGATAAAAAAAGAGAAGGCATATTTTTATTTACAGGTCCCAGGAAATCAGGTTCCAGACACAGAAGTGATAACAGGGGTCACCCCAGAGCTAGACTTGGTCCTGGAAAGGGCAGCAGAGACAGTACCAGGCAGAGAGGATGCAGAGGAGGTTTATGTCTCACTTCCCCATGTGTCTGGGCACCGTGTGATCATTTAAGCTGTCCCGCCATGTAACACAGTAATAATCAGCCTCATCCTCAGGCTGCAGCCCCGAGATGTGCAGAACACCTGTACTGGCTGAGACATCTTTGGAGGCAGAGAAGTGGCTGGGGACCCCAGGGCCCTGGTGCTTGTTTGAGTCTGACTTGAACCTCAGGAGATACTGTAGGGGGTTCACTGGCCTCTGCTGGTACCAGCTCATGTTGTTGTTAATAAGTCCAAAGTTGCTGCTCAGGGTGCAGGTGAGTCTGGCAGATCCTCCGGGAGATGCAGAGAGGGAGGGTGGCTGGGTCAGCACAGGCTAGGAGAGAGAACCTGTGACACAGACACTCATAAGGTAGGGATCAGGAACAAAGGTCAAGCTGCTGGGAGAGCTGAGCCAGAGGACACTGAGTCAGGCCAGGCTGCTCCTGGACATGGGAGTTCTGTCCCTACCTAAGAAGTGGGAGAAGAACAGGAGGAGAAAAGGCACCCAGGCATGGCAAACACAGCCTTCCTGAAGTTCAGGCTGGGACTGGGCTCACCTAGCCTCTCTTATCCCCTCCATGGGGTTCACAGGAGGGCGATGATGCAAATGTCCTCCCACACCTTTCTGCCCTCCCCAACCTGCCTGGCATTTCTTCAGGCCGTTGCTCTGGTGGCTGGACCTGACAAGTGGCACTAGGAGGAGGCAGTGCTGGGACCACACCCCAAGAGGTCCAGCTGCTGAGCCTGCATCAGTGATTTCAGCTGCCCTGGCCCAGTCCTGGGAGTGTGGGGAGGGCCCAGTTGTGGGCACCCCCTGGGCAGCCTGAGACAGACCCACAGCGCCACCTACTGCCCACTGCACAAACCTCAATCTCTCAGGGGACATCCTGGCAGTGGCTCAGCCTGAGAGCCTGGTCACTGTCAGCCCACAGAAACCCACAGCCATGCCCCTGCCCTGCTCCAAGGTCACTGATGTTATAAACAGCATTATTCAGCACACAGATACATTATTTCAAGGTCTCAGAAAGCATTATATGTCATTTATGACCATTTATCTGTTTTTATATTTCTGTCCTTCCCTCCTTTCTCCTTTTATTTGTCTTTCTCTCATTCAATTCCTTTATTTTTCTGCCCATGCTTTTTGTGTCATAGCCAAGAGATAATACATATTAATTGTGATGAGTCTTTTCTCTGATGCCTCCTTCTAAGAGAGTTAGAACTTCCATCCGCACATGTTGGTCCTGGCTCATAAGCTCTGTTCTCAGCAGCAGTTGCTGTAAGGACTGTTCTTTCCCCATTGATGGTCTTGACACATATATTGAAGAAACCTCACAGCCATGTATGTCGGTGTTTATTCACAGGATCTGTATTAAATGCCATTTTTCTGTTTATATGTTCATTTACATGTCATTATCACCCTGTGGATTTTTAAATTAACTTTGTTATTATTATTATTTATACATTCAATCGCTATACATCATTTAGTTTGGAAAGAGAATTTACCCAGCATGAAGTACAACTCAGACCAGTCCAGTTGAGAAGACTATTCACATCATCATGAACAGGTAATAAACCATTTCTGTGTCCCACAGATGTCTCACCTCTCTGTTTTTTTTTCCCTCAAATTTGACTATTTTCATTGCCAGAGGACATGTGTGCTTCCAGAGACAGAAAGAGAAAGGGTGAAAGCACCCTCTGTGGGGTGTGGTCATAAGAATAACCATTTGTGAATGGCTATTCTTCCACTCCTCTTCTGGGCAGGATTTCAGGCATGCGTGCTTACATGTTTGGCTTATTTTTCAGGCTTCTGGGCCTGGGTTTTGAACATAGATTGGAATCATGTTCAGTCATGTAGGATCAGGATCCCTTAACCACTAGGCTATACACCTGGCCCATGGCAATGTTCCCTAGTTTAAAATAAAGGAATTTCTCACCTCCCAGATTTAATTTATTTTCTAGTATTTTATTTTTTTAATATTATAAAGTGCATTGTGTTATTCATTTCATCTGTGGTTAGTTATTATTCAAGGTATCAGGTCAATATATATTTATGTGTTGACTTTATATCTTGAAACTACTAAGTTCATTTCATAGTATTTATAATGTTTGAAGGCTTTTTAAAAATAATTTTCTTATTGGGAACCAGCAGTTAGCATAAAGGCTATGTCGCTGGACTCCCATGTAGTCGACCGTGGTTCGCCTCCCAGAGCCGGTGGCTTAAAACTCATGCCGGGTGCATGTGCATGTGTGCCCAAGATCCTGAGAGGAGAATGGAGGAGAAGGGATTGTGGTGTGACCATCCCCGCTGGGGGGTGACTTCTCGCTTTCTGTCTCTATGTCTCTCTCTGTCTGTCTGGCGAGTGCACACGCCCCATAGCGAAAACCTCTCAAAAAAAAAAAAGGGTATAAAAGAAGAATGCATATATTTTCAGCTATATTCCTGAAAATGTCTCAATTTCTTATAGAACTTTATTTATTTCTTTATATTTACTTGAACAATGAGGGACAGAGAGAGAGAAAGTGAAAAGGAAGCTGGTTCAGGACTCAAACCATGGTCAGCCATGTGGGAATCCAGCACCCATAGCCACCACACTACCTGCTGCCCCCCTCTTTAAGGGTCTTTTAAAGGATTGTCTACCTATAAGATCAAGTGTCTGAAAGCATTTTATTTCTTTGTTTCTAATTTCTCTCCTTTTTCTTTGTTTCTTAGTTGCTGTCTTGGATTCGTTAGATCTTCTAATGCTGTACTGAGTGGAAGTAGGAAATGGGCATTCTTGTCTTTTCCTGATATCAGAGAACCTCCCAAGGTGAAAACTCCCACCCTCCACATAAAACCACCTTGATTTTCTTGGGACATGCATTACTACATTTCTCTTTTTAAGTTTTGGCTAAAAGTTACATGTACTCACTGGAGAGAGATAGAAAGAGACAGTGAGAGGAAAAGTGAGAAATCACGCACAAGGGGGGATGGCCATGCCACACTCCTTTCTCCTCCATTTTTCTCCTGGGGTTTTGAGCATGCACGCACACACAACCAGTGTGATTTTTAAGACATCAGAACCAGGACTCAAACCGCAATCAGCTATGTGGAAGTCCAGTGCCTTAAGCATCACACCACTGGTGGGCCCCCATGGTTAGTTTGACTGCTGTTTTTATGTCCTCTGTGTTTATTCAGATGATGTCAGCTTTCTGAGAAAGGGGCCCTCCTGTCTTATTTCCACTGTGTGCTGAGCCCCACAGCCACCTCTAGAGCCTGGTGCACAGTAGAGAGTCAGTAAATGGTGTGCACGGGTGACCTCCAGATAGTCAGCTCTCCTGAATCAGACCCAGTTGGACTCTGTGTCCTCAATCTTCCCTGACCCTGTAAAGAATGAATTGTAGACTTCCAGTACACATGGTCAGAACCTCACCCCCAGTCTCTCTGTATTTGAGGAGTGCATCTCTGTGAAGGCCATTAGGGTTAATGAGGTCCTAATGGCAGGGTCCTAATTCCTGATACTGATGTCTTTATAAGAAATCTGGATACAAACCTTCAAGTCCCAGGGTTTAACTGTTTGGGGACAAAGCCAGAGACAGCAACCTGCCAGACCATGGAGAGAGGACTTATAAGGAGCCAACCTGCTGACAAGTGAATCTGGACTTTCAGGTTCTAGACCTGAAATGAAATAAATATCTGTTTGTGAAGAAGCGTATAATATTTGCTGTAGGATCCTTGTCAAACTTAGGGATTATTGCCAGATTCCAGGTATATTCACTGAGATAAACACACATGTGTCATTGCTAAATATTGGATTGGGGGTGGAATTGGAGAGCGTGAGGACAGATTCCCTAGATACATGTCACTGGACAGGAGCTCAGCCTGCAGCTTAAGACCAAACACACAAAGGAAATAGCTGATTTTTCTCCGTGTGGGTGCTGAGCGAATAAGCCCCAGGGCTGGGCAGACAGCAGGTTCTTGTCTCACTTTCCCCCTGGTCCAGAGCACTGTGGGAACATCAGTGTTGCCATCCCAGGACTGGCAGTGATAATCAGCCTCATCCTCAGCCTGGAGCCCTGAGATGGTCAGGGACGCTGAGGTTCCAAATCTGGAGCTAGAGAATCGATCAGGGGCCCCTGAGGGTCGTTCAGTATCTTCATAGATAAGTCTGGGGGCCATCCCTGGGAGCTGTTGGTACCAGTGCACAGAATAGCCACTCCCAAAGTTGTTGCTGTGTCCACTGCAGGAAATGGTGACCCTCTGGCCTGGAGGCCCAGACACTAAGGGTGTCTGAGTCAGCACAGACTGGGCCCAGGATACTGGAGGAGGGAGAGAAACAGAGAGGGTGATTCTTTGTCTAGAGACAAGAGAAGAAAACAGGGCCCAAGGTTTCCCCAGGCCTTGCCCCTGGCCCCATATCTAGTCACCTGTGCAGTGAGCCAGGAGGGTGAGCAGGAGAGGGGACCAGGCCATGGTGGAGGATTCCTGAAATTGGCCTTCTGGACCCACAGCTGAAGCAGAGTTTCCCCTAATCTCTCTCTTCCTTTCTTCAATCTTTGAGAGGGGGTGGGGCCATTTATGCAAATGAGACACCCCCCCTCCCCCAGCTTGCAGGTCTGACCTGGCCCTGGGTCAGACCTCTCTGCCTGAGGCAGAGTGGGAGGTCTTAGTCTCTGTGGGCTCAGTGGTTGGAGTCCCAGCTGTAAGTCCAGAGCAGATGGCAACATGCAGGGCCAAGTGGGGAATACCAGCTCTGATGACCCCAAATCTTTTAAAAATAGACCCCAATCACCCTCTTGTGTCCAGACCCAGACACAGCATCCTGTGACCTGGTGATTTGAGTCCCTCAGAGGAATCTTCCCCAGTGCTCTGTCCACTGCCCCCTTCCTTAGGTCCAGACCAAGCAGCCTCGTCTGTGGACCCTCTTTACCTCAGGTCAGTCTTTATGACCTACTCAGACTCCTCACAGGTGACTCTGTCCATGGCCCCCTTCACTGTTGACTGGTCAGGGCTGAGGTGTCTCTCTTACAAAGTCTTCTCAGATCAGGACCAAGTGCAGAGAACTGAGGGACTCGTGTACTCACTCCCCCAGCTCTGCAGGAGGTTGCACGATTTCTCACTTGGTTCCTCTCTGGTGGCCAGAGCTCTCCCTCTGTGGATCCCACAGTTCTGGGGAGAATGGGAGCTCTTCTCTCTGTGGAGGGGGAGCAGGTAGGGAACAGGCCTCATGTGTGTTCCTGGATTCCTGGAGAGTGATGCGGGAGCTCTGGACTTCCTGTCTGTATTTCTGCAGTCTCAAGGTCATCATCACACATGTGTATAGAACAAGGGATGAGTCCTAAGGACCTATAATCTAAACACCAGATTAGTAATGAGATGACTACACCGCTAATTCTAAGTTGTTTTCAGCTTCTCTTCAATGTTTTGTAATTAAGATACCACATGTCTGGGTCTTCTGTACAGAAAAGATATTCAGTCCTAAGACCAAAAAAAAAAAAAAAAAAGAGAAAAAAGACAAACCAAAGCCCGAGGCCTAGATTCTACCTCTGTCTTTATTTTGGACCAAGCAAAGTCTGACACGTACATGGAGCAGGGAGAGGTAGAGGATGGGATGACCCCTCATGGTGCCCAGAGACCTGAAGGACAAGGCAAGAAAGTGAACTCAGTGTCCTTTTATTTCTCCTCAAGTACATCTGTGTGCAGTGACTAAAGTGGAGAGGGATTCAGGCCATGGTGGAGACACCCCCAGAATGAGAAAGCCCAAGTCACTGTGTTTGGTTTTGAGGTCACTGGGCCCCTCTTATTCTCTTATTCTCTGTCCAGACATTGTTTCTGCTGACGTTTCTTCATGTTGATTTGTCTCAGCTGTGTGACTGTCCCTCTGTCTCTAGCTAGACATCAGATCTAGACAATAGCCCCAGGAACTAGAAGGTAAATATTAAGTAGGGGTCCAAGCCCAGAGCTCAGGTGGCTCACCGGGCCCCAGGTGCAGGAAGGTCATACCTAGAGAGTACACTTCCTGCCTCAATGTGTGGGAGCAGGGAAGGTATTTTCTAATGTGGCCACACCCAGAGCTCTACCCTCTTGGGAACTTCCAACAGCATCCCCTGCTGGCTTAGGTCCTGGTCCTTTTTCCTCTGACACCTCCCAGCACTCCTGGAAGGGTATCCCAGCTATTGCACATGGTGCTTTCTGACGTCACTACTCAGGACAATAGGTTGGATGGATGTTCTCCAGAGGTTTCTGACTGAGACATTAGTGTCTGCTGGTCATAATGTTCCTGCAGGCTGCTAAGTGCAGGGCATCTGACAGAGTCCCTGTGTCACCATGTATGCCAGCATGACCTGGCACCCAAGTTTGCCACTGCCAGGTACTTGAGGTCATTATCAATCTAAAACTATTGAAGTTCAAGTTTAATGCTTAAAATTCCTCAGAATAACACTGTTTCATACCTGGCAATAATTCAACATAAGTGTCCTTCCAGAAAATAATAATAAGTGGCTTTATCCCTGTTGCTGTGGGTGTTCCCTGTCAGGTCCTTCATCCCTATGGTGTGACCCTGACCTCTGACCTCTGTCTTGCTGGGAACATACAAGGCTGTCAGGAAAGAGCCTTTCCTTCACATGTTTCTCACTCCAGGTTCAATTTGCCTGTTATTGTTAAGTGCCAAGTTTTGATTTTCATGTGACTCTGCTATCCAGATCTTTGTGTTTATTTTAAAAATTGTTTCTATGAGGATTGATAACATAAAAGGGTAATTGCTGAAAACAAAGCATTGTAAATTTAGAGTTTTTCCTTCATTCTGGGTCTCCACTGTCTGCCCATTCTTTCTCTCCTCCACACACACATCACATCCTGATCAAGTTTCTCTGGTGAATGCTCCATGGATCAACACAGAAGAAAAACAAGACTTTCTTGAAGTGTCTGCACAACCCCTGGGTCATCTGTGAGAATGTGGATTGGAATCAGTGGCTCTTAATTCCCAGAAAATGAGGCTCATCCAATGTTGTACCAAACTAACGAAGATATCATGAAGCACCCAGATGGAAGTGAGCACTGACCAGGGTGATCGGGAATGCAGGGACTACCCGGTGGTGAGGGAGCAGGTTCTGGGCCTGAGACCCTCCTCCTACACAGGGAGATTTCCTTCTGCATGAAGACAGAACATCCTGCAGTTGTCACCTGAGCACAAGGGAAGAAGCTCATTCTTCACAGTCTCAGAGCTTAGGAAGTGACAGCAGACCTGACAGGAAGTGAACATCTATGGGACAACAGAGAACAGGGGCAATAGATGTCCTGTCCCGGGTTCTCTTCTCATCTCCACCTCATCAATGCTCACTGTGTCTCAACAGCTAGTTTTGCTTAATGAAACAAATTGATGCCAATTGCATGGGGAGAACAGTAAGAGGAGTTTTGGCTGGTGAACCCTCGCTCTGCATTGAGAGCATTGTCACTGCAGGATCTCCAACCTAAGCTGCTGTTGGTCCCAGGTAGGGATAGGGGAGGGGTGGTCAGACAAGCAAAGAGGGGGACAGATCTTTATCTCACTTTCCTGTGAGATAGGAGTGCTTGGTGACAAGCAGGATATACCCAGCTGTGGAAAAAGTGACAAGTAGCCTTGTACTCAGGCTGGAGCTCAGAGGTTGTCAATGGGCTCTGTTGTCAATTCCAGAATAGGAGAATCAGGCAGGGACCCCTGAAGGCTGACCACTGCTGTCCTGGGTCATAAACTCAGGAGATTTTACTGGGAGATTTGCTGACCAGGAGTCATGGAAATGCCCACTGTTCATGCTCCAAGAGGAGCATGAGAAGGAGAGCAGTCAGACCATGGTGGACACAGCTAGCTCCTGGGCCGGGATGCCCAGGCCTGTCTTATTATCCCTACTGCCCTCCCTGGGAGAAGCAGCTTATGCAAATACACTCCCACTCATGTGTCTCTCAGATCCCAGCTGATCTCTGGTTCAGGAGACTGAGGGAAAGGTCTGCTGGAGTGTGACCCCAGGAGGGAGGTGGAGGGAGCAGAGATGGTCTGGGGTCCATGTCCCAAGGTCTTTCTGTGCACATATGAACATGTGTCCATTATCTGGGCTGGGTGAGGTTATAGGTTGGTGGCCATTGGAAGATCCTGTCATGAGTGACTGTGTCTTTTCTTTCTATGTCTCTCTGTGTGTCTGTCTCTCTATCATGGGAGAAATAAATAAAACATCATAGTTTGCATAAAGAAGGGAAATATCTTCCCCACAGTTCTTGAGTCTTAGAAGGTGAAGTTCGAAATGCCAACAGAGCCTGATCCTCACACACATACACTTCTCCCTGTGACCCCCCCCACAGTCACACCTACGTTCTGAAGAGGGTCTGCTCTTTGCCATTCCCCAGGCCCTCCTCTGACCCAAAGGGCTACACTATCTTACCGATATCACCCATTGCCTTCTCAGGGACAAACCCCACACATAAATGAAAATAGAAATAATAACACTGTGTAACCCTGATCAAGGTGGGATTGACACTATTGTCCTCAGGGACATGGCATTTCCCAGGGGTTCAAACTGTCTTTTCTACTATTACCTGGATGTCATCATGACTTTCATACAGACATATTTGGAGTCTGTAATTTGCACTGTAATTAAAATTATAAACATTTTTGAACTATCTTTTATTTTGTGTAAGAAATTATAATTTGGGACAAGCAGATGGTGTAGTAGTTACATCTCTGAACTCCCACATGGCTGACTGCATTTCAAGTCTCGGACCCAGTGACTTGAAACTCACACTGGGCATATTTGTGTCTGTGCCCAATATTTTGGGATGAGAATGGAGAGAAGGGATTGTGATGTGACCATCCTCCCCTAGGGAGTGAGTTCTCACTGTCTTTGTCACAGTCTCTCCCTGGTGAGTGCATGCAACCTAGGCAAAAACTTCTACCTTCCAAAAATTTATAATTGTATTCACTTTGTATTTGATAGTTTTCTTATTAATTTAAATAAACTGTGAGTAGGTAATTAGGAAATTCACAATAAAAAATCCCATATCACATATATTTTTTTTCTGCTCCATCTATTGGGGATGGGACAAAAATTCCAGGTAAAACATATGTTCTATTTCAAGAACTGAGAAGGAGAGTCAGAGACCCTGGAATCCCAGGGATATCCTCATCTGTAAATGTTCTGTCTCCTGACACTCCAGGTCACAGGTCTAACACTGGGTGAGGGAAAATTAGAGATGCATCTGCCCAGGTGCATGTGCAGGTGACAGCACAGTCCCCACATTAGTAGTATCCAGCCTCAGGCTCCCCCCACCCTTGGCCATCAGCCCAGAGCAGCAGGTTCAGCACCTGGTCTGCACCTCCTCCCTGCCCACAGCTCTCCTCCTTGAGCTCGCCTTCATCACCAGAACAGACACGTGTTTCTGGACCTCAGTCTGAAATTCTTTCCCTCCTTTCCTCAGGCACAGTCAGGTCACAGGGAGTTCCTGAAGGGTCACCAGGGCTAGTGTGGCAATGATGCCTTTATATACAGTTCCCAATGCTTTGCTGAAATTTCCACCTTCTCATTCATTCAAGCATGTTTTATACAAAGACCTCGAGTGAGTCTATCAGACCATGTTTACACATCGCAGGTTTGGAATAAGGAGCTAAAAATATGAATTCATTTACTGACCATTTCTTTAACTTGTCTTGTACAGCTTTGCAGTGTTCAGTGAACAAGTCTCCATTTTTATCAGGTTCATCCTAAGATCATCATGTTGATTCAACTATGAATGCTGCTGTGATCTCTATTGTACTTGCAGGTTCATTGTGAAGTTCTAGAACATGATTCATTTCTGCACTTGGTGTTGTTCATAGCACAGACTGAAGATCTCTCAGAAAAAGTGTTAGTGGATCCCCTGTAGATCCAAAGGTGGGCCAGGTTAAAATCACCTTTCTCAGCTTTCTGCTATGTTTCCACGGGGAAGATTTAGGTCTCAGTGGGAGTTTCTGTCTGCAAATACCTGAATGGACTGAGAAGATTCAAGCAATGGCTTCATTCTCCTCAGAAAATTCAGGTTCCGATGGGGCCACCCAGCTTCTGTTGGCTCATTCCAGCGCCTCCGGGCACCACCAGGAGGAATCATGCTTCTGTCCTGGACCCTGCATCTGCCTGCTGCATGGTTGTCAATTGCAGATGTTCATGAGTGCTGGGTTAGAGGACTCCATTAACCTCATGTGAGTAAGAAGAAGATGGCTACTATGAGTAACAAAAGCTGGGCTGAAGTGATCTTGGAATCCAGGAAAGGAGCCTTCAGGCCCATTTCATCCTCAGCCTTATAGAATGGCAGCCATTGATTTCTCCGTGATCTTTACAGAGACCCAGTCTGCCTTCATGAAGAAAACACTGAAGTAGAAAGGATGGCGGCAGACTGTCTGATGGATTGTTATAAGGACCCAATGACCTTTGAGGATATGACTGTGAACTTCACCCAGGAGGAGTGGACTTTACTGGATCCGATTCAGAGGGAAATGTACTGAGAAGTGACACTGGAGAACTACAAGAATTTGGCCTCAGTAGGATGTCAGTTTATCAAACCCAGTCTGATCTCTTGGATGGAACAAGAGGAGGATTTGAGGATAGTACAGGGAAAAGTTCCCCTCAAATGGAAAATACAACTTAAAACCAAATGTTTAGCACCTCAGTAGTGGTTCTTGAGGGCATAAACATCCAGTGCAATACAGACACAGTCAGGAAGCCACAATGCAAGTCACAGATGACTGAGCAGTATGGAGACATCTTCAGTGAACTCTCCTGCCTTAAGACCCATAAGAGTATTGGGACCAGGGGTGGGCGGAGGGCCCTGCTGTGGGCCCACCCGGGCCCTGCGTGAGCCCCGCCTACCCTGGGACCCGCGCCAAGCGAACCAGGCAGCGGCGGGGGGGGGGGGCGGGGGGCCCGCGCGGCCCGCCCCCGAGGAAAAGGGATTGTGGCATGACCATCCCCCTGGGGAGTGATTTCTCGCTTACTGTCTCTCTGTCTCTCTCTGTCTGGCAAGTGTACATGCCCTATAGTGAAAACCTTTCTAAAAAAAAAAAAAAAGACCCACAAGAGTATTCAAAATACAGGGAACACTTCCAAGTGTTATCAGTATGAAACAGACCTCCTGCTTTTGCATGAGACAGCCTCTATTGGAGAGACTATTTCTGTGTTGAATCAGTGTGGAAAAGCTTTTAGCTTGTGTACCCAACAACTAGCCTACCAATGAAATCTGAATGCAGTGACTATGGGAAAGTCTTCCTTAATCAGCCAGACCTTCAGGCACATATGAGAACTCTAGAAAAACCCTACAAATATAAGGAGTGTGGAAAAGACTTTAGGTATTCTTCCTATCTTAATATTCATATGGGAACCCACACTGGAGACAACCCCTATGAATGTAAGGAATGTGGGAAAGCCTTCACTAGGTCTTGCCAACTTACTCAGCATAGAAAAATTCACACTGGAGAAAATCCATATAAATGTAAGGAATGTGGGAAAGCCTTCACTAGGTCTTGCCAACTTACTCAGCATAGAAAAATTCACACTGGAGAAAATCCATATAAATGTAAGGAATGTGGGAAAGCCTTCACTGTTTCTTCATGCTTAAGTCAACATGTGAAAATTCACATTGGAGAGAAACCCTACGAGTGTAAAGAATGTGGAAAAGCCTTCACTAGGTCTTCTCAACTTACTGAACATATAAAAACTCACAGTGTAGAAAAGCTTTTTAAATGTAAAAAATGTGGAAAAATCCTTATGATATTCCTCATTCTTTAATAAGCACATTGGAACTCACACTGAAAGGAGAACCTAGAAATGTCAAGAATGGGGGAAAATCTTCACTCAGAACTCCAAACATACTAAGTATGTACAAATTCAAAGTGGAAAGAAGCCCTATGAATGTAAGGAATGTGGGAAAGTCTTCACTAGATCCTCTCACCTTAGTGAACATGTAAGAACTCACACTGGAGAGAAGACTTGTGAGTGTGTCAAATGTGGGAAATCCCTTGCAATTTCCTCCAATCTTAGTGGACATTTGAAAATTCACACCAGAGAGAAACCCTTTGAGTGCAAGGAATGTGAAAAAGCACTTATTTACTCCTCTAGTCTTAAGAATCATGTGCGGACTCAATGCCTTACACATGTGTGGAATGTGGTAAAGCCTTTAAATTCCCCACATGTGTTAACCTTCACATGAGAATCCACACTGGAGAAAAACCCTATGGATGTAAACAATGTGGGAAAGCCTTAAGTTATTCTAACTCCTATCTACTACATGAAAGATGTCACACTGGAGAAAAGTCCTATGGATGTAAGGAGTGTGGGAAAGCCTTTAGTTCTCCAAGTTCTTTTAGAAATCATGAAAAAAGGCACATGGAAGAGAAGCTGTCAGTGTAAGGAATGTGGGAAAGCCTGTAGGTGTCCCTGCTCACTTCAAAGACAAAATAAATAAATAAATAAATAAAAATTTAAACAAACAAACAAGAAAACTCCCTAGGTAAAAAACTCTGTGAATGTAAGGAATGTGAAGCATTTTCACTAATATCTCAGGCCCTAGCATATAAAACTTCATAGTGGAAAAGACTTCACTAAATCCTCAAGACTAACGTTATCCCTCAGTAAACTTGTTGGTGAAAAACTGTATGAATGTTGAGAATCTGGGAAAACCTTGATTCTACACATCTTAATAGACATGTGAAATCAAAAAGAAAGAAAGAAAGAAAGAAAGAAAGAAAGAAAGAAAGAAAGAAAGAAAGAAAGAAAGGAAGAGAAAGAGGAAGGAAGAAGAGAAAAGAAAATTCAGATCCTCATAGGGTCAACACCTTTCGGCCTTTTTGGTCAAAATCACAGCAGCAGTAACTGCATCAGACAGGAAGAAGTAAGAAAAGGGTTTTTGTATTATTTCCCCATGAGTCTGGAGCACTGTGTAACTACTAAAGCCACTGTGATAGGTTTGACAGTGATAATTGGCCTCATCCTCAGGCTGCAGCCCAGAGATTTGCAGGATAACTGTGTTAGCTGATACATCATTGGATCCAGAGAAGCAGCTGGGACCCCAGAGCCCTGGTGCTTACTGGAGTCTGAGTGGTACCACAGGAGATAGTGGGGAGGGCTCCCTGTTTTCTGCTGACACCAGTATATGTAGTAGCTACCAACACTGAAGTCACTGTTCAGGGTGCAGGTGAGTCTGGCAGATGCTCCATAAGATGCAGAGATGGAGGGTGACTGAGTCATAACAGGCTGGGAGAGGGAACCTGCAGACACGGACACTCATAAGTGATGGCATAGGCGCCAGGGGAATGACTGTCTATAGTATAAGCCAAAAGAGAGTGAGCCAGACTGGGAGCTTCCCTGTGTCTCCATGGTC
>NW_006160220.1:168088-168993 GCF_000334495.1 Tupaia belangeri chinensis
TGTGCAGTGAGAGAGGAAAAGGAGGAGAGGAGTATTCCAGGCCATGGTGCACACAGTCCTGGTCCCTACATGGCTAAGTTGCCCCAGGCCTCCTTTTCTTCCCAACCTCTACCCCAGGAAAGTCTCTTCATACAAATGTGTGACCATCCAGTGACTGTCTACCCCATCCCTGAGCCCTGGACTGGGGCTCAACTCACACTGCAGTCTGAGGGGGAGAGAGGTTGGCTGCACTCCTTTGGGAGTCCTGGGAGGAAGCACCTGCTAGGACATCACAGTGGGCCTTGCTCAAGGGATTTTTTCAGTCATAAAGGACATAGCTGCTGGGTCCCCATCAGGGAGCACATGGCCAGCCCCAGGAATAGGTCCTTTTACTGAATTCTCCTGACTGAGCAGCTGTGTAGGAATTTTTGGGCAGTCCCACTGTGCCCCCTGCTGGTCACAGGCACACACCTCCCCATGGTCCAGAGTCTGAGAGCCCAGCGGGTCTCTGCAGCTTACCAGACACTGTTCACACACCATGGTCAGGCTCCTTGAGTCATTCTGATAAGTTTTAAGTGGTTACTGCAGTCCAAATTCCCCATCTGTGGGGCCTGCAGGCATATACATAGATGATCATGTAGCGTAAAGCCCCAGAGAACAAGCTGCAAACAGTTCATCCCTTCATTGGTGTGCTCTCAAATACATACATACAGTTTAGTGTTCTAACATTTGTGCAAACTGCTATCACATAAAGTGGTTGTATTTTAATCTCCAGTTTATTTTCAGTTTTTGCTCATAAGTGAAGAAAGCACAATTATGTAAGGTTGCACCTGTGGGCTACAGAGCACAATGCTGTGTAGGAATAAAGTCCACACACTCACTCATCAGCCTCCTTCATATACCTCTCCTGGCTCAGAATCATTCCT
>NW_006160220.1:170837-172196 GCF_000334495.1 Tupaia belangeri chinensis
CCGTATTAAACCCTTACCAGTCACTGACCATGGACATTTAGAGCTGACTCTTGGTCCCTGAGAGCCCCCTTCCCTACAGGACCAGAGCCCTGACCTTCCCCATGCTCTGCCCACCTCCCCTGCTCTGCACCTTCCTTGCCCTGCCAAGTGCTGAGAGAAGGTGCCCCTCACTGCTCACCTGGGCTGTGCACAGCCCTCCTGGGGATTTCCACCACGGCCAGATCCACTTTGCTTCATTCTAGACACAATGAGGTACAGGACTCCAGACTCTCCAACACATCACATTTTCTCCATGTACAATGAAAGACAACCTTGAGTTCTTAGACCCACCCTTAATCCACCCCTGAATAGGAATTGCACTAGACCCACCTTTAATCCAACCCTGAATAGAATCTTTGTTCTTTATTGTTAAAAACTTTATGAGCTGTTAATTGAAACACTAGCCCCTCTCCCTTTACTTGCATGTAACACGTTTTCAATAAAAACGCATGATGATTCCTAGCAGTCGTCACTCCTTAGAGAGTGATCTCTGAGGGGTGTCCGGCATAGGATGTGCATGAAAGGCATCGAGGCCTCTGTCTTCTGTTCACCTTCGCCGCCTTCGTCGAGATAACCCACCCAAGCCGAGGCTGGACCCCGGCAGGATCTCCAGGTGCAAAAGTGACATGTCAGCATGAATGTCAGTGTCCCTTTTTCTGAAAGCTCCTTGTCCTCCTACCCCACATCCTTGGAGTTCTTCTGAACAGGCCTGTTTTATACCTCATGTACTGTAGAAGCTACATCCCCAAGACATGAGTATACATTTAATTAATTAATTAATGATTTTCACATGGCACATACACTCTGCATAGAGAGAGAAAGAAAAAGCACCCATTATTGGGGTATGGTCACTACAATCCTTTCTTCCCCATTTATCCATTCTGTCTGGATTTGGCACGATAACGTACATACACCTGGCATGTTTTTCATTCTCCAGAGCCAGGACTCAAACTATACTGACCACATAGACTCCGGCTCCTTTAATCACTAGGTAAAGGACTGGCCCAAACCTTTATTTTATTGTGAACAGTTTACATGTCACTGTCCAAACAACATTTTAACCACCTATGTGATTATTTCCTTAAGTAAATTTAGCAATGGAAGTAGTAATGGAAGAACAAGATCATGATTATTATTGTCTTTTTAAAATTTTTAATGTAAGTTATTTCTGTTTACACTATCCAAAGGACTGTTTGTAAATTCTATGGATGCTTTATATTTTAGCATTTCATCTTTACAACGTGGACAGAGGTATGTATAATTCCTTTTTTTTTTTCAGTGTTTAAACATTGTTTACTTTCCTAGGCTTTTTAGCAACAT
>NW_006160220.1:172363-172877 GCF_000334495.1 Tupaia belangeri chinensis
TTATTTATCAAAGATTTTAAGTGTTGAAGTCAGAGTCCAATAGTTTTTCCTACATACATTCTTTTAAACAGAAAGATTACTCTATGAATTTTAGATACACGAAATACGAATCCTAAATGAACAATATTTAAAATATGCATGTATCTTTTTACATCAGTAAAAATACATAGCTTCTAAGTGTTATATGCCATATTGTCTGTTTTATAAGTGCAAAACACCTTGTTATATGTGTGGATGCTAGTAAAAATGTTGCACTATGTTTCTATGACTTGTAGTTTTGTTATCTTTAAATGCTTTTGTTTCATACAAATCAGTTATAGACTGGTTTCTGAACCAATATCAATCTTTTTAATAGGGATATTCAACCAGTACACAAGTGTAACTCATCTATACCTCTTTCAATCTACTTTATGTTTCCTTAATGTTTTTATTTTGGTACACTATTTTCACCACTTCCTCTAATCCAAAAGAATGCACATATTCTATTTTGTTAAGACATATCTCAATGTCAAGT
>NW_006160220.1:173768-192831 GCF_000334495.1 Tupaia belangeri chinensis
TCATGGTTTAGTTTCCCCCTTTCTCTGCATTCTGTGAAAATTTCTCTTGTTTTGCATTTACTTCAGTAATTCGATTTTGTGGCCAGTCCTCCTTGCACATTTCTGTTAACTCTCTCAATTCCCTGATTCAGTCCAAGCGCTCTGACATTACCTTCTTTATCATTGAGTACAGGTGTTTAAGCTCCTGTACCATATGATAGTCGACTCTGTATCTTGGGTTTCCACCATCGTATCTGTTTCAAGAAGAGGCATTTTAGTTTTGTTCCTTTCTTCAGAACTGCAGTGTAACCACCTTTTCAGAACTCCTCTTAGGAATGCCAACCAAAACAGAAGACCGGTATGTATAATTCTTGAACTGTGTCAGGGACTCAGGTTAATGGAGATAAATGGAGACTGTGTGACATTTGAACACAAGGTTGTCTTCCATTATAACCCAGGAAAATGTGATTTACAAGAGAACCTGAAGGCTTATTTCAAATGACAATTTCACTTCAAATGTGCCTAATTCAAGAGAATTTAATCTTTCCTCTGAGTAGGAGATTATAAGCAAGTTTGTGAAATGTTTTAGGGCATGATGAAAATCAAATACATGAACTACTGAGGCTATCCTAGCTCAAATTTCAAATAAATTATATAATTTCTTAGTGTCATTTTAAATAACTCGTAGATGTACATAAGATTATTGCATATTTGGATAATAATAATGGAAAAAGAACAGGAGAGATTAATTGTAACCTCTAGGGTGTGAATGTGTCCAGCAAAGTTTGTATGTTGAAAACTTTATCCCCAATGCAACAGTGTTGGAGATTGGACCTAAGAAGAGCAGTTGTTCTTGTCTGTAGTGGGTGAGTGACAGCCAGAGTGGGCTGTGACACATGTGAGCTCAGCCCCTATCACTTCTACTCATTTTACCCTTCCACCCTTCACTGTGGGATGACACACAGGACGGCTTTCCAGAAATGTTGGTCCTTGCACTTGGACTTCCCAGTCTCCAGAACCTGGGCTATCTAATTCTCCTTTGTTGTAAATTACCAACCTGTTTTATTCCATTCTAGTAACACAGAATAAACTAATACAGTAACACAATGCTCTGTCTTAGCACAAACTGGTATGTGAGTCTTGTCTAACACCCCAGCTTTCTTTGTTTAATTGCTCAAAATTATTTTATTTAACTTTATTTATTTATTTACTTATTTTAATTTGACCAGAAAGGGAGAGAGAGAGACAGAGAAACAAGCAAGCAAGCTTCCAAGTCTGGGACTCAAACCACAATTGGCCATGTGAAAGTCTAGCACCCTTAATCACCATGCCACCTGATGGCCCTGACCCCAGTTTTCTTTGAATGGTGAGTGAGATACTTCAGGTCTTTTCCTGCAGATGGTGGAGCCTGAACTCAACCCCTGACAAACCACAGGGTCTTTCATTGTCATCCTCACCATCTTTATTCCATCCTGGTAGAATTTCCCAGGCCTGGGACCATGTTAGCCTTTCATAATGAGGTCATCTCTGTCCTATATGTCCACATTTACTTCAACCAAAGAGAGGGAGAAAAAGAGAGAGAGGCAGAAAGAGAAAGAGTTAACATTAGGCTAAGAGAAGTTTGGCTTTTGTTTTTGTTTCAGGAAGTCAACATGTAAACCCTTGAAATTTCCCCTATGACCACAACTCACTTTAGACCAGCCAAGTGAATAATGGTGGACCCCATTTAGGCTCCAGAAGGGGATGGCTCTGCCAGTATGAACAGCTAGCTGACTAAAATGTTGGGGAATTAAACCTTCTATGTCAGTCTATTCTCCTGTTAAGAATTGAGGAGAGTGGGAAATTGAGTTCAATTTAATCTAATTATGTCTATGCAAGAAAACCCCAGTAAATACTATGCATGCTGAAGTATTGGGTGAACTTTACCGTTTTCAAAGTTTATTTATTAGTCCCACGGGTGAGAGAGACTAATCCTTATGCCATGTTCCAGCTCCAGCTTCAGTCAGCCTGGATTATGGGAACATGTGATCTGAGCTAACTCAGGGCAGGCTCCAGTGAAGAATCAGTTACCTTGTCATGAGGCTCAACCTAGAAGTTTGTCAAGTTCTACCTGTGAACCACCATCCAGCCCTGAGGGTGAATGTCTATGTTCAGTGTTTGCACTGCTAATAGAAACAACTGAGACTAGGGATTTATAAAGAAGTAGAGGTTTAGTGACTCATGATTCTAGTGAATGGAACATGTTTGACAGAAGCAGACAGCATGGTGGGTACATGAAGAGAGACAGAGAGAGAGAGAGAGAGAGAAATAGAATATGTGAATGACCTGTGGACAGTTATATCATTTATAAAAACCTGCTCTCACTATCACTAATCCCATCTTATAAGAGCTAGAACTGCCTAGGTCTCTCAGAATATAATCATCTAGTCATGAGAGTGTTTGTCTCCATGACCAAGTCACTGCTCCCTAGACCTTACCTCTCAGAATCCATCACACTAAATACCAAAGAGAAAAACATGAACCTTTGGGGGAAAAATCATTATCTAAACCATAACATGATTCCTATACCAATGTAAGGAGACAATGATCATCCTGAAGACACAGACACTTCATGTTTGGAAGCTCCCAGAACTGACCCTATGCGTCTCTTCAACTGACTCATTTTGACTTCCCTCATTTATAACAAAACTGAACTTATAATAGTGTGTTCTTGAGGATGTGACTAATTATAGTGAATTATGAAACCTGAGGTGCTTATGAGAACCTCTGAATTCGTAGCAGATTTGCCCAAAATCTCTTTAGTCTGTATTCCCTGAACATATGGCTGGTGTCTGAAGGGAGAGAAGTAGGAGAAGGCTTGAGGACACCAATGCCATTAAACCATGGAATTTATTGTCAGGTCAGGTTTTTTAACATAAGGAAAGTATTGCAGAGTGATCCTCTCAGAGCTTGTTTCTTTCCTTCGTTCCTTCCTTCCTTTCTTCCCTTCCTTTTTTTAATTTATGGTTTTTGTTATAGTAACAAACATTTGTTAAAGTGAGATTATGAATGTACACAGAATTATATTTAAATTCACATAGAACAATATTTACATTTTTAAGTTATACATTTGAAGTTAAGAGGATGAAGTACAGCTTAAGTTTTACAATAAAGAAAAGAAAAATATACACAAGAGAAATAGAGTTAACAGTAAAACTACAGCTCTCTATTCCTGATACAACATATGGAAACGTCTTGTCATAAAGCTACATCTTCTTAATCTAACTGTTCAAGTCATTAAACAGAGCGTTTTATAAAATAAATTTTGTTGTATGTTATTATGCAATATTATATTAGACTACACATTTTTCTCTAAGCATACTACTTAGTAGCTTTATAAATGACTTTTATTACCTAAGTTTTTCTAATAAAATATACTTAGACAAAAAGTTTATACTTAGGACTTACAATAGTTAGAAATGAAACTCTAGAAAATAAAATAACTTCTAAAACTATCACTAATGTGTATATATTTCCTAGCTAAGAAGAAATATTTTCAAAGATCATTAAATACAAATAATCTATTTTTAAAATTAATATATTGATAAAATAACATACTAAAAACAGTTTCAAGTTAAAGATTAGTCTTTCAAATACATATATATTTTCTAATGAGCAAAACCTAAAACATTCTGAAAAACAAAGGAAAGTTCAATATTTCTTGGTTTCTGTCAGTTCACTATTCCTAAAAGGTGAAAACTTGACCATGAAGAGGTTTGCTGCTATTTCCAAGTGGTGATGTTGGAAAATTCCAGTCCATTGGGAAGGAGCTTCCAAGGTCTCACTGTTCTCGGTGACCTTCAGAAGGAGTTGAGGTGCATGGATACAGCCTGAAAGCTCAGGAGACCTGAGTGCACAGGTGCACAGAGACAACAGTGCCAGTGCTCCTTTAAGAACCAGGTTCACTCCTTTTTTTTTTTTTTTTTTTAGAGGTTTTTGCTATAGGGCACGTGCGCTCACCAGACAGACAGAGAGAGACAGAGAGATAGAAAGCGAGAAATCACCCCCCAGGGGGGATGGCCACGCCACAATCCCTTCTTCTCCATTCTCCTCTCAGGATCTTGGGCACACACACACACGTGCCCAGCGTGAGTTTTAGCCACCAGGTCTGGGACTCGAACCACGGTCGACTACGTGGGAGTCCAGCGACATAGCCATTACACTAACTGCTGGTCCCATGACCCAGGTTCACTTCTGAGAAAAAAACTATCAAGGCTATGCTCTTGGGATTCCAGCAGGGTTTCAAAAGCTCCCTGTGACGTGGAGAGACTCATCTCTTCAAGGAACTGAAACACTTTCAGCATCTCCCCCTTTTGTTTAAAGCATGTGGATCTCTTTTCCTCCAGGTCTTGCACCAGGGACCTTAATTCCTGCCTCAACATCAAGGTGATCCTTTTTACCTTTCTCTAGTCTTTACTAAGGCAGGGGATGTTGAAGGACTCTCTCTCATGCCTGACTCTCTCCAAAGATGACTCAGTCCCTGCCTGTTCCTCTCTACCAGCAAGGAGCCTATCAAAAAGCTAATATTTGCTTTTTTTGGAGAGGTTTTTGCTATAGGGCATGTGTGCTCGCCAGCAAGACATAAAGAGACAGAGAGACAGAAAGTGAGAAATCACTCCTCCCAGGGGGTATGGCCACGCTGTAATCCTTTCTCCTTCATTCTCTTCTTGGGATCTTGGGCATGCACGCACATGTGCCTGGCATGAGTTTAGGTCCTGGACTTGAACCACTGTTGACTACATGGGAGTCCAGCGACAAAGTCATTACACCAACTGCTGGTCCCAAGAAGGTGACATTTCTCCTTCATGCACACAGCCAGGGTCTCTGCAAGCTGCTTCCGTCTTCTCAAATAATATCAGTTTTTCACAGACTCAACAAGTCTGAATAAAACAAGAGGCCCACCAGGAAACAGATGAAAAGGAGACACTTCTGTGCCTCTTCCTGGAGGTTGTAAAAAGTGAGCCTTGGATTCGGGTTGTTAGGCAACAGCTCCTTTACCACCTCATCCAGCTTCCCAAATATCAGCCCAAGGTTCAGCTCCACAGCAAACTGCAGCCCCTCCATGGCTGTGCAGCCGCCACAGGGCCCTGCCCCTTCTCCATGGTTCCAGTTGCCATGACAGACCCCAAGGAATGTTTCCACATTCCACCTGGAACCCAACCAGCTCCTGACATTCTGGATTGGTCAGTTATATGGTTTTCAGAGGGGGAAGATGTGGATAATCAGACACACTTCTCTCCATTACTGTTCCATTACCATTCTATTCCCATCCATATTGTTGCTTTTGTAGCAACATTAAAAGAAAATATTGTGACATATGTCATCCTAAGTGTGTCACTTGAGAGTTTTACAACTATATCTTCTCTGCGGTAGCCTGTCAATACATGACTCCTGTCCAGTAGAATAGAAAATACCCCATGTAATTTTTAAATTGGTACCCTTCTGCCATGAACATGTGCAGCCTGTTTTGATTTCTATGAACATAAATAAGTGTCAGCAGTTCCTGAACATCACAGGATTAAACAAACTTGTTTAATATTTTTGTCTGTCTATTTTAATAAAAATGTTCTGTGTGATATACATGTATATTTCTCTGGATTTAAGCATCTCCCCCTGTTCATGTGTGAGTTATTTGACGTTGTGTGAGCATATCACAATATATTTACAGCTATTTGGATTACTTCAAAGATGAGGTAGTAAGGAAACAGGTACTGTGGCTAATTGTCTTCACGTCCTTTTTATAAACATGTTTTTGTTTGCTAGTGTGTGTGTGCTCCAGCCAGATAGGGACAGAGAGGAGGATAGTGAGAAAGTGATGTGGATGGTCCCAGAATTCACAATAGTCCAAGGGCAACCATTGCCATCCCAGGCCTGTGTGAATTCACTGACACTGCCTCTCTCCCTCTGAAGTGATAAAACAATTTGAGACCTTGAGAAATCGAACGTCCTGCTTATCTGACCTTTTTTTTCCTGAGAACAAACTCTGGGCTGTATCTTCCTGATGGGCTGATTCTTCCTGATAAGCTACCCCTTAGCCTGCTGGAAACTGCCCTCCCCCAAACTTCCCAATAAAAGACTGTGCTCAGACCCCAAGCGGGACCAGAGATTCTGAGTGTTAACTCCTTTGTGTCCACCAACATATTAAAGAGTTATTCCTATCTCTCCAGGGTGCTGCCTTTCTGTTCCTTGGCCATCTGGTTTTCTGCAACATTTTGTGCATTGGCCAGAAAGCAAAAATCAGACTGACCTTTTGAGCCACTAATCCCAGGGTGTTTCCCCTGACCCCTGGGATGGGCACTGCAGTGTGGAGAAAACTGTGCACCCCTGACTTGTTTGACAGGATTCCTAGGCTGGGATACCTTGAGGATGAGCATTTCTGGTTCATCACATTTCAGTTGGAGAGAAGGACCAATGCTTACTCTGGGCCTGGATGCATTCTTCTGTGGTCAGCTCTAGTAATTTGGTAAGACCCTGGAGGATCTGTAGAGTTCTATCAGTTAGCCCACTCAGTTAGAGTAGAAGAGAAGAATGGTACACTCTCCAGTGGTCACAAGACCAGCAGTCAGGACTCATCCAGTATCAGTCAGCCCACTCACTTGAGAGTAGAAGAGGAGACTCATACACTCTCCTTTGGTCACAAGACTAACAGTCAGAGCTAAGGCCCGTCTGGTAATTGGTTGGTCTGTGGTCAACTCTGGTAATTTGGTTGTTGTGGGGTGGGAATGTGTAACCGCTGAGTGAATGTGAGTGTTACAAGTGAATATGTGGTCCCGCAGTGCATTGCACCAAGGGGCATGAGTGGGTCTGTTACTGCATTTCCGTGGTGTTTCTGTAAAGACTCAGTAGTGGTATTACACACTGAGGGCCCCCTCCCCTCTCTATGTGTTTAATCTGGTGGAAGCTCTATATCCAACCACTTATTGTCAAGGAAACACACAAAGCCTACAGGGACAAGACCAGGCAGACACCTGAATGATTTTTCCCTTTGGGGAGGACACCCAACCTTTGTCTGTGTTGACACTGTTCATGGGAGGGGAGACACAGGGACTGTTGGGAGGGTTTTTTCTGTAGAGGTGAATAGGCAGAGTAAGTGTTAGGTCACAAGTACTATCTCTGGAAGTTGGGACATGAGTGCCTATCAACCGTAATGAAAGACAACCTCTTGGACCCTGTCCTGACTCTCCTACAAAGACTTCTACAATGGAGCAAAACTTGCCTACTCTGCCTAGGAAAAGAGAAGGCAGGCATAAACTTCTAGCACAGGAGTATCAACCATAGGAAGGACAAGTAAAGAGACTTCAGAAAAACTGCTGTGATCCTTCTGATTGCAGCCCTTAGCCAAAATGCCCTCAGGAGAAAAACAAACAAAAAACTACTGGCCCTTTTAACAGCACCCTCCAGCCCACCTGAAACTGCAGCACATAGTTTCCAAAATTCTGGGTTAAGACCTGCCCCCAAGAGCCCTTGCTGACAATACTTTCCCTTTCTTTAACCGGAGATTTCCTGTGTCTTTTGGAAAGTACAGACATCTAAAAGTCAGAGAAAATCAGGATACAATGGGAAAACCTCAGTCCAAAATTTCTAAGCCCACTGTTCTGGACTGTATGCTGACTAAATTTAAAATGGGTATTTCTGGTGATTATGAAGTTAAATTGAAACCAGAGAGGCTGTGAGCTCTCTGTTAAATTGAAAGGCTCTCTTTTAAGGTGGGATGGCCACCAGATGGCACTATACACTTACCCACAGTATGGGCAATGTGCAAGGAGAATACCAGCACCCCAGGCCATCCTGACCAGGTTCCTTATGCTGACTCCTGGCTACAAATCGCCCAGATTGTTCTGCCTTGGGCATGAATTAGGATTAAAGAATCAATGTACTATTCTGGCCACCAGTGTCATGCCACACATGCTGGTCTCTGCTGAGCCAGTGATCAAAACTCTGTACTCATCTGTCTCACTGGAGCTACCCAAGGAGCAGGAGCCTGAGGGACCAGTGGCAGCTCAGCCCACTCAGGGAAAAGACTACCAACTGTTTTGAATTCTGCATCTGGATTCTGACTCACATCACCCGGCAGGCTGCTGAAGCCTGAGGAGACCTCAATCTCCAGATACCCTTGTGAGAAACCCAAGGGCCTCCCCTGATAGGCACAGATGGGGCTATTATGGAGAGCAGAGCAACATTGTATTAGCAGCCTTTTACCACCACTGATGTGCTTAATTAAAAATACCAAACTGTTCTTACTCAGAACAGCCTCAGGCAATGATAGAGCTCATGGAAACTATACTCCAAACCCATCAGTCCACTTGAGATGACTGCTGACAGCTCCTCCTCACCTTACTTAACACAGGAATGTTGCAGAGTCTTTATACCAGCAAAGACTTGGCTGCAAGAGCATGCCCCTAATGATGTGGTAGACTCCGAGGCTTGGGCTAGAACTGCCTTTCCAAGTGAAAAGTCTAACTGGAATTTCGATAGAGGATGGCCATGCGCATCTCAGCAGATACCGGAGGCGCTCCTAAAGGGAATAAAAGCTGGTGCAGAGAAACCAAAAAATATGGCAAAAACTAAAGAAATAATCTAAAAAAAGATGGGCCACCGGGATGATTTTATGAGAGGCTCTGTGAAGCATACTGGATCTATACTCCATTTGATCCAGAGAGCTCCAAAAGCCAGCAGATGATTAATGCTGCATTCATAGACTAGTCAGCCCCCGACATCCAAAAGAAACTCCAAAACCAGGATTTTGCTGGGATGAATGCCACTCAACTCCTAGAGATTGCTAATTGAGTGTTCATGAACTGAGATCAAGAGGAAAAATGAAAACAGACCGATGGAGCAACCCTGCTGGCTACTGCTCTCAGGCAACTGGATATCCCACCAGGTACAAGAGGAGGATCAAAGGCTGGCTGCCCCAGGCTTATACCAACCCACTGCACTTACTACAAGGAGGATGGACACTAAAAGAACATGGCCATGATGGGTTCAGAATAGGACTGACTGGGCTCCATGATTCTGTGCCCCCAGGAGCCCCTGGTAAATGCCAGAGCAGGGGGCCAACCAATGACATTTATGGTAGACATAGACACTGAGCACTTTGTAGTAACTCAGCCCCTGGGTCCCCCATCAGGCCAGAAAGCTACTCTCATGGGAGCTACTGAAAATACCCAAACTCAGCCCTTCTTACAGGCTAGAAGCAGTAAGTTAGGGGGACACTTAGTTACTCATGAGTTCTTGTACCTACCAGATTGCCCAGATTCACCACTGGGGAGAGACTTACTAACTAAACCCAGGGCACAAGTCAGCTTTGACTCATATGGCTCAGCTTCTTTAACTATCAGCCCCATAAAAATCCTGGCTGTGGCAATGTCCCTAGAGGAGGAATGGTGAATGTTCACTACAAGGCACCCAGTGGAGAAGATATAGCACTTTCTTCAATTGTTAAAGATTTCCTTATAGTCTGGGAAGAGGGGAACTCGCCAGGAATGGCAATCAACCATCCACTTATAGTGGCTGAACTAACACTTCAGGCACAGCCTGTGTACCTCCACCAGTACCCTATAAACCAGGTCACTAGACTGGCTATAAACATATTGACTGGCACAGAGAAATTGGGATCTTGTTTGAGTGCCAGTCTCCTTGGAACACTCCCTTCCTCCCCACAGAAAAGGGATCCTCTGATGATTATTGGCCAGATCAGGACTTACAAGCTGTGAATGCTGTCACAGTAACCTTACATCCCACCATAACCAACCCATGTACTTTGCTGAGTGCCCTCTGAGCAGACTCTGAATGTTTCACTTGTCTGGATCTCAAGGACACTTTCTTTGGCCTGTGGCTGATCATCCATTGCAGAGGAAGACCCCATCGTCTTGGAAAAATCAGCTGGCAGACCAGACAGCCAAGGCTGTTGCCAATCAAGCCCTGACTACTGTGGCCAAAAATTGCCACTCAGAAGCCTCCCAAAAGTCCCCCCCCCCACTACCCCGTACACTTAGGATGAACATCAGTGGACAAAATCAGAGGGAACAACCCTGGAAGAAGATGGATGGTGGAGACTGCCAGATAAAAGAATATACATACCCCAGTCCCTAGAATATTTATTAGTAAAGCAGCACCATGAGCTGATTCACTGGGGGAATACTAACTTAGAGAACATGATAAGCCAATACTACTTTTTGAGTCAGCAACAATCATTATGTGCAACTGTGAACATGAGATGCAAGGCCTGTGCCAGAAATAACCCCACCCAGGGGTCAGTTTGGCTGCCTGGAATACAAGCTACCAGGACAACTCCTCTGGAGTTATTGGATGCAGATTTCTCAGAAGTATGGCCATGCCAGTGCTATAAGTACTTATTAGTCCTTGTCTGCATTTACTCGGTATGGGTGGAAACCTTCCCTTCATGAACTGAAAAAGCCAAAGACGTCACTCGAGCCATTTTGAAGGAAGTTATAACTCAGTTTGGACTCCCCCTTATGATTGGGTCAGACAACAGTGCTGCCTTTGTGGCAGAAGTCATACAGGGAGTAGCAAAGACCTTGGACATTAAATGGAAACTTCACACTTCTTACCAACCTCAGAGCTCTGAGAGAATTGAACGAATAAACTGCACTCTCAAGTCCACCCTGGCTAAGCTCTCTATCAAGATGTAGGACGCCCCTGGGTGAATTTTCTCCCATTGGCTCTGCTCCGGGTTCGATATACACCTCAAAATCATGGTTATTTCCCTTATGAGATTCTGTCTGACCGTCCACCCGCTAGTCACCCAGACCCAAATGGCTGATGTCCACCAGCTAGGGGAGGCAATTTTAACCCAGGATCTGGTGGCTTTAAAATAAATTAAAGAGAATAACCCAAGTCACTTTAGAAAAGAGCCCCCATTCCCCTCGGAAACTAGGTACATAAACAAGAGCCTGGGGATCTTATATGGATTAAAAATTTTAAAACATCATTACAACCCACCTGGGTAGGCTCATATGTTGTGCTTGTTACCCCCACTGCCATTAAGGTAATGGTGCTAGCCTCGTGGATTCACCACACGTGAGTAAAGTGAGCCATAAAGCCAGAAGACCCTGAAACCTGGACAGTGAAGAGCTACCCTGAGCAGCCGACCAAGGTGACTTTCCAGAGAGCTGAGACCTGATGAGGACTCTACAGCCCAGCTACAGTCACTCTGTGGGCTGATGATATCACCCACGACAAAAGCTAAGGATGATGACAGATGTCATCTCTAACTTACCTCTAGACCCTCCTGCCCCTAGCCCTCCTCATAGCACTAGCTGTGATTCTCTCATTGGCCCTGGCTATTGTCCCTCTGTTAAGTGATCCTCCTAGAATATAATTGAGGAGACTCAAGAGAGGGGAATGATGTGGATGGTCCCAGAATTCACAATAGCCCAAGGTAGACCACTGCCATCCCAGGGACTGTGGAGTGGCCATCCCCCCTGGAGGGTGATTTCTCGCTTTCTGTCTCCCTGTGTCTCTCTGTCTTTCTGGTGAGCATCCTATAGCAAAATCCTCTCCAAAAAAAGAAAATATATATATTTACTATAAAATTTGAACAAATTTATGCAAAGTCAATACATAAGTGTACAAAATAATATTGCTAAATGGGAATAAAATAGTAGCATAAATTTCTAGGACTTAGTTACCTGGAATAACTCAAAATTAATCAACTCCTCATCAACCTCTCTTCCAGTCCCTGGGAACAGCCATTCAACTCTGCTTCTATGTTTCACCTGTATTTTTCCTTCTGTTTTCTTTAATTTTTAAAGTTTTTTGTATGTGTATGTGCACTCACCAGAGACAGAGAGGAAATGTGAGAAATCATCCCTCAGGGGAGAGGGCCATTCCTCAATCCCTTCTCCATTTCCCTCTCAGGAATTGGGGCTCATGCCCGCAATGATCAGCGTGATTCTCAAGCTACCAGATGAGGGACTTCAACCTAAGGATAAGCTATATGAAATCCAGTACCTTACCCACTATGCTCTCTGTTGGACGTTTTACCCACTTAGAGGATCCATGGAAGTGTTATCATGAGATATTTGTTATTTCAAACAGGTTTATTGCATTAGCAAAATGTCCTCAGTGTTCACAACGTTGTCATGTGTAATAGGATTTAATTTAAAATTTATTTTAATTGAGAAATAATTGTGATTGGGTGTATACATACAGCATAGAAGCTAGGTGGAATCAACCAGGCATGGAAAGACAAGCTCTGTACTCTGCCTCTAAGCGAAATTCCAGGACCTTGCTGGCTTGGTGATCATAGCTTTGCAGCATACATGACATCTTCAGCTTTATTTATTTTGTTCAAGATTGTTTTACCTACATGGAGTCTTTAGTGTTTCCACAAAAACTTAATGATTTTTCTTCCTATCTCTGTGAGAAAAACATCACTGATATTTTAATATAATTTGGTTCTTTATATTTAGCAATATTAATTTTTACAATCCATAAATGGGAAATATCTTTTAATTCTTTTATGTCACCAATTTCTTTTCTTTCCTTCTCTTTATTATATATTTTTCTAGAAGGTATGTGTGCTCACTGTCAGGATCTGGACAGCATTGCTTTCCTCATTGGACCTGGCCACACCTGGTCCTGGTGCTCCAGGGATCACTCCTCAGGTAGGTCTCAGCCACAGTCTTCTTTGGAGATTGGCACCCTGGGCCTCCCTCCTCTGGAGTTCTCCTGTATCCTGTGGAATATCCTGCTCTTGAAACTAGCCACAGACCTGTCTTCCACCTGTGTGCCCAGTCACCACCAAAAGAGGTTCAAGGAGTAACTCAGCTTCCACAGAGTCCTGAACATGCCTCTCTCTGGCTGATTGGCAGGGCGAAGGCTGAAACAGAGCAGCCACAAGGAGATCTGGGAACCCTGGGATCATGGGACAGGACTGAGCAGCAGAGAATGCACAGGAGCCGCAAAGGCAAGTACTGGCTGAAGGTGTTTATGCTGCTCTCTCCATAGCTTTCTAGCCTGGATGTAAACACATTCCCTCTGTGGGGAGCTGGAAAGTGGCCTCCCCTATGTCTTAGGTAAAGAGTAGGTTCGGGCTCTCCCATCCTCCTGAAAGTATCATTTCTCTCTATCTCTGTCTCTCTAACTAATGGACAATCAAAATAGAATCTCTGTGCACTTTGTAGATGATGATGGTGGGTGAAGTCCAGATGTGCCATGTGTCAATTTCAAGGTCAAAGACTTGTGTCTCCAGGAAACACCCAGTGCCCATTGCTGTGGGGGCAACTCACACATGTTAAATATGGACAGAGGTGAAGAGACCTGTTGATAGCACTGTGCAATTGACACATGTATGAATAATTCCACAACACAGAAACTCAAACTCCATCAGGGTAGGTGGGTAACAACAACCCTGCATGTCCACACATAAAACTAATGTTGCAATATCCTGAGAAGACATGTGCATACAGGGGACTAGCTGCTATGATTGCAGTTCCCACAGTGTCTGTGAAGGTGGTAACTCTCAGTCTGGGCTGGAAGACTTCACTCTGGGCTGAGTCAGGACTGTGGGGAAGGATGTAGGCTCAGGGCAGATCATACAGGAGGTTTGGGTCTTACTTCACCTCTGCCTTGGTCACTGTGTGTTACACATAGCTGCTCCCACTGCCAAGGTCTACCCCACAGTGGTAGTTCCTCTGGTCATCTTCCTGGAGGTTCTGGATGGTCAGGAACCAATCCAGGCCAGGGCCTGAGCCTGAGAAGCAATCACGGATCCTGGACTCCTCGGATCCCACAATAACTCTAGGGCCCACTTGCATCACAAGCCAGGGGCCCTTAACTGGGCTCTGCTGGTACCAGTCCACCTTGTAGCTATTGTAGCCACTGTGCAGGGTGGAGGTGAATATGACTGCTTGTCCCAGGGAGGCAAATTCAGAGGGTGGCTGAGTAAGAGCAGGCTGAGAGAGGCACCATGGAAGCATAGATCCTCATTAGGGCTTCAAGGAGGGAGACAACCAGTGAGCTGTTGCGTGAGCAAGGACAGGGGTGGGATTGGGAGACTGGAGGTTGAGGACCCTATGGAGGCACTGCCCACTGTCAACCCTGACCTGTGAGGAGAGTCAGGAAGGTGAGGAAGAGATGAGCCCAGGCCATGGTGGGGGCCCAGTGCTGGATCCTTCAAGTCATCAGCTGAACAGGACTCCTGATTCTCTTATCCCCTAAGCACAGGACTGGGCTGGGCATGACCATCCCTGCAAACCCTCCATTCAAATCTGCATCCCACAGTGTGTGGGTTTAACTTGCTCAGGGAGCTTAGAGTGAGAGCTCAGTTTTACTTCATTCCTCTCCCTACTGGCTCAGAGAAGCCTCCCTGGGTCTCTCGAGTGCATGTCCTGGGCAGTCCTCAGGCTCCATTTCCACTGTGTCAGCCACTGTCTGCAGTTCTTTTGCCTATCTTGTGTTCAGAATGGAATGCAGCTATTGAATCCTGGAGCCTGCTCAATGAATATGGCCAAACTTTCTTCTCAAAATAACAGAGTTCTTTAGCACATATTAAACAGTAACCAATAATGTGCCCACACAGGGCAGTCCCCATCCTTGGCCCTGAGAGAGAGAAGTGGAGACCTTGTCCCTTCTTAAGGTTACTCTGTCAGTCACAGGAGACATTCTCCCCACATCACCAGTTGATGCTGACTGTTGTCACTGGGTTTCTAATTGCGTCCCAAGGAGGCACTCTGGGCAGGTGAAAGGTCGCCACATGATGATGGTTTAACTGCAGATGTGTGGGTAGAATCTGGCCCTGAGCACAAGGGAATGGAAGAGTAAGAAAGTTGTAAGAAGCAACATAGATTCAATTTCATTGTCCAAATTTGAAGCTCCCTTCATATACTGAGGGCCTGAATAACAAAGTCATTGTGATGGACCCATTTTCATTACATTGGAAATAAATATCAGTTCAATTTTACCATTCACTCTCTCTCTCTCGCTCTCTCTCTCTCCTCTGAGTCTTTTTCTTCATAACCAGTTATGTAGCCATGATGAATTTGTACAAAACAGTTGTTTGAGGGGAAACAATACAGAACAAGATATGTCATCTGGGGAGTTGGTGGCCTATTCACTGGAAGGCATCTTTTCTGTTGTCATCCTTCCTTGGGGATCATCTGTTGACTCAGTGGAGATCTGTCTTGTTCACCCTAGATCTAGTCCTGTAAAATGAGTGAGACTGTTCCCCTCAATCCCTGTCCCACCTGACTGGATCTCAGACCCCCCAGGGCTGATCTGTGCTGAGCAGACACCTCAGTCTACTCCTCAGACAGCTGAGTGACTGTAGGGTTGTCCCCCATCCAGCAACCATGAAGATTAAGTAGGAAGCTTCACAGGGACATAGATGGACATCAAAGAGGCTGCCCTGGCTCCCTGAGGATCTTGACTCCAGGCCTACACTGTCCCCTGGTGGCCAGAGGAAGGGTTTACTCAGCCTGTGAGGGCTCAGGTCTTGACAGTCAGAGCCTGGCCTTGCCTTCTCCAGCCATCATGGCCCAGCCCTGAAAGGTGAGTCTCAATGGTGAGTGTTGGCAGGGACTTGAGCTTGATCTGAAGAGAACAGGGATAGTAATAGCAACTGCAGCACATGAGGAAAATGTGTGCACAGGCCTAGGCTTTTAAGAAGGGAATCATAGGAATCTGCTCTAGAAAGAAGACCATGGTCACTGCAGATTGTCCCTACTTTTATAGAAAACCCACATTTGAGGTTAGTCTTGAAATAATAATAATAGTATATGTTGTACAATAGTACAATGACAAAACTGAGTAATGATTTTCTAAGGCTATCCCAATCAAAGAGCACAGGCTAGGTGAATCACTTAGTGCTGGATTTACAAAGATTTATTTTCTGATGGTTCTGGAGACTGGAAGTCCAGGGTCACGACCTCATTAGGTTTGGTCTCCCCTGGAGCATCTTTCTGTGGTTGCACATGAGAACCTTCCCCCATGTCTTCACACGTGCTTTCCTCCTTTCCTGCTGCCTGTATGCAAACCTTGCTCTGTCAGACACAGCCTTATTAAACAAGGGCCCCACCTTTATAACTTCATTTCTTCCTAGTTACCTTCTGAGAGGTCCTGTCTCTAAACATGGTCACACTGGAGGAGGTTGGGATAAGACTGTTTTGTGGAACAGAATTCAGTCCACGACAGTTAGTAATTATTGTCATTTTATATTAATGAGGGTGAGTTATAGCAGAGTAAAGCATGTAAGTGTGGAAATGACATTTTTCAAAGTATAACTTTTTCATACAATTTAGGCATTGGAACTAGTAATCATTTGATCATGGTAAATTTTAACATTAAACTGGCCATTTTAGTCACTTCTGTGAATGCATGTTTTAATCAAGATGAAATGTAGAGTTAAGAGGAGTTAAATCCATCTTCAGTGTGGTCTACCCATTACCATTATCCATGTCCAGGTATTCTTCACTTCCCCAAACAGGAACTCTGTACCATTGAAATAGTGACACCCTCTACTCTCTCCCAGCAGTAACTGGTGACCAGTGGAGAATGGAGGGAAGTTGAACTTATAGGAGGAAGCTCCCAGGGCATCATGAACCCACTTCAATGCAGGAAGTGCCATAGAGGAGAAAGCAGCAACCCTGGTGGCCTCTGGGAAATGATGATTGACCCAGAAAGTCCCTTTCTCTGGACTGAGCTTCTCATCCTTGAGGGACTATGTGAGATGCCCACTAGGGGACACTGCATCCATGAGTCCTTTGACAGTGTGTCCAATGTGTCCATCTATCCCTCCCCAAAAGTGTCATGAACTTCATACACTGAGAAATCAAGGCTCTTAAAGGGACATTTGAGAGGCTATTTGCCTTCTCTACATTTTTCTTCCAACACCAGCTTAAACATCCCCCAGAGACCTGTCCAAGGTCTCACAGTCCCTCACAGTCAAAAATTCTTTCAAATGAACATGGGTACTGCTTGATATTATGCTGAAGAATGAATTTCTAGTTAATTGAAATTGACCTATTGGATTCATAATACTATTCATGCTTGTTTATATGCCATTATATTTCCAGAATTAGAAATGAGTTTATACTATGTGCCATTTATTTATTTATTTTTATATTTACCACAGTACACATGAGCTCACCAGAGAGAGGGAGAGAGAAAGAAGAACAGTGACAGCGATGGAACGTGGTCACACCAGAATCTTTTATCCTCCATTCTCCATCCTGTCGGGATCTGTGTCAAGCACCCACACACACCTCATCTATTTCTGATACTGGGTCTGCCATGTGGGATCTGACTCCCATTGTACAGTGCTTCATCTCTGTGCTCTGGTTCTGGGCTTGTGCCCTTTGTTTTTCTTCCTTAGAAATATTTCTTGCATGTTTGGTACCAACCACTCTTCTGTGATGCCACTTGATTAGGTCATTTGCTTAAGGGAAGATGTTTGGTCACTGAAAAAGTATATGTGTGAGGGAACCAGCAGTTAGCGTAATGGCTATGTCGCTGGACTCCCATGTAGTCAACCGCAGTTCGCGTCCTGGACCTGGTGGGTTAAAACTCACGCCGGGCACGTGTGCATGCGTGCCCAAGATCCCGAGAGGAGAATGGAGGAGAAGGGATTGTGGCGTGACCATCCCCCCTGGGGGGTGATTTCTCGCTTTCTGTCTCTATGTCTCTCTCTGTCTGTCTGGCGAGCGCATGCGCCCTATAGCAAAAATTTAAGCAAAATACAAAAAAGTATATGTGTGTATGTAAAAGTATATGTGTGTATGTAATCATATATACATACATGTCTGTCTGTCTATATATATTTATGTATATTTGTGGAACTCCTTTCACAGACATCCATCGACTCTCTGTCCATGGAGGATGGAGGAGCTTGTAGCGTCTAACTATATACCTGGGTGTGGGGAGAGAAAGCAGAAAGACAAGAAGCCCACCATGGTGCCTTGTGCCAGGAGGAAGAAGTGAAAGGGGCCATCTCTCTCCTTTCATTTCTTCCTAAAGGCCTTGGTGTCAGATGATGGAGGAGTTTGAAGAAAAGAGATTCAGACTGTGACTGAAATAACTCATAGTTGGGTACCAGTCCTCATTTTGGCATTCAGACCCTCCTTTCCCAAATGCTCTTTACTTTCAGCTCAGTCTCCTGAGTCAAGTCCCTCCATGTGATTGTCCATGGTGTGTGACTATCTACCTATGTCAGCCAGAGCTGGCCTGGATCACTTGAGGCACCTGGACCTTCAGTTGTAAGGTGAGGATGGAGCAGAGTTTATGGAAGGAATTGTTTTTTAATCTATGGGGAAATATCAAGAAGGTACCTCCTAAGATAACTTATCTTTGGAACAATGTCAGTACATGTTTTTTTAACATTGACAAAGAGGCCATCACCTGCAGGCCCTGAAGGTTTTTGTCCCACTTCTCCATCTGTGTGTGTCACTGTGAGAAGTGCTACTGTGCCTAATTTGACAATAATCCTCAGCCTCATCCTCAGCCTGGAGCCCAGGGATGTGCAGAAATGCTGTGTTCTTAGAGGTATCTTTGGATCCAGAGACTCGACTGCAGACCCCAGGCCCCAACTGCTTGTCAGAGTCTGAGTAATAGTACAGGAACCACCAGGGAGGGCTCCCTGGCTTCTGCTGGTCCCAGTACATATTGTAGCCACTGACACTGATGTCACTGCTCAGGGTGCAGGCGAGTTTGACAGTTTCTCCAGGAGATGCAGGGAGGGAAGGCGCCTGGGTCAGCACAGACTGGGAGAGGGAATCTGCAGATAAAGACACTCATGGGTAATGGGATACAGATGTACCCCATCTGTCTTAGGGCCTAAGACAGAGGGGCTGGTGCAAACCAGGGACCACCCTGGTGTCTGACACTAGGCCTTACCTGTTCAGTGAGAAAGGATGAAGAGAAGGACAGGAGTCCAGGCCATGGTGGACACAGCCCTGCTGAGGGCCCTGTGCAGGAGCAGCCCTACCCAGGCCTCTTATCTTCCACACTGGTAGGAAGAGGAGGGGCGTCCACACAGATTTTCTTCCCCTGGTGATGATCTCTGCTGCATTCTGAGTCCAGCTGAAGG
>NW_006160220.1:195953-203485 GCF_000334495.1 Tupaia belangeri chinensis
CTAAGATAACTTATCTTTGGAACAATGTCAGTACATGTTTTTTTAACATTGACAAAGAGGCCATCACCTGCAGGCCCTGAAGGTTTTTGTCCCACTTCTCCATCTGTGTGTGTCACTGTGAGAAGTGCTACTGTGCCTAATTTGACAATAATCCTCAGCCTCATCCTCAGCCTGGAGCCCAGGGATGTGCAGAAATGCTGTGTTCTTAGAGGTATCTTTGGATCCAGAGACTCGACTGCAGACCCCAGGCCCCAACTGCTTGTCAGAGTCTGAGTAATAGTACAGGAACCACCAGGGAGGGCTCCCTGGCTTCTGCTGGTCCCAGTACATATTGTAGCCACTGACACTGATGTCACTGCTCAGGGTGCAGGCGAGTTTGACAGTTTCTCCAGGAGATGCAGGGAGGGAAGGCGCCTGGGTCAGCACAGACTGGGAGAGGGAATCTGCAGACAAAGGCACTCATGGGTAATGGGCCACAGATGTACCCCATCTGTCTTAGGGCCTAAGACAGAGGGGCTGGTGCAAACCAGGGACCACCCTGGTGTCTGACACTAGGCCTTACCTGTTCAGTGAGAAAGGATGAAGAGAAGGACAGGAGTCCAGGCCATGGTGGACACAGCCCTGCTGAGGGCCCTGTGCAGGAGCAGCCCTACCCAGGCCTCTTATCTTCCACACTGGTAGGAAGAGGAGGGGCGTCCACACAGATTTTCTTCCCCTGGTGATGATCTCTGCTGCATTCTGAGTCCAGCTGAAGGTAGAGCTTAGCTATTTAGACCAATGGGGCTGAAGCACAAGAGTCAGAGCCAACCCCATGGGGGGAGGGGGAAGCAGCTGCTGGGCATAGTCTCATCTCACAAAGTTGTGAGCTGGAGTGTGGGCCCATTCCTGAGCAGACAGGGCTGTGGGCCCCCATCAGCACAAACAGTCTTCCATGGCCAAACCCTGGGAGTGTGGGGAGGACTCATCTGTGGGCATCCACTTTACAGATTGAGAAAGACCTGCAGCTCCCCTCACTGCCCACTGGGTGGACCTCTGTCTTTCTGTGAACTTAATGACAGAATAGGCCTGTTCTCTGGTCACTGCCATTCCATAGATCACACACCCTGGTGTCCCTGAGTAACTAGTAATAATGAATAGACTTTTCCAGGGAGGACATTTGGACTGCTAGGACAGGAGATGTGGACAATATGATGACTGTACCCTGTGAGGAGGCTGCGGGGAGTGAGAACACAGAGGGTTCTGGGGTGCCATCTTAAGCATCTCCTTCCTCAGAACCCAGGGACTGAGGCAAATGGGAACTGTGTCTGAGTGAGCAGTCTGGTCCTGCATCAGAACAAACACTGAACCAGGTCTGAGGAACTGAGCAGGTTTTTAGAAGATGTCCCAGAGGGTGCAAATTCAACCCTGTGCTGGATTATGACGTGCAATCCATGAGAGAAGGCCTGTGACAGTGGTATTATGAGGAACAGAGGCTAGACCCCAGGCCTGGATGTCCCACAGGCTGTCCCATCTGGATTTGTGGAAGTTCTCCATATGGTGTTTGTAAAAATAATTGCCTAAAAGTACATTTTAGTAATTGTAACCACCCCCACATGGCCAAGGTTTGAGTCTCAGACCTGGTGCCTTGCTTTCTCACTTTCTCTTTCTCTCTGTCTCTTTCTGGTGAGTACATGTGCCCTATAGCAAATTGAAAAAATAATCATAAATAAAATTAAATAATTAATAATAATAATAAAATAGAAAGAAATATGGGACCAGCAGATGGCAAAGTGGTTATGTACCTGGACTCCCATGTAGCCCATGATGGTTTGAATCCTGGACTTGGTTGCTTAAATTCACCAGACACATGTGCATGTCTGTGCAAGATCCCAAGAAGAGAAGGGATTGCCCAGTGAGGGTGTGATTTCTCACTTCTGTCTCTCTGTCTTCCTCTGTCACTCTCACAGCCACAAGTGCCCAGTAGAAAAAAATGTCTCCTGAAGAAAAAAAATGTAACCTCAGTGTTCAGGGCATAAGACAGTGCCCATAATACAGGGGTGGTGGAACTTACAAGGTGACTGTGTGTAGTGTCCTATGGCCCTGAAGTGACTGAAAAAGTAAAAGTATTTGGATCCAGATTACAAAGACCCTTCTCTGCCATCATGAAGAGACTGAAATTATATTGACAGTTGTGGGATTGACAGGCCACCAACTGCCAATATTTAATGTGTCTAAATTAGTATGTTGTGTTATTTATATAAACCTCATCAAAATCAATAACAAATCAAGAAAATAAAACATTTGAACATCTACAAAATTTACTCTGAAATATTTTTGACAGTTAAGTGATGTGAGATTGATAGGCCATCAACTAACTATATTTAATGTGTCTAAATTAGTGAATTATGTTATTTTACATAGACCTCATCAAAATCAATAACAAATCAAGAAAATAAAAATATTCAAACATCTGCAAAATTTACTCATGTCCCTTTGAAATCCTTGCCTTCAACTACCTCCTCAGTCCTGGCGACCGCTGATTTGTTTTCTCCCCTACCATTTTAGATCTTATTTTTAGAAAATGTATATAATTAATATCATAGAATATACATGATCTTTCCGGCATCTTTTATTAGGCATGTTTACAAATTCAATCCATGTTCATACTTGTGTGAATAATTCACTTCTTGGTATTAGTGTTCCACTTTATGGATATATCACCAAGGTTTATCCAACTGCCTACTGGAAGGCAGTGGGGATGAGTTACAATTTTCAGTTACTGTAGATAAAGCTATTTTGAGCATTCACGTAATAGCCTTAATGTGTGTATATGATTTTATCTTTGATAAACTCTGGATAATCTGACTGGTTCATGTTTAATCTTCAGAAAATGGCCCTTTTCCATGGTGATTTCACCATTTCTGACATCTTCCAGCAGTGTGGGAGAGTTCTCATTATGCCACAAGTTTGTCAACCCATGGCATGGCAGAATTTGATTCAATTCTAGAGGGCACATGTACATGTGAGAGAATGAGAGAGAGAGAGGGGGAGAGAGAAAGAAGGCAGCCACCAATGGGGCTTGATCACTTCACACTCTCTTCTCCATTTCTACATGTTGTAGAGGCTTGGGGGGTCACACACTCACCAGCCTAGTGTGTTTTTCAAGTGACCAGGGGCCAGTATTAAAGAGGTAGTCGGCCATGTGAGATCTGGATCACTAACAACCAGAATGCTTTTACAAAATTCAGCTATTAATAGTTGCAGCACCAGGAAGCCCAGACAAACACAAATCCCAAAAATGGAGCATCCTCAATCTTCATTGTGAAAGGAAAAAAAAGTAAGAAGTCTGGCAGATTGGCAGATGCTCCAGGGAATGCAGAGAGGGAGGGCAGCTGAGTCAGCACAGGCTGAGAGGGGGAAACTGCAGACACAGGCACTTGAGAATGATAAGACAATTATCAAGGTGACCATGCTCATGGGCCTCAATCACAAGAGACTGAGGTAGGATGGAAACTGCCCTGTGTCCCCAAGGCTTGTCCCAACCTGTGCAGTGAGAGAGGAACACGAGGCAGAGAGGAGTCCAGGCCATGGTGGGCACAGCCCCTGGTCCCCACATGGCTGGGCTGCCCTGGATCTCCTTTCCTCCCCACCCTCTGCCACAGGAGGGGCTCTTATGCGAATGTGTGTTCATCTAGTGACTGCCCAGCCCCCCTCTTTGAGTCCTGGGCTGGAGCTTAGCTCACACTGCAGACTGAGGGGGAGGAAAGTTGGCCCCACTCCTTGGGGAGCCCTGGGAGGAAGCACCTGCTGGGACAGCACAGAGGGCCTTGCTCAGGGGACTATAGCAGTCAGAAGACACAGCTTCTGGATCTCCATCAGACAGCACAGGGATGACCCTAAGCACAGGCTTCTTGTGCAAATATCCTCACTGAGCAACTGTGCAGGAAGCACAGGGAAGTCACCCAGCACCCCTGCTGATAGCAGGCACACAGGGCCTCATGGTCCAGAGATGTGAGAGCTCAGCTGGTCCCTGCAGCTCACTAGGCCCTGTCTGTGCTTATTACAGAGGCTCTGATTCCTTCGGGGTGACTGTGACCTCCCTCTCAGCAGGTGCAAATATGTGCACAGGCACAACCCAGTATCTGCCCCCAGCACAGTGCAGTAAATGCTTCCTGGAGCACAGGTGCCTTCAGGGCAGGTGTAACCAACAGCGGCAGTTGAGTGTCTGGTGTTGGGAAGGTGTCAGTCAGAGCCTAAGGTGCCAAAGTGCTCCGTCAACCTGAATTGCCACCAGGTTATAAGTTTCCATTCCAGGTTAATATGGTAGAAGTGGAATGAGCTGTTTATTTAGTTTTTCAGAAATATAATAGTTCAGTGAATTTTGGTAAAGACTTACTTTGTAACAAACATAGTCGAGCTATGCAAGTCCAATTTCCAAAACCTTATCTGGAGAGAAACACTGAAAGATACTTCTAATGTTCCAGTTTCTTGGTGCTCCGTCAACCTGAATTGCCACCAGGTTATAAGTTTCCATTCCAGGTTAATATGGTAGAAGTGGAATGAGCTGTTTATTTAGTTTTTCAGAAATATAATAGTTCAGTGAATTTTGGTAAAGACTTACTTTGTAACAAACATAGTCGAGCTATGCAAGTCCAATTTCCAAAACCTTATCTGGAGAGAAACACTGAAAGATACTTCTAATGTTCCAGTTTCTTGATATTCCTTTACCTGGAGTCAGCTTGGCAGGTGGAGGAGGGTTCCTGGAAGCCAACCTACAGGAGATGGCTGCCCTCACAGAGGCACTCCCACCAGGCACAGAGTCCATCTTCAGGAACTCGGGTTGGTAGAAATTATTCCTACTGATGTGCTGCAGTTAGACATCAAGGCATAGTTCTCTGCACTGACCTAAGGCTTTTAATTTATTTCTGAGTATTCTTAGAAGTGTGAATGGGAATGTGGGTGGGACCGGTTCATGTCCTGTGACCTGCATGTTAAACAGAAATCCCTGGAAATACTTTCACAAAGATCAAAGCAGAGTTTCTTTTGTGAAGTTCATATTTATGATAATCTCCTGGAGATCTTGTGACAGATTCTTAGAAACCAACCACTGATTCAGCAGATCCAGGATGGGGTTTGCATTTCTTTCTCTTTTTTTTTCTTACACTATATATAAATTTATTTATTTTTTTATACATTTAATCACTAATTCATAATAGCATACATTTTCCCATCATAAATACATGAAACATTAGACCAGTCAAAAACATTACCATAAACATTATCACTATCAGATTTCTTTCCAGTTTGGGTCCTTTCAATGTTTTGTTTCTTCCTTCTTCCCCTTGATTCCTTATCTCTCACCTTTCCCCATTACCCAACCTCCTCCCCTTCACAAATGGTGCTGGAAAAATTCTAAACTCACCTGCAGAAAGATAAAACTGGACCCCTACCTCTCACTATTAACAAATATCAACTCCAAATGGATCAAATATCTAAATTTAAGACCTCCAGCTGATACTCCTGAGGACTACATGTCCTTAGGCTCTTCAGTTGGGCTTGGTGTCCTCAGGCCTTTTCATGCCTACTAGACCCATTAGGGGGAAAAGGACTTTCATGCAAATCAACTTCTTGCCCCTCCTGCCCAGGGCTCACTTGATGTTCACTGGAAAGAGCCTAGAAGGAGGAAGATGCTGGGACCTCACAACAGTGACTACAGGGGACTATGACACTGAGTGATGAGGTGACACTTTCACTAGGTCAGCTCTCCAATTCTGGTGACCTTGGGGCTAAACTACATCTCTGTGCAGCCTGAGGCTTGAGTGCAGAGCAGGGTGAGGGCCTTGTGTCTACCACCCACAGTCTTTCCCACCTGACCCCAGCCCTGGGCATGCTCCTCCCCTTCCAAGGGAAATGAATCCTTGTCTTCCCTGTGTGTGTTGAGAATGTCCTCCTCTTGCAACAAGGAGCCCAATGGGACAGCTCAGAACCCAGATCTCAAACTGTGGAGAGTAAGGTTCTATAAACCAACCACACTGGTAACCACAGAGGGATAAGGCTGGGATGCAGCACATGGAGTGACACTTCCAGGTCAGGACCCCAGCACTCCTTTCTGCTAAGAGCCACCAGTCATTGAGTGAAGCTAAAATGAAGATTTGATGTGAAGCCAGCAGGATCACCACTAACGCTGTGATTCTTCCAGCAGGACACAGGATGAAGTAGGAAACCATCCTTCAAACATCAGAGACAAAGATGATGCTGTGTGAAAACAGGTGTGAGCATCCTGGACTATAGCGAGACACCCAGTGCTTGTGGAGTCTCCTGTGGAGCAGGAGAGGTAAGAAGGTGGATTGGCCTGGTCAGCAAATGGCCCCCTCTCCCCCCAGTACCCTCAGTGCTCTGGTCTCCCTGGACGGGGACCTGGGTGGTGATGACTGATTTTTCTGAAGCTGCTTTTGCCCAGGTCCCAGTGTGGAATCAGGTGGCAGTCCATGGATTCCACGTATAGAAGAGAAGGCTTGGGAGGGGAGGCAGGGATGTAGCTTCTCTCTGAGCTGCACGTTCATAGCACACAGTACTCTCTCCTGGCCTATGTATTATGAAGATCCAGGGACCATGCTGGGAGCACCCAGCACAGCCTCTGGGGTCTACAGTGTGGACTGGGGACACCTTAGCCTCAGTCTTCTCACATGGTTATGATCCCTCCTTCTGTCTGTCCCTCCCTTCCTTCACTTATTCAGTCCCACGTTTTTAACTTCTCACATTAAATTCCTTCTTTATTTATCTGCCCATACATTTCCCCATATCCAAGTAATTATTTCCACATCCATTGTTGGGACGCTTTTCTCTAATGTTTTCTTCCAAGATTTTATAGTTTCCACTCTTATATGTTGGTACTGGCTCTGTTTTGCATCAGCAAGTAAATCTCCATTTCCCTCAATAGCTTTTGTTGAAAAAATAGTCCTTCCCCATGGATGGTCATGGCCTGCATGTGGAAAATAATTCAGCCACATATGTCAGCACAGAGTTCATTCCTGGGGTCTCTGTTCTACTCCATTTTTCCACCATATGTCTATCTACATGTCAGCACCACTCTGTTTTCTTTTTTCAATGTTATTTATTTTACTTTTTTATTGCCTGAGGAATATGTGCTCACCAGAGAAAGAGAAAAGGTGAAAGCATCCCTGTGGGGCGAGGTCACACCACTAACTTTTTTCTTGCATTCCTCTTCTAGTCAGGATTTCAGGCTCACGTGCACTCGTTAGGCATCTTTTCGAGCTGCTAGGGCTGAGTTTCAAACTGAGGTTGGAGTCGCAGTCAGTCACGTAGGACCAGGATCTCTTAACCACTAGGTTACATGGCTGACCCATGACTACGTTAGTAGTTTAAATTGTACGAGTTTATCATGCCCTCAATTTAGTTTATTTCCTAGCATTTTATTATTTTTAATAGTATAAGATACATTATTTTATTAATTTTATTTGTGGTTTATTCAATTATGTCAAATTGACATATTCTTGTGTTAATTTTATATTTTGAAGCTGCTAAATTCATTT
>NW_006160220.1:203530-211947 GCF_000334495.1 Tupaia belangeri chinensis
TTGGTTGAAAAAATAGTCCTTCCCCATGGATGGTCATGGCACTTCCAGGTCAGGACCCCAGCACTCCTTTCTGCTTGTCCTGATATTAGAGAACCCTCCAAGGTGAACCTCCCCCCCTCCACACTCACCATTTTTTTTCTCCCCAAACACGTGGTGTTATTCTTATTATTATTTTTATTTATGACCCCTGTGATTCTTCAGATGATGTCAGCTCTCTGAGGAAGGGGCTCTTCCTGCCTTGTCCCCATTGTGTCCGAGCCCCGCGGCCACCTCTGGAGCCTGGTACACAGTACAAGCTCAGTACATGGTGTGGACAGAGGTCTTCCAGTCTGCTCTCCCAGGTAAGACCCACTAGTGCTCTGCATCCTTGTTCCTCCCTGGTCTCGGTTGGGACTGACCATGGCTCCCATATTCATGTGTTTAGAGCCTTACCCCAATGTGTCTGTATTTGGAAGTTGTGCCTCTGTGGAGGTCCTTAGGGTTAATGAGGTCCTATCGGTGGGGTGCATGTCATTTTAAGAGATCTGGACACAAAACACACAATGCCCAGGGGTCACTATGTGGGGACATATCCAGAGATGGAGACCTGTAGGCCATGGAGAGAGGACTTAGAAGGACCCAGCCTGCTGAGAAGTGGATCAGGACTTCCAGTCTTGGGACCTGAGAGGAAATAAAGATGTCTGGGGAATGCCCAGCCTGGGGCCTGTGCTGTGGGGGCCTCAGAGACTTATGTGCCCCTGGGCTCTGCTCAGGGCCACCCACCCCTGCCTCCTGGACTGTCTTATGAATTCAAGAAAAATACACAATGTGTCTTTGCCAAAGACTGGATTTGGGGGCAGGATCAGAGAGGGTGAGGACAGGTGTCACAGGAGCTCAGACCCAGAGTTTTGACCAAACGAACAAAGGAACTCTGACTTGGCCCTGGTGGATACTGAGCAGAGAAGTTCTAGGGCTACAGACAGCAGGTTCTTGTCTCACTTCCTCCCTGGCCTGGAGCACTGTGTGAGCTCTGAGACTGCTGTCCCAGGACTGACAGTAATAGTCAGCTTTGTCCTCTCCCTGGAGTCCTGAGATGGTCAGGGAGGCCGAGGTTCCAGACTTGGAGCCAGAGAATCGATGAAGGCTCCCTGAGGGTCGAATGCTATTACTATAGATGAAGAGTCTGGGGGCTGTCCCTGGGAGCTGTTGGTACCACTGCACACCATAGTCTTTCCTGATGTTGTCACTGCTTCCAGTGCAGGAGAGGGTGATGCTCTGGCCCAGGGCCTCAGACACGGAGGAGAGGGTGACACTCTGGCCTAGGGCCTCAGACACTGAGGGTGGCTGAGTCAGCCCAGACTGGGCCCAGGTGGGAGAGAGACAGAGAGGATGATTCTGGGTCTAGAGACAAGAGGAGAAAGCAGGGCCCATGGTCTCCCCAGGACCTTCCCAAAATCCCATATCTAGTCACCTGTGCAGAGAGCCAGGAGGGTGAACAGAAGAAGGGACCAGGCCATGGTGGAGAGGATCCTGGAATCCTGCCTTCTGAGTTCACAGCTAAAGCTGAACTTCCCAATCTCTCCCTTCCTCTCATCATGGTCCAAGAGGGGAAGGGTCTATTCATGCAAATGAGATCCCACCCCCAGCTGTCTGGTCTTACCTAGCCCTGGATCAGGCCCCCCTGCCTAACAATGGCCTGGGCAGGAAGGATGTGGCTGTTTGGACCCTAGTGTGGGAGGTCCCAGCTGTGAACCCTGATCAGAGGGCAGCAAGCAGGTCCAGTTGGGGCCTCTCATCTCTGATCCCTCCTAGACCTCTCATGAACTGGATCTGGATGGCCCATGATGTCCCAGCACAGACAGAGAATCCTGTGACCTGGTGATCTAACTCCCTGAGAGACGGTCCTGCCTCCCTACTGCCCTGTCAGTTATCAAGGCCCAACTGAGACTGCTTTGTGGGAGCTGAGAGGACCAACCAAATAAGGGTGAAGGAAAGAATGTCATTCCACTTAAAGGTGTCTGTTTTTTTCTTTTTCTGTTTAAAATGGGAAAAAAGCATTAACGTCTGATCTGAAAGTTCATGTATATGAATTATTTTTTCAAAAATATCAAGTTTAAAAAATATACTTTACTAAAAGTAAGAAAATGAAGAATGGTTTGTTCCACAGTGGAGGTCTCCACCCTTCACTGTTAGTCTAGTTTCGGTATGGAGTTAGAAGGGCTTAGAGAGGAACAGCAGGGCCATCAATATGGCCACTGTATTAGAAAGTGTGTGACCATGGGATTCTGACACTTGAGAGTTTAAATACATTGAAAAATTTTAACAGATTTATGTCATATAAATTAGTTACCTATTTAAAATTGGCCTATGTGTTTATGTGAGAGAATCTACAGTGCATTTAAAATTTTCATTTATGCTTATTACCAATTTGAAGTGATCTTTAACTCATGATCATTTTGACTTGCAATTGTTTTGATTTTTGTTTTGTACACACAAACAACAGATAGTTTATTTTTACATTCAATAGACAGTTTATTAAATTTTATTTACTTTCAAGATTGAACTCAATTTTGAGAAATACACTTGTGACCTGTTTTCTCAGTATGGCTTGCTCTTGAATGAGGTCTCAGTGTCACCTGCTGTTTGAGGGCCAGAATCCCCCAGGTCTGGGATGCACAGCAGAGGGCTAGGGAGAGAGAGCTGGTCTCCTCAGCCCCTAGACTGCTGCCCCCTCCTCAGGTAGGCGGGATCTCTTCACTGCCCAGGAGCCCAGTGGTGGGAGGTCCCAGCTGTGAGCCTTGAGCAGAGGTCAGCAGGCAGGACTAGGTGGGAACTCCCAGCTCTAATCAACCAGAGGCCTCAGGAATAGGGCCTGAGTTCCCCCTGGTGTCCAGGTGCAGACATAGCATCCTGTGATCTGGTGACTAGAGCCCCTCAGAGGAATTCTCTTCAGTGCTCTGTTCCTTCAGGTCCAGGCCAGGCAGCATCTTCTGTGGCTCCTCTTTACTTCAGGGCAGTCTCTGTGATCTACTCAGACTCCTCACTAATGAATCTGTCCACAGTACCCTTCACTGTTCATTGGTCAGGGCTGAGGTGTCTCTCATGCAAAGTCCTCTCAGATTAGGACCAAGTGCAGAAAACTGAGGGGCTCTGCAGGAGGTTGAGTGGTTCTTCACTTGGTTCCTCTCTGGTGACCAGAGCTCTCCTTCATCTGTGGATCTCACAGATCTGGGGAGAAAGGGAGATTTTCTCTCTGTGAAGGGGGAGCAGGTGGGGAAGAGGCCACATGTGTGTGTCTGGAGGGTGATGCGGGAGCTCTGGATTTCCTGTCTGTATTTCTGCAGTCTCAAGGTCATCATAACACTTATGTATAGAACAAGGATGAGTCCTAAGGACCTATAATCTAAACACCAAATCAGTAATGAGATGATTATGCTCCTAATTCTAAGGTTTTTTTTTTTTTTTTCCAATTTCTCTTCAATGTTTGTCAATTAAGATGCCAAATGTCTTGATCTTCTGTACAGGAAAGATGTTCAGTCATAAGACCAAAAAAAGAAAAAAGAAAAACCACAGAGAGAGATCTAAGTTCTTCGTCTATTTTTATTTTGGAGCAAGCAAAGTCTGACATGGACACTAGGAGCATGGAGAGGTATAAGGATGGCATGACCCATCATGGTGCCCAGAGACCAGAAGGACAAGGAGGTAAAGTCAACCCCTCAGTGTCCTTTTATTTTGTCTCAAGGAACTCTGTATGCAGTGACTGAAGTGGAAAAGGATCCAGGCTATGGTGGAGACACCCCCAGAATGAAAAAACACAAGTCACTGTGTTTGGTTTTGATGTCACTGGCCCCCAACTTTCTCTTATTCCTTGTTCAGATATTGTTTCTGCTGATGTTTCTTCATGCAGATTTGTCCCAACTGTGTGACTGTCCTTCTGTCTCTGTCTGGACATCAAGCTTGGAAAACAGACTCAGGAGGTGAAGGGTGAAATAGAAAGTAGGGGTCCAAGCTCAGAGCTCAGGTGGCTCATAGGGTCCCAGGTACAGGAAGGTCACACCTAGTGAGCACACTACCTGCCTCAGTGTGTGGGAGCAGGGAAGGTATTTTCCAATGTGGCCAGACCCAGAGCGCTGCCCTCTTGGGAACATCCAACAGCATCCCCTGCTGGCTCAGATCCTGGTCCGTTTTCCTCTGACACCTCCCAGCACTCCTGGACTGCATCCTGAATATTGCAGATGGCTCTTTCTGACGTCACCACTTAGGACAGTAGGCTGGATGGGTGTCCGCCAGAGGTTTCTGGCTGAGACATTAGTGTATGCTGGTCACAATGTCTCTCCAGGTTACTAAGAGCAGGGTGTCTTGAAGAGTTCCTGTGTCACCAGGTACCCAGCATGACCTGGCACCTGAGTTTGCCTCTGCCAGGTACATGGGATCATTATCAATATAAAACTATTGAAATTTAAGTTTAATGCTTAAAATCCCCCAGAATAACTCATTGCTTCTTATCTGGTAATAATTCAATATAAGTTTCCTTCCAGAAATAATAAGTGGCTTTGTCCCTGTTGCTGTGGGTGTTCCCTGTCAGACCCCTTCACCCTTGTGGTACAACCCTGACCTCTGACCTTTGTCTTGTTGGGAGCATACAAGGTTGTCAGGGAATAGCGTTTTCTGCTCATGCTTCTCACTCGGGGTTCAATTTGCCCATCATTGGTAAGTGCCATGTCTTGATTGTCATGTGACTCTGCTATCCAGGTCTTTTTGTTTATTTTGAAAATTGTGTCTATGAGAATTGATAAGATAAAAGGGCAATCGCTGAAAACAAACCTTTGTACATTTAAAGTTTTTCCTTCACTCTGGGTCTCCACTGTCTCCCCATCCTCCCTCTCTTCCACATACACATCACACCCTGATTATGTTTCTCTAGTGAATGTTCCATGGATCAACACAAAAAAACTGGAGCTTCTGGAAGTGTCTGTACAACCCCTAGGTCATCTTTGAGAATGTGTGTTGGGATCAGTGGCTTGTAGCTCCCAGGGAATGAGGCTTATCCAGTGGAATCCCAAACTAACCAAGATATCATGAAGCACCCAGATAGGAGTGAGCACTGACTGGGGTGATCAGGAACTCAGGGACTACCCAGCAGTGAGGGAGCAATTTCTGGGCCTGAGACCCTCCTCCTCCACAGGGAGCTTTCCTTCTGCTCTGAGACTGGAAACAGCCTGAAGGTATCACCAGAGCACAAAGACAGAAGCCCATTCTCTATTGTCACAGAGCTCAGGGAGTGACAATAGACCTGATAAGAAGGGGGCACCTATGGGACAGCAGAGAACACCAGAGCAAATAGATGTCCTGTCCTGGGTTCTCTTCCCATCCCCACCTCATCAACACCTCCCATGTCTCAGCAGCTAGTTTTGCTACTAGAAGCAAATTGATGTATTTGCATGGGGAGAATGGTAAGAGGAGTTATGGCTGGGGGAACCCCCCTCCTCTCTGCAATGAAAGCACAGTCACTGCAGGAGCTACATTGTGAGCCACTGTCGGTCCTAGGTAGGGACAGAGGAGGGACGGTGAGACAAGAGGAGAGGAGGACAAATCTGGTCGAGGAGCCCAGCTGTCCATCCCAGATCAGGAGAATCAGGCAGGGACCCCTGAAGGCTGATTGCTGTTGTTCTGGGTCATAAACTCAGGAGATTTTACTGGGAGATTTACTGACCAGGAATAATAGAAATGCCCACTGTTCCTGCTGCTCCTCTTGCTGGTGAAGGTGGCCTTGAGGTCTGAGCCATCCCAAGAGTCTCATGGCTGAGGGCTTGAAGGAAATGAGACTTTCTGCACCTGGTATTCTCAAGCCACCCTACTCCAGCTTGAAATTTAGGCCAGGCATGTGTACTTCTATGCTCAATATCCTGGGAGGAGAATGGAGGATAAGGGATTGTAGCATGGGCATCCGTCCCTGGGGAGTGATTTTTCACTGTCTCTGTCTCACTCTCTCTCTGGTGAGTGCATGCACTCTAAGCCAAAAACTTCTACCAAAAAAAAATTATAATTTTATCATCTGTGAATCTGATAGTTTTCTTATTCATTTAAATGAATTGTGAGTAGATAATTGGGAAATTCACAATTAAAAAAATCTCATATCACACATTTTTATCCTTTTCTACTCAATTTATTGTGATGGAACAAAAATTTCAGGCAAAACGTGGGCTCCATTTTATTTATTTTTTTTAATTAATTTTTTCAAATTAGAGGTATTTGCTATAGGGTGCGTGCATTTGCCAGAAAGGCAGAGAGAGACAGAACATGAGAAAACACCCACCAGGGGGATGGCCATGCTCCAATCTCTTCTCCTCCATTCTCCTCTCAGGATCATAGGTACACATGCCCATGCGTCCGGCATGAGTTTAAGCCACTGCCTCTGGAACTCAAACCGCAGTTGACTACATGGGAGTCCAGTGACATAGCCATTATGCCAATTGCTGGTCCCCCGTGGGCTTGATTTCAAAGACTGAGAAGTGGAGTCAGAATCTGAGGGGCATCCTCATCTGTAAAGGTCCTTCTGTATCCCGATGCTCCATTCAGAGGTCACAGGTCTATCACTGACTGAGGGGCGATCAGAGATGCATCTGCCCTGGTACACATGCAGGTGACAGCACATTCCCCATATCAGCAGCACCCAGCCCCAGGCTGCCTCCACCCTTGGCCATCAGCCCAGAGCAGCGAGTCTTGTACCTGCTCTGCGTCTCCTCCCTGCCCACAGCTCTCCTCCCTGAGATTGCCTTCACCACCAGGATAGACCTATTTCTGGGTTTCAGCCCAAGTTCTTTACCTCCCCCCCTCAAACAGTCAGGTCATGGGGAATCCCAGCCAGGTCATCAGGCTAGTATGGCATTGATTTATGTGCAGTTTCCAGTGCTTTGCTGAGATTTTCACCTTCTTATTTATTCAAACATGTTTTAGCCAAAGGCCTTGAGTGAGTCTGTCAGACCATCTTCACCACATCACAGGTTTGGAACCAGGAACTAAAACTATGTATTCATTTGCTGATCATTTCTTTTTTTTTTTTTTTAAGAGTTTTTTGCTATAGGGTGCACACATTCGCCAGACAGAGAGAGACAGAAAGCAAGAAATCATCCCCCAGGGGGGATGGCCATGCCACAATCCCTTCTCCTCCATTCTCCTCTCGGGATCTTGGGTACGCACACACACGTGCCCAGCATGAGTTTTAAGCCACCGGTCCAGGATGCAAACCGTGGTCAACTATATGGGAGTCCAGCAACATAGCCATTATGATAACTGCTGGTCCCTGCTGATCATTTCTTTAACTTATATTAACAACCTGTTCTTTCTCTATATTAGCAATGGTGAACAATGCATTAATACACATGGAAGTGCAGCTATTTAAAAGAAACACAAATAAATAAAAGAACAGTAGTTCTTGTCTGCAGCGGGTGAATGACAGAGTGGACTGTGACACATGTGAGCTTGGCCCCTGTAGCTCCAGGTTCCCTTGCCCTTCTGCTTTCCACCATAAGATATTCATACAAAGGCCCTCCTGAGATGCTGGTCCATGCTCTGAACTTTCCAGTCCCCAGAACCTTAGCCAAATAAATTCTCCATCATCTTAAACCACCAACCTGTTTTATTCTGTTCTAGTCACACAAAAAAAGACTAAGACAGTAACACACTGCTCTGTCTCAGCACAAACTGATATGTGGGTTTTCTGTAACCCCCAACCTTCTTTGAATGTTAAGTGAGATACCCAAGGTCTTCTCCCACAGACAGTGGAGCCTGAAGTTTACAACTGACAATCTGCAGGGCCTTTACGTGTCATCGTCACCATCCTCATTTCATCCTCATAGAAATTCCCAGCCCTGGGTTCATGACCGCCATTCAATGGAAGAAATCATTTCTGTCCTAAGTGTCCACATTTACTTTAATGAGAGAGAGAGAGAGAGACAGACAGATAGACAGACAGACTAGGGAACACAGTTATCTTTATGATGAGATGTCTGACCTTTGTCCTGGCTCTAGGAAATTAACTATAAATCCTTGGAATTTCCTCTGTGACTACACCTCAATCTATGCTAGCCAGGTGGTAGCTGGTGGGCAACTAGATTAGTTCAGAAAGGGGATGATTCTTCCAGTTAGACCAACTCACTGACTAAAGGGTTGGGGACTTGAGTCACTGCTATTAACCCACTCTCCTGACCTATAAACGATTGAGGAAAGATAGAAATTGAGATCAATTTAATTCAATCATGTCAGTATAACAAAACTCCAGTAAATATTATGCACATTAGTAATGTTTTTTTTTTGAGAGGTTTTTGCTATAGGGCACGTGTGCTCACCAGACAGACAGAGAGAGACAGAGAGACAGAAAGCGAGAAATCACCCCCCAGGGGGGATGGCCATGCCGCAATCCCTTCTCCTCCATTCTC
>NW_006160220.1:212760-230272 GCF_000334495.1 Tupaia belangeri chinensis
TGTGTGTGTGTGTGTGTGTGAGAGAGAGAGAGAGAGAGAGAGAAAGCAACCACAATAGACCATGGTCACACCATAATCTTTTACTCTCTGTTTTCCAAACCATAAAGATTTTGGCAAACACACACACTCTACCTGTTTTCAAGCTGTCAGGGTGGGAATTTGAACCATGGACACCCATGTGGGATCTGCTTTCCAATCACAGTGCTTAACTTCTATGTTATGTGCCTGGCCGTGCCCTTTATTTTGATATTTTGGAACTTTTTTTGTATATTTGGTATCACTCTTTTATGATGCTACTTATTGGGTCTTTTGTTTGAGGGAAGATGTTTAATCACATAAAAATTATATGTACATATGTGTTCATATATGCAGATTTATGACTGTGTGTATATATTCAGGTATATCTTTGGAAGTCCGTATACACAGATCTCTAGATTTTTCTCTCAGAGGAGGATGAAGTAGCTCATAGAGTCCAACATGGACCTGGTTGTCAGGAGAGAAAATAGGAAAGCGTGATGCCCTCTGTGGTGCCTCATGCCAGGAAGAAGGGTGAGAGCTGCCCATCTCTCTCCTTTCATTTGCTCCTAAAGGCCTTGGTGACTGATGAGTGAGGAGGGTGAAGAGCAGAGACACAGATTGTGACAGTATTGCCCCCATATTTGGGCTACTGGTCCTCCTTTTGGCATTGAGACCCTCCTTCTTCAAATGTACTTTATTTCCCAGTTTCCCTAGTCAAGTCCCTTCCTGTGACTTTGTCCCTGGTGTGCAACTGTCCTTCTACGTCAGCCAGAGCAGGCCAGGCTCACTCTGGGCAACTGAATCAGCAATTGCACAGTGAAGATCAGGGGTTCTGCAAGGGAATTTTTTTTTTCTTTTCTTTTCTTTCTTTCTTTCTTTTTTTTTTGGAGAGGTTTTTGCTATAGGGCACATGCGCTCACCAGACAGACAGAGACAGACAGAGAGACAGAAAGCGAGAAATCACCCCCCCAGGGGAGATGACCACGCCACAATCCCTTCTCCTCTGTTCTCCTCTTGGCATCTTGGGCACACATGCACACTTGTCTGGCTTGTGTTTTAAGCCACTGGGTCTGGGATGCGAACTGCAGTCGACCACCTGGGAGTCCAGCGACATAGCCATTATGCTAACTTCTGGTAGCTAATTTTTTTTTTAATATTCGGAAAAATATTGATAGAAATAAGAGAATTTCTGTTAGTAACAATATTAGTAAATTTACTTTAACATCAGCAGAGAGAGAGGCCATCGCTTGTGGTCTGTGAAGATTTAGTTTCACTTTCCCCACAGCCTGTGTCACTGTGATAAACATTACTATATGCTAAAGCACAGTGATAGTCAGCATCGTCCTCAGGCTGCAGCCCAGCGATGTGCAGAACACCTGCATTGGCCGAGGTGTCTTTGGATCCAGAGAAGTGGCTGGGGACTCTGGAACCCTGGTGCTTGTTTGAATCTGAGGGTAGAGAGAAAGGGCAGGGGAGGTTGGCCACTTGGTGTCACAATAGAGTTAGATGTTGAAGGCCAAGGATGGTTTATATACTCTTTTTTTTCTTTAGCACTTGCTTTCTGTACACATTTTTTTATTGTAATGACACACAACCATTAAAACAAAAAAAAACTTATGAGACCAGCAGTTGATGTAATGGCTGTGTCGTTGGACTCCCATGTAGTCGACCACAGTTCGCGTCTCAAGCCAGGTGCATGTGTGTGCATGCCCCAAATCCTGAGATAAGAATGGAGAAGAGATTGCAGCATGGCCATCCCCCTCTTTCTGTCTCACTGTCTTCTCCTGTCTGTCTTTCTGGTGAGTGCATGTACCCTATAGCAAAAAATCTCTAAATAAATAAGTAAAAATAAAAAAAAAAAAAACAGAAAAAGAGAAATAAAAAGAGACAAGAAAAAGAAAAGAAAATTACTTCTCATAAGACAGAAAGCATACCAACTCAAGAATAAAATAAAGAATCTAAGTGTAGTAAGACCATCATGTGTTGCTAAAAGGTTCATTTTCCTCATTGAATATGAAAGTTTTTCCTACCCTGCTTGACTTCCTTATGGGACTTGCTTCTGTGCTTGCATGCTAATTTTTAAAATTTTTAAATTATTATTATTTATACACTTAATCACTATACATCATTTAGATTGTAAAGATACTTTACACAGCATGTTATAAACCTCAGCACAGCCCAGATGAGAATACTAAATATGTCCTCATTAACAGATAATAACCCATATCTGTGTCCCACAAATGTCTTACCTCTCCATTTCCTCCCCCAAATTCCTTTCCTATGCTCTTCTCCCACACACTTTCCACTTCGTCTCTAGTGTCCATAACAATTTTCATTGCTTTTGTGTCCTCCAGTCTTTCTGTCTCTATACTTCAGACTGGCTACAGGAAAACATTCTGGATGTTCTTCCTCCAAGTAGAAGCACATGCTCACCCTCCCTGCAGGGCACACAGGCAACACCACTGACAGGGAAATGGAACTGCATGGGATTCCAGGTTTAGTCCCTGCAAACCTGGACTGAGGGGTATATTTAAGAGTGTGAAAACAATTTCTCTAGACACATTTCATGAGAACTCAGATCTCAGCTTTAGGCCAAATGGAGGGAGCATCTGAATTGGGCACGAGTAGGAGCTGAACAGAGAAGACCCAGGGCTTGGCAAAGCAGAGGAATTTTTATTTTTATTTTGTGTTAACTATAATATGTTTACTATGCTTGAAAAAACAAAGTCATGCTTCAGAATGTTAGTAGAAAATAGAGAAGTGTAAAATTAACAGAGCTAATTTTTTTAAAAAAAGAAAACATTTTACAACTGAAAAGCAACAGCAGGTTCTTATCTCACTTCCCCCTGACCTGGAGCACTGTGTGAATTTTCAGGCTGCTGTCATAGGACTGACAGTGATAATTAGCCAGGTCCTCAGCCTGGAGCCTGCAGATGGTCAAGGAGGCTGAGGTTCAAAACTTGGAGCCAGAGAATCCATCTGGGACCCCCGAGGATCAATTGCTGCTATCGTAGGTGAGGAGTCTGGGTGGCTGTCCCTGGGAGCTGTTGGTACCACTGCACACCATAGCCATCCCCAGTGTTGCTGCTGCTTCCAGTGCAGGAGATGGTGACCCTCTGGCCCAGAGCCCCAGACACTGAAGGTGGTGGGGTCAACCCAGACTGGGCCCAGAACCCTGGAGGTGGGAGAGATACAGAGAGGGTGATTCTGAGTCTAGAGACAAGAGGAAAACCCAGGGACCATGGTCTCCCCAGTCCCTTCCCCTGGTGCCATATCTAGTCACCTGTGCAGTGAACCAAGAGGATGAGCAGGAGAAGAGACTAGGCCATGATGGAGGGAATCCCAGAGTCCTGCCTTATAGAATTATTTATTCACCTTTATTATCATTATTAATTATTGTTATTGTTATTATTCTCTGTCTCTTCTCTAGGTAATATCCTAATATACCTAACATATACACCTGCCTATGAATTGAGTGTTGTATCTGAGGAGTGAATTCTCTAACACCAGGAGAGCTTATACCCTGAAGGATTCCCAAGAGGTACTACAAATATAATTTGGTGACTCTGTTGCACTGTAATGATTCCTGCTCTTTAGAGGACAGTGGGCTAAAGGTGGATATTTGGGGTCATGAGGCTATAAATACTAACACAGCTGTGAAAGGGGTGAGAAACTACCAAGAGTGTATTATGGGAAAAAGAAATGACTCTAGGCCTGAGGGTGTACCCTGTGAGTAGGTAGTGATAGAACAGCCCAGATCTAAAACTGAAGGGGAAAGACCAAGGTGGGGACAATAGGAGAGTCCATAAGGGCTCATTAAAGTTGACTTTGTGTCCTAAAAGGACTGTGTCACAACTGATAAGTGTCAGGCTAACTCTGAATCCAGTTACCAGGATGTGAAAGAGGTGACTGAGACAGCATCACCTACTTCATCTTCCTTAACTTCCCTAAAACACATTTATTTCCTGTTGACATTTGTACCCATGTTCTTTCTCTTCACCTAGTTATCGACAACTCCCCAAGGACACAGACCCTTCCTATCTGGCCTACAGCGTACCTTGAACCCCACTGGCTCAAGAGAGAGCGGGGTGATCAGACCCAACACCTATGCTGATTCTCTTCCAATGCTCACTAAGAATTATAGACATGGATATAGAGAGGACATAGCAACATGGAGTACATTAAGAGAGGGAAGAAAGAACAGCTCTCAAGCAGGAAGGGGGTCCCAAATAGGTTGCCAAAGAAGCTGGAGGTGACAGGTTTTTATCTAGCAGTCCAAGCAATGGGCTGGCTTTCTGATAAGGAAGTACAAGATTTTTCTTAACATGGGGTAAACAATAATGTCAACAGTCTAACACCCCACTATCAGGAGACTGGGTAGTTAATATTTTATTTTACAAATGACTAGAGAGGCTTGCTCTTTGTTATCTTTGATGTACTTTTTACATACATGGTTCTTGTCTGGTCCTGGCTTTTCTCAAGCAGCACAGACCCTCATAGTTCTTCCTTGGAATATAATATGATAAGGACATGAGCTCAACAGGGCCATGTTGGCTTCTCAAGCAGGACAAAAGCAACTCTGGTAGTAAGGGGTTCTCTGTGTGAGTAAATTGTGAGAGCTAATAATTAATCTCTAGTGAGAAGATTAATGATTTCTATTAATGGCTTGACAAGAGTGACTCCATCTCATTTCATCTTTTCTGTTTTACGGACTCCTTGCTCTATCTACATAACCAGAGATGTGACTCCTATCTCACCATGACCACAGTCAATGCCTAGCACATGGTAGGTGTTCAGGAAATGATGTGGAAGGGTGACACCATGTAGTCAGCTCTCCCAGGTAAGACACAGCAGTGATCTGATTCCCTGATCCTCTCTAGTCTCTTGCTATAAATGGAATCATGTCCACTTTCATCATATATTTTTAATCAGATCCCAATGTGTCTTTATTTAGAAATTTAGCCTCTGAAGGAAATTCAGATTAAATTAAGTCATTTTCCTTGGATTCTGCTCTTTACGAGCACATGCTGACCCTCCTCCTCTGCCTGTTACACTGCCGTCACTCCCCAGATTCCAGACTAGACCCCACTGCTCCAGAGCAGGCTACTTTGGCTCAGTTTCCCACCACCCTCAGCACTCCCCTGCAGGCCCCTTCCCCACATGGGTGCTCCTACTCCTCCCTTCCCGAATCTCCCACTCAGTAATTGACACTAAGAAGCAGGGCTGGAGCCAGAAAGGTATAGCTGGTTAAGTTTGATTTTTTAATATATTTAATTAGAGATTAGTTCAAAATTCCTCCTGGTGGAAACCCAGTTGTACAAGGTACTAGAGCTTCTAAAGCTATTCTGAGCTTAGAGAGCCCAGAAATTGCTCTTAGGTCAGCCCCACAGTGCTCCCTGGTGGATCCACAGCCTCACTCCCTCCAGAGTTTAGGACCCTACTGAGGACATTGGGGACTAAGTCCCTGATGATGCTGATCACCTTGGATTACCCTGGATAGGAGTTCTGGAATATCTGGCCATACATTACACGGCAGAGATAATTCAGCCTTCTATAGGTGCTTGTGGGTTCTTTGGCCACTTTGGGGCTGGGGGCAGGAGGACTCTTTTTTTTTTTTTTTTTTTTTAGAGGTTTTTGTTTTAAGATGCATGCATTCACCAGAGCATGTGCGCTTGCCAGAAAGACAGAGACAGAGAGATAGAAAGCAAGAAATCACCTCCCAGGGGGGATGGCCACGCCACAATCCCTTCTCCTCCATTCTCCTCTTGGGATCTTGGGCACGCACGCACACGCGCCTGGCATGCGTTTAAGCCACCGGGTCCAGGACTTGAACTGCAGTCTACTACGTGGGAGTCCAGCGACATAGCCATTACCCTAATTGCTAGTCCCAAGGGAGTCGACTCTTAAAGTGAATAAAAATATTTCACAACAAAGAAAGTCCATAAGACAAGAGCAAATCACTCCTTGAAACCTGGAGAAGATGGTTAAGGTGCGAGACAGGAGACAATAAATGTGCTCCCAAGTACACCCAGTCCTCATCCCAGCCTTCCCCTCCCCTAGCACTGTGAGAAATGAAGGTCTGTGTTCACAGCTGCAGCCCACGGTGTTGTTACAGTGTCCTGGATGGACTGATGCCCTCGGGAGAAGCAGACAGCAGTCCTAGCTCACTCAGTGCAGGGAACCCTAAGAGACTCTGAAGTCACCACAGTCTTTCTTGATTCTCACATTTCCTAGAAGCCAGTACAAAAACCCCACACTGTCCCAGGGAAAGTAAATGGGACAGGGAAGGTCTCCTCATGAGAAGTTTCCTAGTCCCTCCATCAGTCATTTGTGCAGAGAGAGGGGGGAGGAGGGAGACCTTGGCCTGCCAAGGCAGGTGGTCCCCAGAGTCATCTTCCTAAATCCCCAGAATGGGCGCCGGCTCCTGCACCCTCTGACCCTCCTTCAGTACTCCTGTGGGATGGATCTGCTTTATCTGAGTCTGTCCTGACCCCTGAGTGTCCCCAACCCCACTGAGTCCTGGATGAGCAGCAGATCACATGGGGTGCAGAGAGAGGTGGTGGCTGTAGGAACAGCTGAAAGGAGCTGACCTCCTCCTGGAGCTGTCATGGGAGGTAGGCTTGGGGTGCACTGGACCAGGGACTGACCAGAAACTGTGAGACCACACAGGGCTCTGAGTCAGGCCGAGACCCTGGGCTAGGCATGGAGGGGTGAGCCACCTCCTTCCTGGGACATCATCTCCCTGATGGGACCCTAAAGATTGACTTATGTCACTGAAGACATGACCAGACTGAGAAGCTATTAGAAAGGATTTAAGGGAATGTTGTTTTTGTTTCTTTGTTTTAGAATTATACATTTAGTTTTATTCATTATCATGGGTTTTTTTGTTTGTTTGTTTGTTTTAAATTGAACACAGAGATTGAGAGAGAAAGAGAAAGGGAGAAAACAAGCTGCCTGATTCAGGAGGCAAATGTTGGTCAGCCATGTGTGTGTGACTCCAGCATCTTAAGCACCATGCCTCCTGCTAAGTTAATGGAACTTTGGAATGGAAAAAAAAAGGCATTTCTCTTATTTATAGGTCTCAGGAAAACAGATGCTGGACACAGAGGTGACAACAGGGGTCACGGCAGAGCTAGACTTGGTCCTGGACAGGACAGCAGAGACAGTACCAGGCAGAGAGGATGCAGAGGAGGTTTCTGTCTCACTTCCCCATGTGTCTGGGCACCGTGTGATCATTTAAGCTGTCCTACCATGTAGCCCAGTGATAGTCATCCTCGTCCTCATGCTGTAGCCCAGAGATGTGCAGAACGCCTGCACTGGCCGAGGTGTCTTTGGATCCAGAGAAGCAGCTGGGGACCCCAGAGCCCTGGTGCTTGTTGGAGTCTATGTTGTACCTCAGGAGATAGCGGGGTGGGCTCCCTGGCTTATGCTGGAACCAGGTTATGTGATACAGCTCCACACCGAGCTGAGGTCACTGCTCAGGGTGCAGGTGAGTCTGGTAATTTCTCCCAGAGATGCAGAGAGGGAGGGTGGCTGAGGCGGTAGAACCTTACTTAGAGAGGGAACCAGTAGACACAGACACTCCTGGGTGAGGGAGCTGGGACCAGTGATTTAAGCCACAGAGGTTGACCCACATGGGGAGCTGTCCCATGTCCCTAAGGCCTGTCCATGCCTGTGCACTGAGAGAGGAGCACAAGGAAAAGAGCACTCTGGGCCATAGTGGACACAGCTCCTGGTCCCCACCTGGGCTGGGCTGCCCCAGGTTTGTCTATTGTTTTTTTTTTTTTAAGAATTAGTTTATTTAGGGGGCCAGCAGTTAGTGTAATGGCTATGTCGCTGGACTCCCACGTAGTTGACCACAGTTCGAGTCCCGGACCCAGTGGCTTAAACTCATGCCGGACGCGTGTGCATACGTGCCCAAGATCCTGAGAGGAGAATGGAGGAGAAGGGATTGCGGCATGGCTATCCCCCCTGGGGGGTGATTTCTCGCTTTCTGTCTCTCTGTCTCTGTCTGTCTGGCGAGCGCATGTGCCCTATAGCAAAAACCTCTCCAAAAAAAAAAGAATTATTTTATTTAACTTTATTTATTATTATTTTCCAGTTTGATCAGAGAGAGACAGGGAAGGCAAGAAAGCAAGTTGCCACATCCAGGACTTGAACCACGGCTGGCCATGTGGGAGTCCATCACCTTTAACCACCACACCACCTGCTGGCTCCAGCCCCAGGCTTGTCTTATCCTCCTTACTGTCCCCAGGGAAAAGCAGGGGATGTTTATGCAAACGCACCCTATCCCCTCATGCGGCTCTCAGACCCCAGTTTATCTCTGGTTCAGGAGGCTGAAAGAGGGGCCTGCTGAAGTGTGACCCTAGGAGGAAGTTGGAGAGAGCAGAGACTGGGAGCATCCCTACGACCTGGCTCAGGAGCCTCTGCCAGGCCCTGAGAGCACCAGGCTACTGGTTCTCAGCCATGAGCACAGAGCAGTCAGCCTCTGCCAGCCCAAAGGCCAGTGGGGCCACACAGTGTGAGGAGTCTCCGCAGGCCAGACAGCACCCAGCACCCACCCCTTGCTGGTCTGCATATTTCAGGCTGACAATGGAGATGAATGATTATAGTCCAATAAGAGAAGGGAGGTGAAATAATACTTTTAGTTTTTTTTTATTTGTTTGTTTGTTTTTTACACATAGGAAGAAGAAGGTAAGTATTTGCATTTTGTTTATTAGTTTGTTTTAGAAGAGGTTTTTGCTATAGGTCACATATTCTCACCAGAAAGACAAAGAGAGACAGAGAAACAGAAAGTGAGAAATCACCCCCCGGGGGGGATGGCCACACTGCAATCCCTTCTCCTCTATTCTCCTCTCGGGGTCTTGGGCACACAGGCAAACATGCCCAGCATGAGTGTAAGCCATCAGATCCAGGACTCGAACCGTGGTCAACTACATGGGAGTCCAGCAACATAGCCATTATGCCAAATGCTGTTCCCTTTTTCAAAATTTTTTTATATGAAAATATTTACTAAGCATAAAAAAAGTTACTAAGGGTGGACCCACCCTGACTCTCACCTCCACTAGCCAAGCAGACTCCAGGCATACACAGCATCAGAGTTCTCACCTGCTTTCTCGTGTCCCCCTCCTCTTCCTCCTTCTGGCCCGGACTGGGCCACAGTGTCTCCCCAGAATGGTGCCAACCCCATATCAGGTCCTACTGTCTCATGTCTCCCTCAAATTACTCCCAAGGCACCTGGAGAGTTGCTGACCAAATGCTGCTGGGAGCTGGTTCTCCCACCTTGCAGCCCTTCAGGGACTCCCCTGCCCGTTATCCTCACATCCTGGTCCTGTCCTGCCCTTTATCCTCATATCCTGCCCCCACCTACTCTTCATCCCCATGTCCCCACCCCCATCTGCTCTTCATCCTCACACTCTGGACCTACCTGCCCCTGTATCTCTGAAGCCTCACTTTACTGAGCTCCTCCTGGGACCTTCCTGCTCCAATCCCTAATGCACAGGCCAAATGTGGCCTTTCTCATCAAAATGACCAGCATCTTCCTTGGATTCTGCCCTTTATGAACACATTCTGACCCTCCCCCTCCACATGTTACATTCCCCTCATTCCCCAGATCCCAGATTAGACCACAACTTTCCAGAGCAGGCTAATGTGGCCCAGTCTCCTGTCACCTGCAGCCCCTTCCCCACATGGCTGCTCCTGCTCCTGTCTCTTCTCTTAAAGATCCTTCTCAGTGGCTGACACTAAGAAGCAGAGCTGGAGCCGGAAAGGGACAGCTGACCAATTTGCGTTTTTTAATATGTTTAATTAGAGTCAAGTTTATAATTCCTCCCAGTGGAAACCCACATGTTCAAGGTCCTGGAGGCTCTAAGACTATTCTGAGCTTGGAGAGCCTGGAACCTGCCCATTCCCAGACTGGCCCACAGCGCCCCCTGCTGGATCCACAGCCACACTCCCTCCAGACCTTAGAACCCTACTGAGGACATTGGGCACTGGGTCCCTGATGCTGCTGATCACCTTGTATCACCCTGGTCAGGGGTCCTGGAATGCCAGGTCACACAGAAAACAATTCAAACAGAAAAGGCAAATCTTCCTTCCTCAGGGGCCTATTGGTGTTTGGGGCATTTTTGTCTAAAAGGGATAGACAATGTTTCCCAATAAAGTGAGTCCTTAAAGCAAGACTCTCAGGTGTGTGTTGGCACCTGGGGAAGTAGGTCTATTAACACTTGAGACAAAAGGCAACTGAACATCAGAGTGCCCCCAGTTCAACTGGGGTCCTGATCCCAGACTTCCTAGTCCCTCGGCTGTAGAGAATCAATGTCTGCTGTTTATTGTGCCCCAGGTCAGAGTATTCTGTTACAGTGTCCTGCCTGGGCTGTGGAGGGGCAGACAGCAGTCAGGATAAGTCAGGGCAGGAGACCCCAGGAGACACCCCAGAGTCACCACAGGGTGTCCTACTTGACTCCCTCTATTACTCAAAGCCTCACAGTGTCCTAGGGGAGGGAACGGGCATAGGGAAGGTCTGATGAGCCATTTCCAACTCCTCCTCTGTCAGCTCTGCGAGGGTGGGGGGGAGCAGATAAGGGCACTGAGGTCCCCAGAGTCAGTTTTCTGACACTATAGAGTGGGGCACAGCTCCTGACAATCCACTGCCTCCCCTTCAACAGTCCCCTGTAATAGGTCTCCTTGGTTTGAGTCTGTCCTGACTCCTGAGTGTCCCCAGCCCCGTGAAGTCCTGAATGAGCAGCAGATCACATGGGGTGTAGAGAGAGATGGTGACTGCAGGACCTGACTCAGGGTGAGGGGCCTGACCCTGGGTGTCCCTGTGCACACGGTTGTCACAGACACTGTCACAGCTCACTGTGGAGGAGGCTCTGTCTGCTCAGCATCCCTGGTCCCCAGAGACCTGCCCGCTCTGCTCTGAGCCTCAGGAAGGAAGGACAGCTCCCAGGACTGAGGAGAACCAGCTGGAGGGAAGGGACTTCATTCTGGAGTTGTCATGGAAGGTGGGTTTGGGGCACACTGTACCAGGGACCAACCAGAAGCTATGAGGTCACACAGGCTTTGACTTAGGCTAAGACCCTGGGCTGGACATGGATGGAATCAGACACCTCCCTCCTGTCCATCTTCTCCCTGGTGGGACCCTGAGCACTGAGGAGTGACTTATGTTCCTGCATACATGACCAGGGTGAAAAGATATGAGCAGAGTCCAATGAACACTTTAACTGGAAAAAAGGAGAAGACACTTTCATATCCTTTGGTTCTAGGAAAACATGTGCTCGCTAAGTTATGCCCTCAGAGGTCACCCTGAGCTACACACGATCCCAGGAAGTGCAACCATGAGGGCACAGGCAGGGAGCACACAGGGGAGGTTCAGTCTCACTCCACAACATCTGGAGCCCTGTGTGAGGGCCAGTGTTGCATGATAAGTCCCACAGTAATAGTCGGCCTCATCCTCAATCTGCAGCCCAGAGATATGCAGAACACCTGCAATGGCTGCGGTGTCCTTGGATTCAGAAAAGTGGCTGGGGACCTTGGAGCCCTGATGCTTGTGTGAGTCGGAGTAGTATTTCAGGACATACTGGGGAGGGCTACCTGGTTTCTGCTGGTACCACTGTGTACAACAGTCACCAACACTGAAGTCCCGTCTCCGAGACCCATTCAAACTGTGCAGTGAGAAAACAGCATGAGGACAGGAGTCCAGGCCATGGTGGACACAGCCCCTGGTCTCCACATGGCTGGGCTGACCCAGACCCCCTTTACTTCCTAACCTCTGCCACAAGAGGGACTCTTCATGCAAATGTATGTGAAGTCCATCCAGTGACTGCCCAACCCCTTCCTGAGCTCTGGGCTGGGGCTCACCTTATACTGCAGACTGAGGGGGAGAGAGGATGGCTCCATCCCTTGGGGAGTGCTGGGAGGAAGCACCTGCTGAGACAACACAGAGGGCTTTGCTCTGGAGATTGCCAGTCAGAGAGGACGCAGCTGCTGGATTCCCATCAGGGAGCATGGGGCTAACCCCAGGCACAGGGTCTTTTGAGAAAATGTCCTCACTGAGCAGCTGTGCAGCAACCAGCAGGTAATCCCCCAGGACCCCTTGCTGGTCTCAGAGGCACAGGACTCCATGGCCCAGAGTCCTAGAAGTTTAGGTCCCTGCAGCTCCCCAGGCCCTGTCTGTACTCATTACAAAGGCTCTGAGTCCTATGGGGTGACTGCGATCCCAATGGTTCCCCTCCCAGCAGGTGCAGACATGTGCACAGGCACAACACGGCCTCAGCCCCCAGCACAGCCTACTAAAGGCTTCCTGGGGCACACGTACCTTCAGGGTATTATCAGAGGTGGCGACAGAGTGACAGGCCTGTGAGGACCTTAGGGACATGTGTACACAGTTTTTGTCCCACTTCCCTCTTCATGTGGAACACTGTGCTTTAACCAAATGGCACCCTGATGGCATGAGATATACACCACAGTAGTAGTCAGCCTCATCCTCAGGCTGGAGGTTGGAGATGGTCAAGTACCAGTCGGCCCCAGAGCTGGAGCCCGAGAAGCGATCAGAGATTCCGTCTCCCTTGCGATGGCATGAGATACACCACAGTAGTTGGAGATGGTCAAGTACCAGTCTGCCCCAGAGCTGGAGCCCGAGAAGCGATCAGAGATTCTGTCTCCCTTGCTGTGGCTTCCATCACTTTTAAGCTGCATCACAGACCTAGGGGCCTTCCCTGGCTGCTGCTGGTACCACTCAATGGTATAGGTGCTGTGCTCCCTGCTCAGAGTGCAGGTGAGGTGGTAACAGGGGAAGGACATTTCTCCTGTGGCCGGAGGTGGTTTCAGGACCTGGGACCAGGATACTCAGGATGGTCCTAGCCTATGCAGTGGAGGAGGAGGACAAGGAAGGAGAGTGGGGTCCAGGCCATGGTGCAGATGCCCTGGAGCTGTGCAGAGGCAGACACACTGCAGGTCTCTCTTATCCTTCCTCTAACCCAGAGCAGGGGTGGTTGTGGCCTTTGATGCAAATTCCCTCCTTGCTTCCTTTTACCAACCCCCTCCCTGGGCCTGCGAGCTGTCCCAATGGCTGGTGTCAGCTCTGGAAAAGGGAAGGACTGGACCTGTTCTTTGTAGTTGCTTGCATTTCTATTCTCATTTCTTTTTTATCTTTCTTTCTTTTTTTTGCTTTTGTTTTTGCCATAGGGCACGTGCGCTCCCCAGGGTCCCAGAAAGGAACCCACTACTGGGTCCAATGAGCCCTGAGCAGAGGCCAGGAGACAGGTGTCTGGTTTCCCAGCTGAGAGAGAGCCTCACAGGTCCCTCAGCACAAGCCCTGGACCTGGCAGCTTGAAAATCATGCGGGAAATGTGTGTATGTGTGTGTGTGTGCCTGTAGGGCTCCTGCTGCACTTGTCCTAGACCACTGTCCATTTCCTGCCCTAGGGCAGAGCAGAACAGTCAGGGATCAGAAATGGGGAGCAGGAGGCAGGTGAGGGTGGTCCTCACTTGACTTAATACTGGGGGGGAAGGCACTAGGAAGCTTGGGGAGTTGACAGAGGGCTGTCAGACCCAGGTGATGTTCATCATGTGTTTTCTTTCATTTCTGCCTTTGTTTCTTTTTCTTTCTCTTCTAATTTTTGCCATAGGGTATGTGCCCTCATAAAAAAAGGAGAAAGTGGGAAAGTGAGAAATCACCCCCTAAGGAGGATGGCCATGCCACAATCCTTTCTCCTCCATTCTCCTCTTGGGATTTTGGGCATGCATATACCTGTGCCCAGCATGGTTTTCAAGCCATGGGGTCTAGGACTCGAGCCACAGTTGGCCATGGAGGTATCCAGCCATCTTAATCACCACACCACTTTCTAGTCCCTCTGTTCTTGATTCTTCTATTGTTTTTTTTTTTTTATAGAGGTTTTTGCTATAGGGTGCGTACTCTAGCCAGAAAGACAGAGACAGAGAGACAGAAAGGGAGAAATCACCTCCCCAGAGGGGATGGCCACTATGCAATCCCTTATTCTACATTCTCCTCTCAGGATCTTGGACATGCCCACTCACACAACAGGCATGAGTTTAAGCTGCTGGATCTGGGACTCAAGTGCAATCGGCTGCATTACTCCAAATGCTGGTCCCTCTGTTCTTGATTCTCTCCCTGCTCTCAGTCCTCCTCTCCTCTCTGCACTCCCCCTGCTCCAGCTGTGGCTTCTTCTTTGACCTGTTTCATCCTGTTTGTAAGAGATGTATCTTTGGTTTCTTTCTGCAAAGAGCTTCCTTCCCTTTGTATTTTTTAGTATTCTGATGTCTATGCAGATAATAAAATATGAACGTTGATTTGGGGGAATACTCATTTTGGCAGTGCAGACTCTCAGGCCCCACTGCAGAAGCACTGACTCAGAACCCACATTTATAGGATCCCCAGGTGGCTCATGGGCACGTGACTGTGGGAGCAGCCTGAGTAAGGTGCCCCTAGAAAGTCTGGTCATGACACAACCCTTGGGCCTCAGTCTATCCTGCTTCTCACCATCCTGGCCAGGACACTCACACCCTCTTTCCCATGTTGTGTATTCCAAGTCAAACACAAGGACTGCAGGCTTCCATGGAAATAGTGGCCTCTCCTCAGAGGTCACAGGTCCACAGAAATATCAAAAGTGCTTTATTAATAACCAAGTTTTTACTTGTTCACAGCTTCCTATCTTGAGAGCAGTGGACACTGGGATTAGTTAAGATGAAAACTTTGCATTAGTACTCACATAGTCTTAATAATCTTAAGTGGTCATCATGTATGGGTTTATAGGAAAAGTCATGAGTTCTTTCTATGTTTTCTTATATGAAAATGTGTTATGACTTTTCCCATTGTATCCCAATACTTATATATAAGACATAGAAATTCACTTTGTGAAGTTCCTGTGGGTATAAAGGGTATAAAGGGTAGTAACAGGAGCATAAATGTGATCCTTTTTATGGAAAAATGAGAGGCGAAGATGAAGAAATGCATGTCGATTCAGGTCTGTGGTTCTGTTGATTGTGTTGTTGCCCCTGTCCTAGGGTGGTAATAACCATGAATCACAATCTGGGAGCCCTCAACAGAAACACACTGTGGCATGATTTTGGAAACTCAGTGTCTGAATCCATAGGGCAGTGCCGTGTTCTCTCTGAAAGCTCTGAGGGAATCCTTCCTTCCCTCTTCCTGGTATCTAGTAACTTCTGGGCAACACCAGAGGTTCCCTGAGTGGCAGCTGTGTAACTACCCTCTCTACCTCCTTCTTCACATGACTGTCCCTGCGTGACTCCCTGTTTTCTGACAGCTACTTTCTAATAAGGCCATTCATTATATTGGGTTAGGAGGCCACTCTATTGCAAGGTGGCCTCATCCAAACTGATCTGTAAGGACCCTAGTTTTCAAAATAAGGTTGTGTTCTGTGGTAGAAGAGGTAGGACTTCACATATCTTCTCTAGGGGTCATATTTGACCCCTCAACTTTAGAAAAGAAGAATATATTCCAAAATTATTTTACTTTTCAATATTTATAAAATTCTTATGCAACACACCTGCAGTAAATCACAGTGAGACTTGACAGAGTCAGCATCAGTAAAACATGAAGAAGACGTCCCTCTACTCACTCCTGGTGGCACAAGGAGCAGTGTTAATGATGCTGCCCTCCAGACTGTGCTGGACCTCAGCCCTCGGTTCTGATCCACTTTGTCCTGGTTCTTGGAGTTGTTAGACAATGCAATAGTGCTCACGAGGACCGCTCAGCCCAGGTCACTCTTGAGCATCCTCCACTCTAAGACTTGAGCAGGAATAGGAATAAACTCAGACCTTCCCTCTCCCTTCTCTCCTGGAGGGGAACATCTGTGCTGCCTTGAGAGCTGAGGCAGAGGGTCATGGGATCCTGATGTAATACAAGCACTCTGTACCCACACTTTGTCACATGTAAGTCTGTGTCTTAGTTCCCCATCTGGGTGTTTTCCTGTGCTAAGCATGCCTATCTGACAGCCATCAGTAATACTCAGCCTCATTTTCAGGCTGAGCCCCTGACAGGGTCAGGACAGCCCTGCCTCCAAGGAGGGAGCCTGAGAAGTAGTCAGAGGTCCAGAAGAATCTATTGCTTGTATCATGAGTCACTGTCCTGGGGACATGGCCAGGCTTCTGCTGGAACCAGTATGGGTGATGACCATTGGTGACCACTCCAGTGCTGAAGTCACAGGTGAGAATGACTATCCCTCCTTGAGTCACCATCAGTGAGCGTACCTGAGTCAACACAGTCTGAAAACCAGACCCTAAAACCAAAACAGACACAGGTTAGGAAGGAGGAAGGGCAGAAGGATCTTGCCAAAGCCTGTCCCTGATATCTCCATGGACCTGGGCAGAGTGAGGAGAGGCAGGAAGAGTATGAGAAGCATCCAGGCCATGCTGTGGGTTCTCTCCACATCCCAGGTCCTGAAGCTGGAGCCAGACTCTGGGTGACTCTCTGATCTGCTCCTCAGCTCCATAGTAAAGGTGTGATTTGGGTGCTTCCCCAGCCCTGTCCACACTGGGCTAGGCCCCTGGAGCAGCTGCTCTGTCAGGGAGGTGGGGCTATGAGCTCTGAGTTTCCCAAGGGGAGAAGCACCTGCTTGGGCCTCTCACTAAGTCAGGGAGCAGGGCCAGGCCAGGAACAGGGAACCTGGTGCATTTGCTCAGCTTTGCTCCCCTCTGAGCAGCTCTACAGTGCCCTCTGCTGGGCTTTGAGAGCTATGGTTCTTTTTTCTTTAGTGGGTCCTCATTGTTTGAATTTCTTACTTTATTTTAATTTTTATTTATTTTTTTTAAGTTTATTATAGAGCTCATGAGCTGGCTTGAGAGAGACAGAGAAAGAAGGAAAGTGAGAAATCACACCCCAGGGGGGATTGCCAAGCCACAACACCTTTTCCTCAAATCTTGAGATTTGAACACTCAGGCAAATCCAACTGTTATGTTTTTCAAGGCACTGGGTTCAAGACTCAAACCGGGCAGTTGTCCGGGTTAGATCCAGTTGTTGTAATGCCCCCAGCTGGCCAACCAGTGTCTGAATTTCCATTTCAATGTTTATTGCTTTTAAGTTTCTCCAGAGATTTGTAGATATTTAATTGATCACATTTTCCTGTTCTATAATTTTTATTTGTTTTATTATTTTTTTCTTCTTTATATTACATTGGATTACATATAACTTTACAGTGTATTACATTGCTTTTTCAAAAGGGAATGCCATGCATGTCAGTCAATACAGAGACATTAATCTCCCCACTTCATCACTCAATGTCTTTTCTGTTTTTCCCACTAATTATTATTATTATTCTAATTATTTTTAAAAACAGTCAATCACTATTTCTCATTTTGCTTGTAAAAAGATTTTACCTATCATGAAATACTTCTCAGACCACTCCAGTTGAGAATACTATACATGTTATCATCAACAGGTAATAAGCCATATCTGTTTCTCACTAATGTCCTGCCTCTCTATTGTTCTCTTGCTATCTTTATCCTCTTCTCTT
>NW_006160220.1:230773-233722 GCF_000334495.1 Tupaia belangeri chinensis
GTTGAACTAGTTTACATTCCCACCAACAGTGTAGGAGGGTTCCCTTTTCACCACATCCCTGCCAACACTTATCACTTTTTATATTCTTAATCTTTGCCATTCTGACAGGGATTAGGTGGTATCTCATTGTGGTTTTTATCTGCATCTCCCTTATGATGAGGGATGTTGAGCATTTCCTCATATGCTTTTTCACTGTTCACATGTCTTCCTTAGAAAGATTTTTGTTCAGCTCATTTTCCCATCTTTTAATTGGGTTAATCATTTTTTTTCATAAGGCACTTGAGTTCCCTGTGTATTCTGGTTATCAATCCCTTGTCTGAGGCATATTTAACAGAATTATTTTCCCATTCTAATGGTCATTGTGTTATTGTGTCCTTTGCTGTGCAGAAACTTCTTAGTCTAATATAGTCCCACTTGTCTATTTTAGGGATTATTGCTTGTGCTTTGGGAGTCTTATTTAAGAATTCTTTGCCTACTCCAATATCTCCCAGAGTTTCCCTGACATTTTCCACCAGTAGTTTTATTGTTTGAGGTCTTAGGTTCAGATCTTTGATCCATTTTGAGTTGGTTGTTCTTAAAAGTGAAAGATGGGGGGTCAGTTTCATCTTTCTGCAGGTGGATACTCAGTTTTTTCAGCACCATTTACTAAAGAGGTTATCATTTTCCCAATGGATTGACTGATATCCTTTGTCAAAGATCAGTTGGCTATAAGCTTTGGGGGTTATTTCTGGGGTTTCTATTCTCTTCCATTGGTCCATATGTCTGTTTTTATGCCAATACCATGCTGTTTTGATGACCACAGCTTTATAGTATATCTTGGGATCAGGTAGTGATATGCCTTCTACTCCATACTTCTTGCGCAGGATTGCCTTTGCAATACGTTGTCTTTTATGATTCCAGACAAATTCTATGATTGTCTTTTATAGATCTGTGAACAATATATCTGGTATTTTGATTGGAATTGCATTAAACATGTAGATTAATTTGGGTAGAATTGCCATTTTGATTATGTTAATTCTTCCTATCCAGTAGCATGGGATGTCCTCCAGTTTTTATGTCACTTTCAATATCTTTTTTAAGATTTTCATAGTTTTCTTTATAAAGGTCTTTGACTTTCTTAGTTAGGTTTATCCCTAGGAATCTTATATGTCTTGTGGCTATGGGGAAAGGGATTCCTTTCTTCAGCTCTGCTTTGTTCAACTTGTTGTTCATATATAGAAATGCTATAGATTTTTGGATACTGATTTTGTATCCTGCCACTTTATTGCATTCACTTATTATTTCAAGAAGTTTTTTCATGGAGACCTTTGGGTCTTCTAAGTATACCATCATGTCATCTGCAAATAAAGATATTTTCAACTCTTCTTTGCCTATTTGAATGCCTTTTATATTTTTCTCTTCTCTGATCTCATCAGCTAAGACTTCCAGCAGTATATTAAAAGCAGTGGAGAAAGTGGGCAGCCTTGCCTAGTACCCGTTTTTAGTGGAAAAGCTTTCGGCTTTTCCCCATTCAGTATAATGTTGGCTGTAGGTTTTTCATAGATGTTTTTTATTGTGTTAAAAAATGAACCTACTCTACCAATCTTACTGAGGGTCTTAATCATACAATGATGTTGTATTTTATCAAATGTTTTCTCTGCATCAATTGAAATGATCATATGGTTTTTATCTTTCTTTCTGTTAATGTGGTGTATTACATTTATGGTCTTGCGTATGTTGAACCACCTTTGCATCCCTGGGATGAAGCCTACTTGATCGTGTAGAATAATTTTTGTTACATGTTGTTGGATACGATTTGCGAGTATCTTGTTGAGAATTTTTGCATCTATATTCATCAATGATATTGGTCTGTAGTTTTCCTTTTTTATCATGTCCTTATCCGTTTTGGGGATGAGGATGATGGAGGCTTCATAAAATGAATTTGGAAGGTTTCCTTCCTTTTGAATCTTTAGAAATAATTTTAGTAGGGTAGGGGTTAACTCTTCCTTAAAAATTTTGTAGAATTCAGAAGGGAAGCCATCTGGACCTGGGCTCTTTTTGTTTGGGAAGTTATTTAGTACTGATTTGATATCCTGGCTTGTTATGAGTCTATTCAGGTTCTCTATGTCCTCTTGATGATAGGTTATCTATTTATCATCTTTCCATCCTTGTCTTATGTGCTCTAATTGCTACGAATTTCCCTCTTATGACTGTTTTTGCTGTGTCCCATAGATTATGGACACTTGTGTACTCATCATCACTTGTTTCCATAAATTTTTTAATTTCAGCCTTAATTTCTACAGTAGTGAAGAAGTCATTCAGAAGTAGGTTGTTCAGTTTCCATGTGTTTGTGTATTTTGGGGGTTGTTCCTTCAAATTAATTTTGAGTTTAATTCCATCATGGTCAGAGAAGATGCTGGATACAGTTTCTATGCCTTTGAATCTGTGAAGGCTTGATTTGTGTCCTGACATCTGTCAATCTTTGAAAATGCTCCATGCTAGGCTGAAAAAAATGTGTATGTTGGGTACATAGGGTGGAAAGTTCTATAGATATCTGTCAAGCCCATTCAATTTATAGTATCACTTAGGTCCTGTATCTCTCTATTTTCTGCCTAGAAGATCTGTCTAAAAGAGATAATGGGGCGTTGACATCTCCAACAATTATAGTATTTCTTCCTATCTCTCCTTTTAGCTCCAGCAGTCTTTCCTTCACATATTTAGGTGCACCTGAGTTGGGTGCATAGATATTTATAAGCGTTATGTCTTCTTGCTGGATTACCCCATTTACTATTATATATTGCCCTTCTTTGTCTCTTCTTACTGTCTTTGTCTTGAAATCTATTTTGTCTGAAATCAATATCGCTACTCCAGCCCTCTTTTGATTTCCATTTACATGGAATATCTTTTTCCAGCCCTTTCCTTTTAGTTTATGTATGTCTTTATCCATAAGTTGAGTTTCTTTTTTTTTTT
>NW_006160220.1:234820-235240 GCF_000334495.1 Tupaia belangeri chinensis
ATTTCCCTTGAGGGAGAGGCCTTTTGTTGGTTACTCATATTTCTTGAGCCTCTGCGATTGTTCCTAATCATCAGGTAATCTATATGTTTCTTCCTAACTTATTTAAGGTATCTCTAAGTGTTAAAAGTTGTACAGGATTAGAAAATTGATGATTTTTCTTATGGTTGGCTTTCCTATTGCACACAATTACCATTAACTGTTGCCACAAGCCCTGGATGGCCCAAAGTCCTCCCTGTTTCTAAGGAGTGGTCAGCCTTCAACTGACCTAATAAGCAACACCCCAAGAGCAAAGAAAAACAAAACAAAAGAAGGAAATCATGCGGTGCGCATTCGCGCCGCACACTATTCAAATCACCAAAATTCAAAGATTCCAAAGGCTAGTGGGAAAGAGCCAGAGGATGAGTGACAGGACCAGGAGGG
>NW_006160220.1:235251-237834 GCF_000334495.1 Tupaia belangeri chinensis
AAAGAGTCAGAGGATGAGTGACAGGACCAGGTTGGTCGGATCTGCAGTCTCAGTCTGCCTGGCATCCAGAACTGCTGGCTGGCTCGATCTGGATTGCAGGTGGGGTGGGGTGGGTGTTCACCTTAAAGTCCCAGACAACCAACCTGGGTCCATGGAGGAGGAACGGTGGAGATGCATGAAGATTCAGAAGGGTCAGGCCTGTAGCCTCAGTCTGCCTGGTGTCCAAAATTGCTGGCCAGCTTGATCTGGATTGTGGGTGGGGTGACGTGGGAGTTCACCTTAAAGTCCCAGACCACCAACCTGGGGTCCAAGGAGGAGGAACGGTGGGGATGCATGAAGATTCGGAAGGGTCCTTTGTTTTATTATTATGACTACTAGTTTTTAATTTATTTTTTAATCTATCTATCTATCTATTTATTTTTGAAAGGATATGTGTGCTGGCCAGAGAGGGCATATGTGGTTGCCTGAGAGACACAGAGAGGGAGGGAGGTGGAGAGGAAGAAAGCAAACCCAGAAAGGGTTTAACAGGCTGGAATTCCTTCTCCAGGATTTCCCCATTTTGTCTGGATTTGGGAAATGCACTCACACCTGACTGGCATGTTTTTCCAGGGACCTTGGACAGTTTCCAAACAATAGTAGACCGGGGGGATTTACTGCCCTTAAAGACAATACAAGGCTGGCCTGACCTGTTCTTTTTTTGAGGTGTGTAAAAGAAGATCTGGAATTGCTCATGTTGGGCTTTATACTCACTGTTTGTTATCTCTGCTGCTTGATCTCTGCTGCTTGATTTCAACACCTAACTCATTTTCCTGATGAGTATCTAAATTGCATTTTTCCATTCTAGTTGTGATTTTCCTGGTTCTCAATGTGATTTTTTCAAATTGTGTGTGCACCATTTTGAATGTAATAATATGAGACTCTGGGTCCCCGTTCTGTGTGTCAGAGGTTGTGGGTCATGTGCTCAGCACCCCAGTGGTCCCAATGCACAGGGGCCCTCAACTCTCAGAGCTCAGGTATTCTGACACCTTCCTGGGGACAGTGGGACAGGGATTATGCCAACTCATTGCTTTGGAATGGATGTGAGGTCAGCACTGAGGTCCCCACTGATAGCAGCCTGTGGATGTCAGGCAATAAACAGCTGCTTCCACCGTGCAGACAAGAGACAGATCCACAGCACCCCCTGATGCTCATTGGGCATACTTCAGTATCTCTGTAGAAATAATGTTAGGGGACTGTCCTGAGAGCCCATTGTCAGGCCACTCAGGGGTCACCCCAGCCAGGGGTAGGGGTGACAATCTGACCAGCACATGAGATCATCTGAAGGATTCTATGCATTTGTAAATTTACATGGTGGTCTATTGTGCCATTGAGTAATATTAGCTTCTGTTCCAAGACTAATGCTTCCTGGAACTCAGAGAACATTAGAGTTATTTGATTCATGGATACTTATATAACCTCTAAGATATGTACATACATAAGCAACTTGTCAGGTCTTTTCCAAGAGCCTGATTCAGGTATATCCATAATACCAGAGGGAGAGATTTTGTTGTCTCTGGTCAATGCAGTGAAATTAGTTCCCATAGGAGATAATCCATGGTTATTAAATGTAAAAAAAATTAAAATTGATCAAGGTCATATGGGTTCTAGGAGGGTCTTGATTCCCCTTTTGTTTTTGTAATTAACATTTTAAGGTTTGATTTATATGTTTTACAATAGTTTGACCTTGAGGATTATAGGGGATACCAGAAACATGCTTAATATCCCAAATATCTCAGAAATATAAAAAAGAATTACTAGTGTAAGTCTGGGTATTATTAGTTTTTATGGGAAGGGAGATGCTAGGAACTCCAAGTTTTTAGACAGCGTTTGACATGCACATTGAAGTGACTCACCAGTGTGACGTTTGTTAAAGGAGAGGGCAGGTAAGTTTCATGGAGGGCCTTTGAAAGGGCTTTTTAAGTTTATCTCTCTCTTTCTCTCTCTCTCTCTTTATTTTTTAAATCAGGCTGGAAACCGTGCATGTAGAACCAGAACTTTTAACTCAGGAACCTTAGCTTTTGGCATAGATCAGGAGCCCATGAACAAGTATTTTATAAATAAAAACTGTTTAACAAATTTCCCCAGTGTAGAACAGAACAATGTATTAATAGATCTAACCCAATATCTTTTATTTTTGTACAATTTAAAGGCTGTTGGTAGAAATATTTAAATTTTATGTTAAAGCATGTTAAATTAAAGATGACTCAGACATTTTATGAACCCTTATTATTTTAATGAAGCACACCTTAAGATCTCAAACTATGAAAACTTTATTTATAAATACTTTATAAATATTTATAATTTAAGTTTAAGGGTTTTTTTTAACCATTGTGCTTGATTACCTATGTGGACAGAAGTCTGACTACTTTTCCTATTTTCCCAAAATCTTTTCAAAAGGGGACTGGGGAAGTCATGCCCACAAACATTAACAGACCATTTATTTTCTATTTAACAGAATTCTTCCTACCTCCTGTTCCTGGCATAGTACCTTTGAGATGTAGATTAAACCTTTTCTTTAACTAAGACACAGAACTTCTCTTTTCC
>NW_006160220.1:237944-248345 GCF_000334495.1 Tupaia belangeri chinensis
ATGTCCCGCCTTTTTGGGCTAGACCAATGGAAAATTTCTTCATTAAATGTTTGTCTGTCAATCTCAAAAACAAATAAAAGGAACCCCTGTACATGATCACCCCGAGAAAAGGCATGTGTGCCTCTTCTCTGGCCTAGGTCACACAGTTGGCTTGGAAATAAACCGCATTAATTATTAATTATTAATTTTACAGTTGGTTCTTTTTTTCCATCGACACCTATAAAAACCAAAAGGTTAGTCATTAATCCATTTTTTGTTAGCTAGATATTTACTATGTAACATATAAGACATGACATGTAAATATTAGAAGTTTTGTTAAACCAACCACATTAAGACAAATATGTTTGACTAATAAATATTGGAAAAAATATATGTTAGAGACTGAAGATCTTCAGAAATATTCAGACAAGAAGCCATTTTAAAGCTGAGATGTTCTCTGGCGTGTTCAGGGAAGCTATACTCTAGGCTCCATCTCCTAGACTCCTGAAATATTCAGACAAGAAGCCATTTTAAAGCTGACATGTGTTCTGGCATGTTCAGGGAAGTTATGCTCTAGGCTTCATCTCCTAGACTCCCGAAATATTCAGACAAGATAGGGCAACCTCTGTCTTTTCTCTGTCTCTGACAGTCTCTCTCTGTCTGTCTCACACTGTCTCTTTACATTTTAATTTTTTAAAAAATTTTCAACCAATTCTCCTCACCTTGGGCCTTTTCTTTCATTTGCTAATTCCAAAAGCCATTTGAAGGTGTGCTCTGGCATGTTCACACAGTGTATTTGCCATTTTTTATGTGCAAAAATGTTTTTTTTCTCTTTTTTGGTAGTATTTTTCTATTTCTTGTTCCTTTTTGCTTATTTTTTTATCCTTACTTTCTCACTCTAAGCTTCCCCCTCCACACACTGAATGTCTACATAGGCCTAGGTGCATAGTAGCCATGCATCTGAATACTTCTAGAATCTTTGAAATTCTCACCACTTATTGAACCTCCTGCTTTAATAAAGAAATTTCTTTTTATCAATATGAACTCCTAATCTTTCTGTGTATACCACATTGTGAAGCATAGTGGAGGATAGATTTTGTCACAGAATGACCAGAAACAATTGCAGAAACATGAGAAATCAAAAAAAAAATTCCCTAAGGGAAAAGAACAATCCCTCATCATCCACAGAGAGTACAGTAGATCCCATGGAAATGTCTATAGAAAATTCAGAATATTCATAGTGACAAAACTAAACAAGACAGCAAGAGCTGAGAGATAATGAACTCCAGAAGATACAGGAGAAAAGAGAAAATGAGTTCCAGGAGGTGTTGAAGTTTTTCCATAACCTGAAAGAAAATACACACCATAAAAAAGAATCAAATGGAGTTATTAGAGATGAAGGATGCCATTCAGGAAATCAAAACCTCCCTCGAAAGTATTAAAAACAGATTAGTCCATGCAGAAAATCAAGTTTTGTATGTTGAAGGCAAAACCTCTAATCTAAAAATAAACAACCAAAAAAACTGAGAAAATATCCCCTCAAAATGTGAAGACTATATGAAAAAACACTAGACACAATTAAGTGCCCAAACATCTGGATAATCGGTGTCCCAGAAGGTGAGAAAACTAATAAGGGCATTGATAATATATTCCATGAAATCTTGGAAGAAAACTTTCCAAATCTAGAGAGGCATGCAAATATCTAGGCCCAAGAAATACAAAGGATTCCTAATAGAATCAACCCAAGAAGATCTTCTCCAAAGCACATCATAGCCAGATTGACCAAAACCACAGACAGAGATAAGATACTAAAATTGGAAAGAGAAAAATGTCAAGTTATTTTCAAAGGATATCCTATCAGGCTAAAATCAGACCTCTTATTGGAAACATGCAAGCAAGGGAAGAATGAGAAAATATATTCAAAGTGTTAAGTGAAAAGCAATTTCAACCAAAAATACTGTATCTGGCAAGATTATCCTTCACGTGGGAAGAAAAGATAAAAACATTCTCAGATAAACAAAACCTGAAAGAATTTACCAATTATCAGACCAGCTCTTCAAGAAGTTCTGAAGAGAGCTCCATACCAGAAAAACTAAAAACAGACAGACAAATAAGAGAACAAAAAATGACAAAGTAAAATTAAACCACAGTAACACTGCTTATTCAATAGAAGAGTGTTTGTACATAAGACTGAAATTGAAAAATAGAATTTTATGACTTTTGAGTAAATCTTTACTGATTTTTTTACTATGATTTGTTTTCCCAATTTAAACATTTTACTTTGTCTTTAGTTGTTGATAGGTTCAGCAATATGTTAAAATATTTTTCTTGTGTATTTCTTTAAATGGAAACATAAACTTTTTTTCCTCCCTGACCCCTCTTGAATTGGAAATATTTGGTAGTATTTTATTTTTTGGCAGAAGGGTTATTTGCATAAGTTCAATAATGCTTGTTGCATTGAATCAGAAATTGGCAATACCCATTATTGGACAGGGCTGTGATTGGAATGTCTTACCCAAAGATTAACTTGTGTGCTTAGCATTTGCTTTCTAACAATTTGAGTAGTTGACATGTACATATTTCTCAAAAATATTTAAAACCATTTTGTCTCCATTGGTATAGAGTCACAAAATTATACAAAATTATAAGAAATATTTTGAACATTATGTTTAAAATTGAATAGTTTAAAATTTTGAAAGTTGTTTATTAACTGTCAAGAACTATGGAGTATGAGCAAAATTTATATGTAAATATTTGTGGGAAAATGTAAAAATAAGTAAATAAATGAAAAAAAAGCATGAAAGACATGGAAGAAACTTATAAGCACATTACTAAGTAGTCAGAAAACCTTGTACACTATATGATTCCAACTTTATGATACTCGGGAAAAGGCAAAACCATGAAATCAGTAAAAAGATCAGGTGCTGAAAGAAGTTATAGGAAATCTAGCAATAAATAGAATAGCAGACAGAATTTTCAGAAAAGTGAAATTACTTTGTATAATAATATAACAGTGTGTATATGCCATTATAATTAGTCTAAACTTAGAGAATGTATGAAACTAACAGTGAACCCTAATATGAACTATGAACTTTGAGCGGTAAGTATATGTCAAGAGCTGTCATCATTTATAACAAATATGTTACTCTTCTATAGGCTGTTGATGGTGGGGGGGAAACTATGTCTATGTGAGGGCCGTTTATTAACTGTCAAGAACTATGGAGTATGAGCAAAATTTATATGTAAATATTTGTGGGAAAATGTAAAAATAAGTAAATAAATGAAAAAAAAGCAAGAAAGACATGGAAGAAACTTATAAGCACATTACTAAGTAGTCAGAAAACCTTGTACACTGTATGATTCCAACTTTATGATACTCAGGAAAAGGCAAAACCATGAAATCAGTAAAAAGATCAGGTGCTGAAAGAAGTTATAGGAAATCTAGCAATAAATAGAATAGCAGACAGAATTTTCAGAAAAGTGAAATTACTTTGTATAATAATATAACAGTGGGTATATGCCATTATAATTAGTCTAAACTTAGAGAATGTATGAAACTAACAGTGAACCCTAATATGAACTATGAACTTTGAGCGGTAAGTATATGTCAAGAGCTGTCATCATTTATAACAAATATGTTACTCTTCTATAGGCTGTTGATGGTGGGGGGGAAACTATGTCTATGTGAGGGCCGAGGGTACATGGGAAATCTCTGTACTTTCTGCTCAATTTTAGTGTGAACCAAAAACTGCCCTTAAAAAATAAACTCTATTTTACAAACAGAAAAAAAGAAAGAAACTAAGGATCTTCACTTATTCTATATATATGCATATATGTGTTTCTATACTTGTCAAAGATTTAGTCACGTAAACTTCAAAAGCATTTAGATTAATTAGTATGAGCACTCTTATTAATCAGTCAAATAGAATGGAATTCTTTAAGGCCTTTGATCACATAGATGATACATATAACATATATATAAATGTACACATAGCAACAAAAAGTTTTGTAATCTTTTGGAAAATTTATATACCTTTTTTCTTTGTCTCCTTTTAAAGAATTTATAGAGCTTAACCCTTAGATGTTTATTTTTATCTCAGGCTTTGTTAGAAAGAAGACAGTTTTTAAATATTTTTTAATATTTTGGATTTTTTTAGCTGTGTATTTAAATTAGTGAATGATCTGGGCCTGTTATAATTTTAAATATAATTTTAATATTAGCATTTGTATTAAGTTTAGCCAATTTCTTCTGCAAAATCTCCAAAGCCTGCCTTCCATTGCAAATATAGTCTCCAGAAAAGCTGCTTTACAGATTAGATGACAGGCCCAAGGGAGTAGCCACATAGAACCCAAGGTTTCTGGAATGGGCATAGTAAACAGAACTTGAGTTCCATTTTATCTTTGTTTGTTTGTTTGTTTTTTGGAGAGGTTTTCACTATAGGGCATGTGCGCTCGCTAGACAAACAAAGACATAGAGACAGAAAGTGAGAAATCACCCCCCAGAGGGAATGGTCACACCGCAATCCCTTCTCCTCCATTCTCCTCTCAGGATCTTGGGCACGCATGCACACGCGCCCGACGTGAGTTCTAAGCTGCCAGGTTCGGGACGTGAACCACGGTCGACTACATGGGAGTCAAGCGACAACCATTACGCTAACTGCTGGTTCCCAGTTCCATTTTATCTTATACTACCCTGAAGAATATGTAATATTTTCATATCAAACCATTGATGAACTTTCTGGAAATTCCTTGTGGCTCTTGTTTTATCACTGAAAGTAAAATTAAGTCACCCAGATCTATTGAATTAGAATGTTCCTGGTATTTGGCTAGAGCCTTCTGTATGGGGGTTAAAGTTTGAACTGGAAAGATGAATGGTGTAAGATTTTCATTTTTAAAGGAATTCTTTTCACACAATAGACTAGGAGAAGCTGGTGCAGGGGCTAAAGAAGAGAGGTTGTTACAGGCATAGGAATCTCATATTTACGGCAAAAGTTGGCTTTTGTTTCCTGAAAGGTTCTAAGACAGATTTTTATCAACATCCACATGGAAAATCCATTTACAGGAATATGAGAGCCTTGCCCATGTTCCTTTAGCAATAGTTTACCAATACATTCCCAGATTTCCACATTGAGGATGCCTTCCTCAGGAAACAAGGGCCAGTATTTTATAATCCATTCCAATAATTCATTAATCTTTTGTGTCCACATACAAGTTCCTGCTTGCTTCTGCAAAAATTTCAATAAGGTAACATAATGAGTTAAACTAGATGAATTCTGCGCCATTGTTACCCAGTCTTAAAATCAATTCCTCAGGACCAACAGTTTGCATAGTGCCTAGGTTGCTGGACTCTCATGTAGTCAACTGCAATTCGAGTCCTGGGCATGGTGGCTTAAACTCATGCCAGGCGTGTGTGCGTGCCTGCCCAGGATCCTAACAGGAGAATGGAAGAGAAGGGATTGTGGCATGGCTGTCCCCCCTGGGGGGTGTGATTTCTCACTTTCTGTCTCTCTATCTCTCTCTCTATCTTTTTGGCAAGCACATGTGTCTTGTAGTGAAGACCCCTACCAAAAAAAAAAAAAAGGTAATTCCTCACATCAAGGGGTACAATTCACTTAATATAGTATGTGCACCATTACTAATGATTACTGAATCTTTTTTTTTTTTAGAAGTTTTTGCTATAGGGCACATTCATTCACCATTCATAGAGAGAGAGACAGAGAGACAGAAAGTGAGAAATCACCTCCCAAAGGGGATGACCACGCCATAATCCCTTCTCCTCCATTCTCCTCTTGGAATCTTGGGCATGCACACACACGTGCCCGGCGTGAGTTTTAAGCCACCGGGTCTGGGACTCGAACCATGGTCGACTACATGGGAGTTCAGTGACATACCCATTATGCTAACTGCTGGTCCCTGATTACTGAGTCTTTAAGGTCCCTGTTTAGGCACCAGTTGTCATGGACTTGGAGGCTCAGAGTGATGCATGTATTGAAAGACTCACAGTCTAAAAAATTTAGCAAAGAGAGGGGGCTGTGAATTTAAGAGAAATGAAATGCAACCACCTTTTGCACTCTGTATTTATTGAGTGGAAGATTAGATTACAAACAATATAATACTTTAAAGTCAATAGATGACCTTTTCTCAGCAAATTTTACCATATATATTTATGATGGAAAATTCTGTAAATGTACAGTGGATGGGAAAGGATAAACATACAAACAGCAGAATTTCCCCAAGGCAAGAATATCTTTAAGAAGGAAGTTGAAGATTTACTTGGAAACAAAGTGTAGCATCTAAGAGCTATTATGTAGAACACAGGGCACATTAACCCAGTGGGACATGGCCTGCATCTCTGGGAAATGGGTCACGGCAAACAGTGTGTACTCTACTGTGCTTGAGGACCCAGTGTGTCAGGTCTCTCAAGGGGTTTTCCTGCAGATCTGGACCCTTGTCACACAGGGTGGTCTCCAAAACCTGTCTGTGTTTATTACAAAGGCTCTGATTCATATGAGGTGACTACGTAATCTTGACAGTCTCCCTCCCAGCAGGTGCACACATACGCAGAGGCCCAATACAGGCTCAGCCCCCAGAACAATCTAGTAACAGCTTCCATGAGCACATGTGCCTTCAGGGCAGTGCCACAAATGGGGACAGGTGAGCAGAGTGAAGAGTCTGTGGGGACCTTACGGACATATGTACTTGGGGACTGTCCAGGTGACACAAGTGCTCAGTTTCGGGTGCTATTTGCATCACTCTGTAGGAGCTTGCCCAGGACTGTCCAGAGGGAGCTCTTCACAGGAATCAAAACATGTCAGGTATTCTGCTTGTAAAATTAAAACAAAAGAAATAGTGTTCAGGACAGAAGACACTCCTAAGGAGCTATATGTTAGTCATGATAGTGGAACAGCAAACACAGTATTTGTCCCACTTCTCGCTTTCTCTGGGTCAATGTGATTAACCACTGCTATAAGATACACCACAGAAGTAGTCAGCTTTATCCTCAGGCTGGAGGTTGGCGATGGTCAAGAAGTCATCAGCCCCAGAGCTGGAGCCCTAGAAGTGATCAGGGATCCTGTACTCCTTGTCGTGCCTTCCATTACTGTAAAGATTATTTGCATACTGAGGGGCCTTCTCTGGCTGCTGCTGAAACCACTCAATGTAGTAGGTGATGTGCTCCCTGCTCAGAGTGCAGGTGATCTTGGCTGGGGTTCCCAGGGAGGCAGATGTAGATGGTGACTGAGTCAGTACAGGCTGGGAGAGGGACCCTAAAACACAGACACCCATTATGGCCTAGTAGTACAGGGAGAGGACATTTCTCCTGTGGTTGGAGGCGGTGTCAGGACTGAGACCAGGATACTCAGGATGATCCTGACCTGTGCAGTGGAGAATAAGAACAAGGAGGGAGAGTGTGGTCTAGGCCATGGTGCAGAGGCCCTTGAGCATGTTGCAGGTCTCTCTTATACTTCATCTAACTCAGAGCAGGGGCAAGAGGAGCCTTTAATGCAAATTTTGTACTTTCCCCCTTTCTCTTTAACCCCCTCTCTGGGCCTGCGAGCTACCCCAATGGCTGGTGTCAATTCTGAGAGGGGAAGAGCTGGGTGTGGCCTGAGACTCCCCAGGGTCCATGATAAGATCCAGCAGCTGGGTCCAGTGAGCCCTGAGCAGAGACCAGGTGGCAGGTGTCTGATTTCCAGCTGAGAGTCCCATAGACCCCTTAGTGCAGGCTCACAGTGCCCCCTGTTGCCCAGGGTAGGTTCATCATGTCTATGAGCAGATGTCATGTGGTTCTCAGGGCTCCTGCCTGCCCTTGGCCTAGACTACTGCCCACTCCTGCACTAGGCAAAGCAAAGTGGTCATGAATCAGAGATGGGGGATGGGAATGGCTGATGGTGGCCCTCACTGGAGATAAGAATGGAGGGGAAGGCACTAGGTAGCCTGGGAAGTTGGCAGAGGGAGATCAGGCCCAGGTGAGGCTAATTGTGTGATTCCTTTTATTTTTATTATTGTTTCTCTCTTTTTCTCTTCTTTTTGGTTTATTCATTTTTTTGTTTTTAGGTTTTTGCCATAGGGCACATGTCCAAGTAGGGAATGCAGATACAGCTGAGGTACTGTTAAAACAACTAGCCTTGGAGAGTGCTAATGTTGATTGTCGGGAGGTATTGAAAGGTATTTATGGCAAGCCAACCACCTCTTTAGCAGACATGATAAAGCCGTGCCAGATAGTAGGTACTGAAAGCCACAAACAAGGATTATTGTCTGTGGTATTGAGATCTCCAAATAGACAGTGCTATTGATGTGGAAAAGAAGGACATGGTATCAAGAATTGTGGGGAAAAACAAAGGGAGTCTTCCTCAAAATGTAAACGGCTTTCATTGGACTAACCAGTGCTATTCTACTGATGTGTCCAGAAACCAGATACCAGGCACACCTACAGCCCAGGACCCAAGGAGGCATCATTCTTGTCCCAGTCCAATCCAGGCTAGAAATTTATGGCTCTGTTCTTGCTACAACTGGGTGCACTGGAATTGATTTAATTACTCAAGAGGATGTTTCTTTAAGTTTGCCAAGAGAAGTTTCTCTAGTAAACAGCCAGCCATCAGGACCTCTAAAGAAGGGGCTAGTTCTCCCTCGGTCCCATATTTTTAAAAGAGGACTGTTTGTCATGCCTGGAGACATTGACTCAGATTTTATTGGTATAATAAAGATACAAGTATGGTCCTTGCTCCTACAAGAAGTGAAAAAAGGAGAATCTATTGCACAATTAATATTGTTACCCTATGTGTATGTGACCCCTGGAAATATGAGAAAATCAAGGTTTTGGATCTACTATCTGAAATGTTAATATTCTAATCCACGAACAAAAACCTACCTTGACACATATTACAATCCTACAAGAAAAATCTAACTTGGCACTTCTGGTGAATAATCAGAAGGTTGTTGGCCTATTAGACACTGGGGCAGATGTGACTGTTTTTCCTGTTTCAAGCTGCCCTGTGGCCTGGCCTAAAGATTCTACTCAAGAAATCTGGGGAATAGGAGGGACCTCGTCAACTTACTGCAGTCAAATGTCCTTAGACCATGCTAAGTCAGATAATCCTCATCATATTATAGCAAAAATTCAGCCATTTCTTACTAAGATACCCTTTGTGATTTGGGGTAGAGACATTTTACAGCAGCTTAAAATGACCATACAACCCCCTTTATTTTAACGGCCTTGGTGGCAACTGCCTTACCCACTGCCTGGAAAACCCAAGATCCTGTCTGGGTTGAGCAATGGCCTTTAAACAAAAATTAAAAGCTGCTGAGGCTTTAATTGAAAAACAGCTTAAGGCAGGATATATAGAAGAATCAACTTCTCTTCATAACACACCACTATTTGTAGTTAAAAAGGAGTCAGGAAAATGGAGACTTTTACAGGACCTACATGCTATTAATCAAATTGATGGTCTCTATGGGCCCTTTGCAATGTGGCCTGCCTAATCATAACCTTTTTCCTTTGGACTTTAAAGTGTTTATAATAGATTTACAAGGCTGCTATTTAACCATCCCTCTGTCCCAGAAGACAACAAAATTTGCATTTACTCTTCCAACATTAAATAATTCATCTCCTGCTCAGAGGAGCAGCTGGGTCTTCCTCCTTCAGGGTATGATAAATAGTCCCATTTTGTGTCAATATTTTGTATTGCAGGCCTTGACTCCTTACTGTGCCATGTACCCTAAACACTTAGTATATCATTACATGGATGATATTTTGGTGGCTGCCTCTGATTTAGACTTTACTCATTTAGAAAAGTTTAAGGAGATTTTACAAAATAATGGTTTACAAGTGGCACCTGAGAAAATACAGATTAATTACTCTATGCAATATCTGGGTCAAAAATTCACCCAAGCCTACTACACCCAATGTTCCTCATATGGAGTTGCCTTTCTAGGTGACGATAGTCCAGCTACAACAATTTCTAGGACATCTTAATTGGCTGAGATCATTCACTTGTGCACTGATCTGCTTGCTCCTTTCATTTTGCTTATGAAAGATTTTACTAATGTCAAACAACGTGTTTCCGTAATACCTATGATAATACAGGGACTTCAGGACATCAATGCTCTTTTGGGGGAAATCTTTGTTGATCGAGTACCTAAGCTGGAAAGTTTTTTGCATTTAGTAATTCTGCATGCTTGCAGCTAATATTTGCAGTTCTAATAGCCATAGAACAGTCTCAGATTTATATTATGGAATCGCTACATTTGGCCCAATTTTCAGGAAAAAAAATATTTCTACCATTGATAATAATTTGATTCCCCTTATCTACAAAAGTAAAAATCAAGTATTGTCCCTAACTGGACAGGATGTCACAAAAATATGGCTACTATGCTCCTTGGAAGATCACCAAAGGTTTCTGGAGCTTTCTGAGGTGTATCAAG
>NW_006160220.1:249004-252934 GCF_000334495.1 Tupaia belangeri chinensis
TTCTGTACTGAGTGGGGTATTCAGCATGTTACTGGCATCTCATACTACCCCACTGGTCTGGCAATTGTTGAACATATGCACCAATGTGTAAAACAAACACTCTCTACATTTTTTAAACAAGAAAAGGGGAATCTAGCACTAGGGACCCCTCTGCTTGTGCTGCAAATTGCTTTCTTTAACCATGTATAAACGGAATAATCTAAATCTGACTTTTCACTCAAAATCACATCTTTGGAATATAGCCTGGCAATGCATGTCATCTACACAAAAGCTTACTCAAGTTAAAGTTTTCTATAGGATGTTGCCGGATCCAACTTGGCAAGGCCTGGTTCCTCTAATAACCTGGGGAAGAGGGTGTGCTTCTGTGCTTACTCCTACAGATCCAGTTTGGATTCCCTCTCAGTGCATAGGACCTGCACATCATGAGCTGGCATCAGACACTACAAAGCCTGATTCCAATTTTCAGCTGATCATACAGGAGAAGGGGAGGATCAAGAAAAGGAAGTGCAATCTGACCACAGCAATTCCTAGCACTTGGGGTGACATCAAAGCATTAGCCAATGACTCTCAAGAGATGCTGAAGAAACAAGATAAAGAATCAACTCCTGAAAACTTGTTCATTGCTATGTGTATCAAATTGACTGCTAACTTAATGAAGAACACTTGCCACCAGGATCTCATTCCTACAAAAACAAAAAAATGTTTGTATACTATTGGCTTTTTCAATTGTCTGTAGGCTGGATTTTTACATGTGGAGCCTATATGTTTAATTATATTCTAGCTAATCTATCTCATAACATTTTATACTGCCTTTGTTGCATAGCACCAGTGCTACCCTCTAAGGAGATAATTTTCAATCATAGAATCAAAAGAGAGTTAATGTTAACTATTTTTTTTGCTATGCTACTTACTTGCTATATTATTCAACTGATGCCTGTGTGTATCTCCTGGTGCCGACCTCCCACCAAACAAACCCAGACTATGTTGGCTTTAAAACAAAAAAGGGGGAAATGTAGGGACGTGTTTGGAAAGAGTCCCTGAGTGAGGTGTGGGGACATGCTCTGAGCAAACACCACCTGTCCCTTTGGGCTATGGCAGAACCTTGCAACTTGTCCTTTCCTTGACCTTTGCTGCAGGCAGAGCAAAGGGTGGAAATTACTAGGGGCTTTCCAACAGACACTGATGGAATTTAGGAAACATCTTGGCCCCAATTAGCTAAGTCCAATTCCTGATCTGCCTCTGAAAGTCCTTTAGCCTTCTCTGGGCTTTATGGTGCCAGCCTTATGGGGAGATACTTTAGCTTACGTTTCTTTCAGACACCTGCAGCTTGGCTTCTCTCCATTGGAAAAGAAGATAATGGAATTTCCCCTTGATGGGATTATTGCCAAGGGATACAACTGGTCCAATATGTCTAAGCCCTTATAGATTCTTTACCTACTTCTTATTGTCTATAGCACATTGACATAGCTATGGAATGTCATGAAATATACATATATAGTGTTGCTTTGCTCTATAAATAAAGGCGCCCAGTTTGTCTGGGTGGTGCAAGTTGTTGGACTACGTAGGCTCAGGATGCCTGTGCCCACTTCTCTGTTTCTCTGTATGTTTCTTTCTGTTTCCTCTTAGATCAAGCCATACCTGGGGTGAAAGCCGACAATGTACATGTTTCTGTGTGAACATTGGTTTTCATTTTTCTGGTTCAAATATTTAGAAATTTAGTTACTGTGTCCTTTAATCAGTGTTTGTGGGTTGCGTTTATCTGTTTGTCTTTAATTAAGTTGTCAAAATCATTTTCAATTGATTGTATCATTCTACATCCCCACCAGCAATGTTTAAAATATCCAGTTTCTCTGCACCCTGCCATTATTTGAGGTTTCCATTAGTGCTTACTATAATTGTTCTGATACATATGTATTAATATCTCAATGTTTTCTTAATTAATTTCCCCATTGCTAGTGATAGTAAACATCTTTTCACGTGTATATTTCCAGCTATAAATCCTCTTCAAATATTGAAATAACTTTTTAATTCTTTTGCCTGATTTCTAACAAGCTAATTTTATTTTTTATTTATTGTTAGTTTTGAGAGTTCTTTATTTATTCTACATATAAGCTGCTTGTCATAAATGTGATTTACTAACATTTTTTTCCTGGTGTATAGCTTGTCTTTCCAGTCTTTTCAAAGGGTTTTTGTAAAGTATAGATTTTTTTTAAGAGGTCGACTTTCTTTCTTTTTGAAATTTTGGTGTCATGTTTAAGAACTCTTCACTACGGTCTATGGTCCAAAGATATTCTCCATTTTATCTTATAAATGTATAATTTTTGTTTTGCTTTATTTTTTAATTTTCCAGACAGCACATGTGTTCACCAGAGAGAGACAGAGAAAGAGAAAGAGGAAGTCAGAAAGCACAACTCCCATGAGGAATGGTTACACCACAATCCTTTCTCCTACATATCTCTCTCCTTTTGAGCTTTTGGACATGTACACACACACACACACACACACACACACACACACACCTGACATGTTTTTCAAGCCACCAGATCCAGGACTCAAACTATGCAGTTGGCCATGTGAGATTCAGCTACCTTAACCATAAGGCCACAGGCTACTCCTAGAAGTAGAATAGCTTATAAGATACATTTCAGGCTGTGTCTCTCTATAGTTTGTGTAAAGTGTAGCTTTCAGGTTGAAGTATTGAGGGTTTTGTTTTGCTTTGTTTTTGTCCTCTCTGTATCCAACTGATGCACCACCATTTGCTGAACACATTGTTCTTCTTCCATTGAACTTTTTTTTACCACTTTGCCATAAATCAGATGGCTGTCATTGTGAGAGTCTCTTTCTGGGCTCATTATTCTGCTCCACAGATTCATATGTTTGTCCCTCTATCAGTATCACACAATCACAATAACTAGTTTTTAAATAAGTCTCTAACTCAGATAAACTGATTCCTTTCATTTTTTCTTTTTAGAGAGATTTTTGCAATAATGCATGTATGCTTGCCAAAGAGACAGAGGGACAGGAAACAAGAAATCACCCTCTAGAGGGGATGACCATGCTGCAATCCCTTCTCCATTCTCCTCTCAGGATTTTGGGCACACATGCACACATGCCCACTGTGACTTTTAAGCTGCCAGGTCTGGGATTCAAACCAAGCTTGACTATGTAGGAGTCCAGCAACGTAATCATTATACCATCTGCTGGTCCCACTACCTTCTTATTTGGACTATATCAGTTCCTTTGTATTCACATATAAATCCCAGAAATAATCTTGCCTATACCCCCCAAATTGTATTGACTCTTTAAGGAATGTATTAACATGTATACCAATTTGGAAAGACATGACATCTTCACTATGTTAAATACCCCTTCCATGAACATGGTATATATCTTCATTTAAGTAGAACTTGTTTGATTACTTTTATCAGTGATTTATAATATTTAATATACACATCATGTACATTCTTTTTAGAATTTTTTTTTTGCCATAGGGTGCATGTGCTCACTGGAGAGAGAAAAAGAGACAGAGAGAGAAAAGGTGAGAAATCAACCCTGGGGTGAGGGATGTCCATGCCACAATCCCTTCTCTTCCATTTTTCCTCTCGGGATTTGGGGCACAGACATACATACATCCAACATTATTTTCAAGCCACCAGGTCTGGGACTCGAACCATGGTCAACCATATGGGAATCCAGTGCCTTAAACACCATGCCACCTGCTGGCCCCCATGTACGTTTTTTGGAATATGCACCAAATGATCTATTTTGAAGCCATTGCAGATACTATTGTGTGAGACATATGTAAGCAAAATATCCCTTTCCATATAGGTTAAAAAGTCCAGAAACCTCGGGACCAGCAGCTAGCATAATGGCTATGTTGCTGGTCTCCCATGTAGTTGACCGCAGTTCGTGTCCCGAACCCGGTGGGTT
>NW_006160220.1:253019-258850 GCF_000334495.1 Tupaia belangeri chinensis
GGGTGATTTCTCACTTTCTATCTCTCTGTCTCTCTGTCTGGTGAGCACACATGCCCTATAGCGAAAACCTCTCAAAAAAAAAAAAAGTCCAGAAACCTGTGGTAGGACCCGATGTATGAATATGTCTCAAAAATCATGAAGTATTAGAGAATGGAAGAATTACCTGGAGAGCTATGGTGGTGTGTGTGGGGGGAATAAATGGATTTTAGAGAAAATCAAGATGAGGATGTGAGTGTAATATATAATGCTAAAATGATCACATTTCCAAAAAGACGTACTGTGAATGTGCCTAACAACATTGTATCAAAACACCTGAGGCAAAAACTGCTGAATGACAACAGGAAATTGATGAAGCCACTGTTACAGTTTCACATATGAGTAAGATCAGGAAGTATATGTCTTCTATGTCTGGTTTATTTGATTTAACATAATGTCATCCACATTAATCTATGTTGCTACAAATAATAGAACTTAATTCTTCTTCTGGATGAATAGTAAGTATTCCATTGTGCAAATATATGACCTTTTCTTTATCTACTCATCTGTTGATGGACACTTAAGATGATTCCATATCTTGTTTATTGTGAAAAATGAGACAGTAAGCATAGGTGTGCAGAAATCTCTTCAAGATACTGATTTTATTGATATTTTCCTTCGATATATACCCAGTAGTGGTATGATTGGATCATATGGTAGTTGGTTTCTAAGTTTTTGTGGAATCTCCATACTTTTTTCTATAATGGCTATGCTAATTTTCATTCTTACCCTGCTCTGTGTTTCTTTTTTTCTTTCTTTTTTTTGGAGAGGTTTTTGCTATAGGGTGCATGTACTAGCTAGACGGACAGAGAGAAACAGAGAGACAGAAAGCGAGAAATCACCCCCCAGGGGGGATGGCCACACTGCAATCCCTTCTCCTCCATTCTCCTCTCGGGATCTTGGGCACACATGCACACGGACCCGGCATGAGTTTAAGCCACTGGGTCCAGGACTAGAACCGCAGTCGACTACACGGGAGTCCAGCGACATAGCCATTACACTAACTGCTCCCCCCCCCCTTTTTTTTTTTTTTAGTTTTTTTTTCTATAGGGCACATGCATTATCAGACACACACAGAGAGAGAGAGAGAGAGAGAGAGAAAGAGAGAGAGAAAGTGAGAAGTCACCCTCCCAGTTGGGATGGCCAAACTGCAATTTTCTATCCTCCATTCTCATCTTGGGATTTTGGGCACATCTTCACACATGCCCATGTGATTTTCATGCCACCATGTCTGGGCCTTGAACCGTGCAGTTGGCTATGTGGAATCTGGCACTTTAACCTCCATGACAACTGATGATCCACACTATTCTCTTCTTTTTATCATGCCTTTTTTCCACTTAGAGAAATAATTTGATTATTTAATTTTCAATTTTATCTTATTTTTCTAGTTTCTTAAGACAGAAGCTTGAATAATTGATCTTGAATCTTTTTTTCTTTTCTAATATAAGTACTCAAAGACGTAAATTTCCCTCTAAGCACTTTTTTCACCACATCCATAATTTGTTTTTTGGAGAGGTTTTTGCTATAGGGCGCATGCGCTTGCCAGAAAGAGAAAGAGAGAGAGAGAAAAAGAAAGAAAGCAAGAAATCACACCCCAAGGGGATGGCAATGTCACAATCTCTTCTCTTCCATTTTTCTCTCGGGATCTTGGGAATGCACACACACACATGCCCAGCATGACTTTAAGTTAATGGGTCCGGGACTTAAACTGCTGTCAACTACATGGGAGTCCAGTGACATAGCCATTACGCTAACTGTGTGTTCCACATCTATAAATTTTGAAAAAGCACATGTTCATTTTTATTTAGTTCAAAACATTTTACAATTTCTCTTGAGTTTCCTCTTTTTACCCATGTGTTCATTAGAAATACATTGCTTAATTCCCAAGCGCCCTTCAAGTTGTTGAGGCATGTATTTTATGTTCATCTTACATATAACAGCAATGACACACAGAGCAGCTTGCTGGTGTGACTATTATATATGTCTAATATTTGAAAGAACCAGGTTTTCATCCAGACCTTTTAAAAACAAAAAACAAGATCTCTTTTAACTTGCTGCTTTGATAGATGAGTTCTGGGAATCAGAGCATGAGGTCGAGCAGTACTTGGGGGAGAAATAGAAAGAAAACAATCCCAGAGCATTTGAGTCTAAAACAGTTAGAGCCAAGAGGACAGGGAATACAACAGCTGAGTCTGAGGCACACACTGTGGCTATTCATGCTCATGATGCATTTGACCTCCCACAGTTTGTGAAGTGGTTATATCCAGATTCCACCTCCACAGTCAAGGACTCCAAGGTGGAGGCCTTCTTGGATCTGGGCAGTAAATTAGGCTCAGTCAGGATATGGAGTACATAAGGCCAACACTTATGCTGTTATGGCCATCTGGACATGGCCATGCCCTGACTCTTCAATCCAAAACTGAGGAATGTCTCTGAAGTTTTGCCTTGCAGATTTGAGAGCCCACCTAATGCTCAGGAGTTGAAGGGAGCCAACTTCCAACCAGGCTTCTGCTATGACCAGAGCAGAGCAACAGAGAAGTTTTTGTCTCACTTCTCCATAAGTTTAGAGCACTGTGTGAGCTTTAGTACTACCATGATATATTCTACAGTAGTAGTCAACTTCATCTCCAGGCTACAGTCCAGAGATGTGCAGAACACCTGCATTGGCTGATGCATCATTGGTTCCAGAGAATCATCTGGGGAACCCAGAGCCCTGGTGTTTATCTGAATCTGAATGGAATGTAAGAAGATACCTAGGAGGGTTCCCTGGCTTCTGCTGGTACCAACTGATCCAGAAGTTACCCACATTGAAGCCGCTACTCAGGGCACAGGTGAGTCTGGCAGATGTTCCAAGAGATGCAGAGAGGGAGGGCAGCTGAGTCAGTACAGACTCAGAGAGGGAATGGGTAGACACAAAAGCATGTGAATAGCAGAGCAGGGACTAGGATGACAATTTTCAGTAACCTTGACCTGAAGACCCCAAAGCAGGTTGGGGTCAACCTGTGTCCCCAAACCCTGTCCCTACTTGTGCAGTAACAAAGGAACAAGAGGAGGAGAGAAGTCCAGGCTATGGTGAACACAGCCATTGGTCCCCACATGGGCTGGGCTATCCCAGGCCTTTTTTTCTTCCCGCCTCTGTGAAAGGAGCACCTCTTCATGCAAATGTGTGTCCATCCAGTGACTGCTCAGCCCTTCCCTGAACCCTGGACTGGGACTCTGCTCACACTGCAGATTGAGGAGGGGGAGGTTGGCTTCACCCCTTAGGCAGTCCTGGGAGGAAGCACCTGCTAAGACAGCACAGAGGGCCTTCATCAGGGACTCTAAGCCAGAGAGGACACAGCTGCTGGGTTTCCATCAGAAAGCACAAGGTCAATCCCAGGCACCAGCTTTCTTGATTGGTTCTCACTGTACAGGTGCTTAGTATACAGCGCAGTTCTGCAGTGACTTCTGCTGGTTCCTGTCACATACTTCCCCAAGGCCCAGAGCCCTTACAAAGCAGATAGTCTCTGTAACTTACCAGGCATCCTCTCTCTCTATTCACTCATATTTCATCTTGTTCCCTGACAGTCAGATTTTGGTATAGTCAATGTGTTTGCTGAAGTTTTTTCTCTCAGAATATATCTGTGGGAGCTGCAAATTTGTATATAGAGGATAATATAAATTGCCAGTGACCCCAGAAAACATGCTAACAGAACCTGATATCATCGTTTGTGTGTGCTTAGTATGCTGTGATATATGTTTTAATCTCCAACTCGGAGAGACATATGTGTCATTCTTGAATAGTATCAGGTGCTCAGGATGAGTGGAGATAAATGAAGAGTTTGTGACAGTTGAACTCAAGATTGCCTTTCATTAGAATCAGAGAAAAATGTGATTCACAAGAGAACCTGAGGGTCTTTTTCTCATGACCATTTTATTTCAAATTTGCCTGGTTAATGAGAACTTAGTCCTCCCTCTGATTAGTGGGTTCAAAGCAAGGCTGTGAAACTCTTCAGAACACATAGAAAATCTAATATGTGAACTACAGAGAAAATGAAAGCTCAAGTTTTAATGTCAACTAAACAATTTTCTATATGACACTTTGTATGATTCATAGATTTATTTTCTTAATCATTATTTATTTAATTTTATTTGTCATCATTACTATGCAATTTGATCAGAAAGAGGAAGGGAAAGTGGTAAAGGAAGTCACCAGGTCCAGGACTCAAATTGCAGAGGGCCATGTGGGAGTCCAGCATCCCAACCACTATGCTATCTGCTGGCCCCAATTCATACATTTCTATAAGAGTTTTGCTCATTTGAACAATAATGGAAACACACAGAAGGGACTAATGGTAAACTCTAGGGTTTGAATGTGTTCTGTAAAGTGCACATGTTGGAAACTGGATCTCCAGTGCAACAGTGTTGGAGATGGGGTCTAATAAGAGTGGTTGTTCTTTTCACATAGTTACTTTTCCCCCCCTTGTGATGTGAACAAATAGGATCTATTCTCTTAGAAAATTTCAAGTATACAATACAGTGTCATTAATTGTGGTCCCATGATGTACATTGGACTTCCAGAATGTATTCAGTCTAATCATTGAAACTTTGGTCCCTTGGGCCAACCTCCCTCCATTTCCTGTATTCTATTCCCCTTTGTAACAATCTTTTTACTTTTTCTTTTATTAACTGGACTTTTTTTTTTTTGAGAGGTTTTCACTATAGGGCACGTGCGCTCACCAGACAGACAGAGACAGAGAGATAGAAAGCAAGAAATCACCCCCCAGGGGGGATGGCCACACCGCAATCCCCTCTCCTCCATTCTCCTCTTGGGATCTTGGGCACGCATGCACACGTGCCAGGTATGAGTTTAAGCCACCGGGTCCGGGACTCGAACCACAGTTGACTACATGGGAGTCCAGTGACATAGCCATTACACTACCTGCTGGTCCCTTCACTGGACCCTTTAAAATTGCACACATAAACGCGAGGTACAGTTACAGCTTTTTTTCTGTACCTGGCTTATTTCACTTAATATAATATTTTGTGGGTTGAAAAAAATGGAGGGATTTCCTTCTTTTTTAAGGCTGAATATATTCTGTGCTGTGTATGTGTGTATGACAACCTATTGTTTCCATATATTGGTGAAAGAGAACAATGCTTTAATAAATGTGGAAGTGCAGATATTTTTAAAAAATAAATACATAAAAGAACAGTTTTTCTTGTCCGCAGTGGGCGAATGACAGCCAGATGGGCTCTAACACATGTGAGCTTGGCCCCCTATATGTCCTAGTCCCCATGCCCTTCTGCCTTCCACCATAGGATGATTCACAGGAAGACCCTCCTGCGATGCTGGTCCATGCTCTGGACTTCCCAGTCTCTGGAACATGAACAAAGAAAATTCTCCATCATCTTAAATTACCAACATGTTTTATTCTGTTCTAGTCACACAAAACAGATTAAGACAGTAACACACTGCTCTGTCTTAGCACAAACCAATATATAGGTTTTCTGTAACCCCCAGCATTATTTTTTTTACTGATGAAAGATATTTTATTTTATATTTTTTAATTTATTTTTTTCATTTCATTTTCTTTCATACATTCAATCACATTATTATTTGTCTTACAAAATGGATATTTCAACAGGTGAACACCTCTCCCCAGCACCATCGATAAAACCACAAAATATCTTCAACAGATAATACCACACCTCTTTGTGCCATGAATGCTTTTCCTCCCTGTCCCTCCCCCAAATGTTCTTCCTCAGACCCTCCTCTTTCACAGACACTATATCTGGTATTTACATCTATATAC
>NW_006160220.1:258999-261036 GCF_000334495.1 Tupaia belangeri chinensis
TAAAGATGACATACAAATAGCTAAAAGGCATATGAAAAAATGCTCAACATCCCTCATTGTAAGAGAAATGCAAATCAAAACAACAATGAGATATCACCTATCCCCAGTCAGAATGTCTAAGATAAAAAAAAAAAAGTAAGTGCTGGCGAGGGTGTGGTGTAAAGGGAACTCACTTACACTGCTGGTGGGAATGTAAATTGGTCCAACCACTGTGGAAAACAATTTGGAGATTCCTCAAAAATCTACAAATAGAACTACCATATGATCCAGCAACCCTCAGCATTCTTTGAATGGTAAGTGAAACACCCTAGGTCTTGTCTTACAGACAGTGTAGACTGAAGTTTATACCTGGCAATCTACAGTGTGTCTCTATGTCATCCTCACCATCCTCATTTCATCCTGGTAGAACTTCCCAGGCTTGGGGTCATGACAGTCATTCAATGCAAAAAGTCATATCTTATCCTAAATGTCCACACTTACTTTAACTATAGAGGGGAAAAGAGAGTGAGAGAGACTAAGAAACAGTTAACTTTATCCTAAGAGATGTCTGTCCTTTGTCCTGGCTCTAGAAAATTAACTGTAAATTCTTGGAATTTCCCCTTTGGCCACTCCTCAATCTATGCTAGTCAGGTGATTCATGGTGGGCAACCAGATTGGTTCAGGAAGGGGATGGTCCTGCCAGTTAGACCAGCTCACTCACTAAAGGGTTGGGGACTTGAGCCACTGCAATTAATCCACTTTCCTGACCTTTAAGGTGTTGAGGAGAGCTGGGAATTGAGATCAATTTATTTCAATTATATCTGTATAACAAAACTCCAGTAAATACTCTGCACATTAGTAATGTTTTGACAGTAGTAAAATATAACATAAAATTTGCAATTTTTATCAATTTTAAGGGTCCACCTTTTATTCAATTTGACATGTGCAATTAAATATTAAGTATATTTACAATGTTGTACCACCATCACCATTATCCACACCCACAATGTTTTCACCATTCCACACAGAAACTACCATTTAAGAAAATCATTCTCCTCCCTGCCAAAAGTCTCTAGTAACTAGTGGAGAATGGAGGAAAGTCCAACTGGATAGGGAGGAAATTCCTAGGGCTCCAGGAACCCACCTCAAGGCAGGATGTGCCAGAGAGGGGAGAGCAGAGCCCCTGGTGGCTACTGGGAGATGCTGCTTGATCCAGAAAGACACATTCTCTGGTCTGAACTTCTCACCCCTGAGGGCCCATTGGATGTGGGCTGTACACCATGGGACACTGCATTCATGAGCCCTGTGGCAGCATGTCCAGAAGGTCATCTTTCCCTCCCTCGGTATGTCAGGACAAGAACTGAGAGCTCGAGGCTCTTACTGGAAGAGTTGCCTCCTTGTTTTCTCCTGTCCCCATTCCTTCCATCACCTGGTTATAACCAGCTAGAGACATGTCAAAGGTGCTGTTTTCAGCTTAACTCCTGCCTGGTGTCAAGTGGAATGTTATCCAATGAACTTAGCTACTACTTAATGATATGCTAAAGAATGTTTAAAATTATGGCAAAAGTGGGATAGACTAATAAATTTCACAATGAATATGATTTTTATTCCTTTATTTCATAATTTTTCTGTAATCAGAAATGAGTTTGAGCTTTATGCTATTTATGTATGTATTTTAATAGGAAAGGTGTGTGGTGGAGAGAGAGAGAGAGAGGAGAGAGAGAAAGAGAGAGAGAGAAAGCAACCACAATAGGACATAGTCATACCAAAATCTTACTCTCGTTTTCCAATCCATCAAGATCTTTGACAAGCACACACACACAGTATACCTCTTTACTGAGCTGTCCTGATGGGAATTTGAACCATGGTCTCCTATGTTAAATCTGGTTCCCAATCACAGTGCTTAACCTCTATGCTATGTGGCAGGCCCTGAGTCACTTCTTTTGATTCTTTGGAAATTTTTTTTTCTATGTTTGGTGTCTCTCCTTTATGATGCCACTGATTGGGTCTTTTGTTATGTGTTTTATCACAGGAAAGTTATCTGTATGTATGTGTCCA
>NW_006160220.1:261480-269718 GCF_000334495.1 Tupaia belangeri chinensis
CTGTGTCACTGTGATAAACATTACTATGTGCTATAGCACAGTAATAGTCGGCCTCGTCCTCAGGCTGCAGCCCAGCAATGTGCAGAACACCTGCATTGGCTGAGGTGTCTTTGGATCCAGAGAAGCGACTGGGGACTCCGGATCCTTGGTGCTTATTTGACTCTGAGTAGTAGTTCAGGAGAAATCGAGGAGGGCTCTCAGGATTCTGCTGGTACCATTTTATCCAGTAGTCACCAACATTAAAACCACTGCTCACGGTGCAGGTGATTCTGGCAGATGCTCCAGGAGAGGCAGAGAGGGAGGGTGGCTGAGTCAGCACAGGCTGGGAGAGGGAACCTGCAGACACAGACACTCGTGAATAATGAGGCAGGGAAGAGGATGATGGTTCTCAGAACTCTCAGCCAGAAGAGACTAAAGCAGGCTATGGACTACCGTGTCTTCCCAAGTACCACCCCTACCTGTGCAGTGAGAGAGTAAGCAGGCTATGGACTACCGTGTCTCCCCAGGTAACACCCCTACCTGTGCAGTGAGAGAGGAGCATGAGAAGGAGAGGAGTCCAGGCCATGGTGGACATAGCTCCTGGTCCCCACGTGGCTGAGCTGCCCCAGGCTCCCTTTTCTTCCCTCCCTCTGCCACAGGAGGGACTCTTGATGCAAATGTGTGACCATCCATTGATTGCCCAGCCCCTTCCTGAGCCCTAGGCTGGGGCTTATCTCACACTGCAGACTGCAAGGGAGAAAGTTTGACTCCATCTCTTGGAGAGCCCTGGGAGGAAGTACCTGCTGGGACAGCACAGAGGGCCTTGCTCAGGGCACTCAGCCAGTCAGAGAAGACACAGCTACTGTGTCCCCATAAGGGAGGTCAGGGCCAGCCCCAAACACAGCTCCTTTTATTTCTCTTGGACTAAATTATACTTGTTACATGATACAATGTGATGCTTCAACACCAGCGTGCATTTAATAGTGAAGTCAAGGTATTTAGTATAACTGTCACCTTAAATATTTAATATGTACTTCTTCATTTTTATTTTTCATTTATGAGAGGGAGAGAGAGTGACATTATGGGAAGCAAGAGAGACAGACAGGTATTTCTGACAGATCTTGCTGTGGTGATTTTCTCCACAGCCTCCCTGATAGCCAGGATGCAAGTGTGGGCAGGGAGGGCGGCCATGTGCTACTTCTTGGAGAAAGAACATCCAGAATGTTTGCATGTAGCCAGTCTGAAGTGTAGAGACTGAAAGACTGGAGGACACAAAAGCATTGAAAATTATTATGGACACTAGAGACCGAGTGGAAAGAGGGAGAGGGGAAGAGAGTAGAAAATGAAATTTGGGAGGGGAAAATGGAGAGTAGCATTCTCATCTGGGTGGGCTGAGGTGTATATCATGCTGTGTAAAGTCTCTACAATATAAATGATGTATAGTGATTAAATGTATAAATAATAATAATTTAAAAATTTTAAAAATTAGCACACAAGAACAGAAGCTAGTCCCATAAGAAAGTCAAACAGGGCAGGCAAACTTTCATATTCACTGAGGAAAATGAACCTTTTAGCAACACGTAATGGTCTTACTACACTTAGATTATTTATTATATCCTTGAGTTGTTATAGGCTCTGTCTTATGAGGAGTAATTTTTTTGTGTATGTCATTGCAATAAAAAAAAAAAAAACACAGAAAGCAAATGTTAAAGAAAAAAAAAGAATATATTCACCATCCTAGGCCTTCAACCTTGAGACTGTTCCTTCCTGTCTGACTCTATTGTGACACCTAGTGGCCAACCTCTCCTCTCCCTCTTCTCACTACCCTCCCTCCTCTGACATATAGAATATGTAATAGCCATTGTTCTCCTTCCAGTTTTAAGTAAGCAACTTTTTAGTTTCCACGTATGTGTAAGAGCATAGGGCATTTGTCTTTCTGTCCCAGGTTTACTTCACTTCACAGAATGTTCCCCAGGTTCATCCATTTCCTACAGTGCTAGGCTCCTTAAACTGAAAGGTTCTCACTGAGCAGCTGTGCAGGAACTACAGGGCAGTCCCCCAGCACCCCTACTGGTCACAGCACACAGGGCCCCATCGCCAGAGACCTGGGGGCCCAGCTGGTCCCTACAGCTCCCCAAACCCATCTGTGCTTATTACAAAGGCTCTGAGTCTTATGGGGTGACTATGTGATACTGACAGTCTCTCTCCCAACAGGTGCACAGGCACAACAGGCCTCAGCCCCAGCACAGTCTAATAAAGGCTTCCTGGATCACACGTGCCTTCAGGGCAGGTGTAATGAAAGGGACAGTTAAGTGTCTGGTATTGGGAAGGTGTCAGTCAGAGCCTAAGGTGCCAAAATGCCTCCTCAGCCTGAATTTCCACCACGTTATAACTTTCCATCCCAGTGTTATAACATGGTAGAAGTGGAACAAACTATAATTAGTTTTTCAGAAACATGTTAGTTCAGTGAATTTTGGTAAAAACTTATTTTGTAACAAACATAGTCAAGCAATTCAAGTTCCATTTCCAAAACCTCATCTGGAGAGAAACATTGAAAGATACTGTCATCTAATGTCCTGGGAGTCAGCTCGGCAGGTGGAGAGGGTTTCTGGAAGCCAGTCCTACAGGAGATGGCCACCCTCACAGAGACACTTCTACCAGGCATGGAGTTCACCTTTAGACACTCAGTCCAAGGACCATCAATTAATAACCCAAACAACCTTCAGGGTTTTCAAATAGCAACACTCATAGGGTGATATGTGTTCTGATATGCTATGACGAAGTATAAAGTTCAATAGTTCTTTGTGCAAATTATTGTCCTTTTTTTAAGATGAAATATCTAATAAGCTAATTGTCTATACATTCTAAAAAGAGTTGCACTTTAAAATAAGTACTCCACATTTTCAGTACAAATTGAAAACCATATTAGATGTGTAGATAAACATAAATTGAATTACAAAAACAATAATTGCCCCCAAATTTAGGGAGAATACTGGGATAGTCGAGGGTTTAGAAAACATGCATGCGCACGTGCACTCACACACACACACACACACACACATATATATATATATAAAATCAAATGTGATCACTGTGTATCATTATAGCATAGCAAATAAATTTTCCCATCATAAGTGCATGACATATTGATCCAGACAAAAACATTTCCACACACATTATAGTCAACAGATTTCTTTCCATTTTGGTCAAAAACATTTCCACACACATTATAATCAACAGATTTCTTTCCATTTTGGGTTCTTAAATATTTTGCTTTTTTTTCTTTCCCTTGATTCCCTCCCTCTCACCCTTCCTCATTACCTGCCCTCCTCCCCTTAGGAAATGGTGCTGGAAAAACTGGGTATCCACCTGCAGAAAGATGAAACTGGACCCTTACCTCTCACCATTAACAAATTTCAACTCAGAATGGATCAAAGATCTAAATATAAGAATCCAAACTGACACTTGTGAGCGCTCCACATCCTCAGGCTCCTCAGTGGGACTTGGTGTCCTTGGGTCTTTTCATGCCTACAACCTATTAGGGGGGAATGGACCTTCAAGCAAATCAGCTCCTTGTCCCTCCTGCCCAGGGCTCACTTGATGTCCACTGGAAGAGAGCTGGAGGGAGGGAGATGCTGGGACCTCACAGACCCATGACCACAGGGGACTGATACCAAGTGATAAAGTGACAATTTCACCAAAGGTCATCTCCCCACTCCTTAGTGACCTTAGGGCTAAACTCCATCTCTGTGGAGCCTGAAGCTGAGTGGGGAGCAGGGATAGGTCCTTGCCTCCCACCATCCAGTCTTTCCCATCCTTCCCCAGTCCTGGGCATGCTCCTTCCCTTCCCAGAGGAATGACTCCATGTATTCTCTGTGGATGAGGAGAAGGTCCTCCTCTCACAACAAGGAGTCAAGTGGACAGAGCCCAGGTCTAGGAGTATGGAGAGCAGGGTCCTATAAATCGCCCACCGTGGTAACCGCTCAGGGACAAGGCTGGGGTGCTACACAGGGAGTGATACTGCCACACCAGCCAGGATCCCAAAACTTCTTTGAGCTAATAGCCATCCATCATGGAGTGCAGCTCAGATGCAGGTGATGCAAAGCCAGCAGTATCTCCACTAACAAAAAAACAGCAGGACACAGGAGAAAGCAGGAAACCATCCTGCCACAATCAGAAACAAAGATGTTGTGTGAACATGGGTGTGAGCATCCTGGACCGTGGGGAGACAACCTGTGGCTGTCAGGTCTTCTGTGCAGCAGAAAGGGTGGGAAGGTAGATCATCTGGGTCAGCAAATAATCCAATTCCCTTCACCCCCAGTTTTCTTGTCTCTCTGGGTAGGGACCTGGGTTGTGGTATTGACTTTTCTGAGGTCCCAGAGTGTGAACAGGTGGTAGTCCAGAGATTCCATGTGTAGAAAGAAAGGCTGGAAAGAGGAGGCAGGGCTGGAGTTTCTCTCTGAGCTGCACGTTCACAGCACACAGAGCTCTCTCCTGGTCTTTGGGTTATGAAGATCCAGGGACCTTGTGGGGAGCACCCAGCACAGCCTCTGGGGCCCACAGTGTGGACTGGGGACACCTGAGCTTAGTCCTCTCCCATGGGTATGTTCTCTCCTTCTGTCTGTCCCTCCCTTCCTTCCTTCATCTATTCAGTCCCATCTTTTTCACTTCTCTCATTAAATTCCCTCTTTATTCATCTGCTCATACATTTCATCATATCTAAGAAATTATTTCCACATCCTTTGTAGGGATGCTTTTCTCTTCAGCTCTTCTATGTCGTTCCTGGCTCTATTTTGCATTAGCAAGTGAATGTCCAGTTCCCACAACAGCATTTGTTTAAAAAAATTGTCCTTTCCCCATTGATGGTCATGGCCTGCATATGGAAAGAGCACAGCCGTGTATGTCAACACAGAGCTGATTCTTGGGGTCTCTGTTCTACTCCATTTTTCCACATATATGTCTATCTACATGTCAGTATCATGCTGTTCTATTTTTCAATGTTATTTATTTTACTTTTTTATTGCCTGAGGTATTTGTGCTCACCAGAGGAAGAGAAATAGTGAACGTATCCCTATGAGGTGAGGTCCCACCGCTAACTTTTTTCTTGCATTGCTCTTCTGGTCAGGATTTCAGGCTCATATACACATGTTTGGCATCTTTTCAAGCTGCTAGGGCTAGGTTTCAAACTGAGGTTGGAGTGGCACTCAGCCATATAGGACTGGGATCTCTTAACCACTAGGTTACAGTGCTGTCCCATGGCTATATTAGTAGTTTAAATTGTACGAATTTATCATGTCCTCAATTTAGTTTATTTCCTAGCATTTTATTTTTAATAGTATAAGGTACATTATTTCATTAATTTTATTTGTGGCTAATTATCCCAATCAACATATTCATGTGTGTTTATTTTATATTTTGAAATTGCTAAATTTATTTCATAATTCTTATACTATTTGGGAGAATTTTTAAAGATTTGTCTACCTAGAAGGTCATGGGCTGGGTAAGCAGAGATCTTTTTATTACATTATTTCTAATTCCTCTTCCTTTCATTTCTGTGTTATCTGATTGTTTTGTTAGATCCTCCAACCCTGTGCTGAGTGGATGTGGGGAAATTAAGCACTTTTCTTGTCCTGATATTAGAGAACCCTCCAAGGTGAACCTCCCCACCCTCCATACTCTCCATTTTCTTTCTCCCGGAACATGAGTTATTCTTATTACTATTTTTGTTTATGTCCCCTGTGTTCCTTCAGATGATGTCAGCTCTCTGAGGAAGGGGCCCTTCCTGCCTTGTCCCCACTGTGCCCTGAGCCCCCTGGTTAGGACTGACTGACTGTGGGCTCCCAGATTTACATGTTTAAAGCCTAGCCCCCAATGTGTCCATATTTGGAATTTGTGCCTCTAGGGGGGTCATTAGAATTAATGCGGTCCCATTGGTGGGGTCCTAATTACCAAGGATGGGTGTGGTTACAAGAAATCTGGACACAAACCACATAATGCCCAGGGGTCACTATGTGGGGACACAGCCAGAGATGGCGACCTGCAGGGCATGGAGAGAGGACTTAGAAGGATACAGCCTGCTGACAAGTGGATCAGAATTTCTAACCTCTGGACTTGAGAGGAAATAAAGATGTTTGGGGAACGCTCAGCCTGGGGCCTGTGCTGCGGGATCCTCAGCAGAATAATGTGCCCCTGGGCTCTGCTCAGGGTCAGCTGCCCCTGCCCCCTGCTCAGGGCCACCTGCCTCTGCCCCCTGAACTGTCTTATAAATTCAAGAAAAATACTCAATGTGTCATTGCCAAAGACCAGAAATGGGGGGCAGGATTGGAGACGGTGAGGACAGGTTCTCTACATAGATGTCACTGTACAGGAGCTCAGACCCAGATTTTAGACCAAATATACAAAGGAACTCTGACATGACCCTGGTGGGTGCTGAGCAGAGAAGCCCCAGGGCTGCAGACAACAGGTTCTTGTCTCATTTCCCCCCTGGCCTGGAGCACTGTGTGAGCTCTGAGGCCACTTTCCCAGGACTGACAGTAATAGCCTCATCCTCAGCCTGGAGTCCTGAGATAGACAGGAAGGCTGAGGTTCCAGACTTGGAGCCAGAGAATTGATTTCGATGAAGGCTCCCTGAGGGTCAAATGCTATTACTATAGATGAGGAGTCTGGAGGCTGTCCCTGGGAGCTGCTGGTACCACAGCAGACTATTGCCTCTCCCGATGTTGCTACTGCTTCCATTGCAGGAGGGGGTGACCCTCTGATCCAGGGGTATAGACACTGAAGGCAGCTGGGTCAGCCCATACTGGGCCCAGGATCCTGGAGGTGGGAGAGACACAGAGAGGTTGGTTCTGGGTCTAGAGACAAGAAGAAAACCCAGGGACCATGGTCTCCCCAGACTCATCCCCTGGCCTCATATCTAGTCACCTGTGCAGTGAGCCAGGAGTGTGAGCAGGAGAGGGGTGGGGCTAAGTGGGCCCAAGTGTGGGAGGTCCCAGTTGTGAGCCCTGATCAGAAGCCACAGGCAGGGCCAGGTGGGGGCTCCCAGCTCTGTTTCCCCCCACATCTTTTATGAACTGTACCTGGGTGGGCCCTGGAGACCCAGCACAGACACTGTATCCTATGACAAGGTGATCTAACTTTCTAAGAGACATTCCTGCTTCCCCACTGCCCTGTCAGTTGTCAAGGCCCAGGTGAAACTGCTTTGTGGGCACTGAGAGAACCAACAAAATAGGGGGTGAAGGAAAAAAAGTCTCTACTTAAAGGTGTCTGACATTGTTCTGTTTAAAAGTGAGAAAAAAAGAATTAATTTCTCATATAAAAGTTCATGCATATGAATTATTTTGTCAAAATTATAAACCTTAAAAAATCTAAATTATTAAAAGTGACAAAACGAAGAATGGGTTGTGACACAGTGGAAGTCTCTGCCCGTCACTGTTACCCTAGTTTCTGTGTGGAGTTAGAAGGGCCTATAGAACAGTAGGGTCATCAATAAGGCTGCTGTATTAGAAAGTGTACAACCATGGGATTCTGCCATTTGAGATAGTAAATGCATTACAAATTTTTAACAGATTTATGTCATATAAACTATTCACCTATGTAAAATTGGCCTACATGTTTATGTGAAAGAGAATCTTTGGTGCATTTAAACTTTTCATTTATACTCATTACAAATGTGAAATGATCTTTAACTCATGCTCATTTTGACTTGCAATTGTTTTGATTTTTGTTTTGTACACACAGACAACAGGTATTTTATGTTTACATCCAAGAGACAGTTTATGACATGTTATTTTCAATATTGAAACAAATTTTGACAAATACACTTGTGACCTATTTTCTCAGGCTTTCTTTCTCTTCAATGATGCCTCAGTACCCCCTGCTGTCCGAGGGCCAGATTCCCCCAGGTCTGGGATGCACAGCATAGGGCCAGGGAGAGAGAGCTGGTCTCCTCACCCCCTAGGTGAGGTCCAAGGCAAGATCTCTTCACTACCCAGGAGCCTCCTCTGCAGGCTGTAGAGGCAAATCTGGCCCACTGGCTGTTTTATTTTGCTAATGACTTGAAGTTCACATAACATGAGAAAAGAGTATAGGTCTCAGCAATATTTAGTGTCCACCATGTTGTGAACCACCATGTTCTCCTTGTTTCGAACACTGTCACTAGCCCAAAGGAGATCCCACACCATTATGCAGTCACCCCTTTCTCATTCATATACCCTGGGAACCACTAGTTTTTTGTGTTTCTATAAATGGACATATTCTTTT
>NW_006160220.1:269992-271038 GCF_000334495.1 Tupaia belangeri chinensis
CCACTATGTGACTTTTTATGTTTGGGTTCACTTTCTCACATGTATCAGAATTTCCTAACATTTATCCACATCATAACTGCTGTATGGATGAATAATATTGTATTGTGTGGACATATCACATTTTGTTAATACATCAGTTTATTGATGGACATTTGATTTGGTTATTTATTTTCGCTAGGATACTGTTAGGGATATTTGTCTACACATTTTGTCTAAATACTCTTTCTAATTATTTTGGGTTATGTGTAGGAATGACCTTTCTGCGTCATATGATAAATTTTGGTCATGTTTGAGTAATCGACATTTCTTTTCCATGTTAGTTTTAGCAGTTGACATTCTGATCAGCAATTTGGGTATCAGGGTAATTCTGGCTTTATAGAATGAGTTAGGGAACATTTACACCTCAATGATTTCTTTTTTTTTTTTTTTTTTTAAGAATGATATGGAGTAGATGTTTTACTTTTTTACTTCTTTGGAGTGTTTGCATTTGCCACAGAGCTTTTGGCCAGTGGTTTTTTTTTTTTTTTTTCTTTTCTAATATTGAATATACCACTTATGATTTCCTCTATATTATATTAATATTTGTATATATGTTACTTACCTATGTTATGTTAGGGTATTTTCTAGATGTGTACAGACACCTGGATTTGGTGATTCCACAATATAAACACATTTAAAAAATCATATTACATACTATAAATAAATACAATTTGTACAATTTGTATTTGTCAAGGTAAACATAAAAAAAAATAAATGCCTTTGAATTCTGTTCCATGGTTTAGCAAAAAGTTTCCTAAATTTTTTTTCTGACCTTAATTGGCCTTAGGACATTTCTGCTTCTGGTTAATACATTTCCAGAAATACCTCCTTACAATCACAAAAAAAGTACTTTGGAAGAAATAATTTTGTCCAGCGAGCTTTAAGAAATTAGTTATTATTTTTTTTTTGAGAGGGTTTTGCTATACGGCATGTGCACTCGCCAGACAGACAGAGAGAGACAGAGAGACAGAAAGTGAGGAACCAGCAGTTAGCATAATGGCTACGTC
>NW_006160220.1:272485-272825 GCF_000334495.1 Tupaia belangeri chinensis
TCTTTCTCTCCCCACCCCCTGCCACAGGAGGGGCTCTTCATGCAAATGCGTGTCCAACCAGTGACTGTCCAGCCCCTCCCTGAGCCCTGAGCTGGGGCTTAGCTCACACTGCAGACTGAGGGAGAGGGAGGTTGGCTCCACCATTGGGGAGCCCAGGGAGAAAGCACCTGTTAGGACTGCACAAAGGGCCTTGCTCCGGGGAATGTGCCAGTCAGAGAGGATACAGCTGCTGGGTCCCCATCAGAGAGCACAGGGCCAGCCCCAGGCACAGCCTTGTTTTCTGAATTCTCCTCAATGAACATCTATATATGGATTTCGAGTTCCCCATCTATGGGACCTG
>NW_006160221.1:0-600 GCF_000334495.1 Tupaia belangeri chinensis
ATCAAAACAGCATAGCATTGGAACAAAAACAAACAGGTAGACCACTGCAATAGAAAAGATACCACAGAAATAAAGCCCAAACACATAGTCAACTGATTCTTGACAAAGGATACCAGTTAATCCAGTGGAAAAAAGGGTAATCTCTTTAGCAAATGGTGCTGGAAAAACTGGGTATACACCTACAGTCAGATGAAACTAGATCTCCATCTTTCACCATTAACAAAGTCAACTTAAAATCAATCAAAGACCTGAAACAAAGACCTCAAACTAAAAAAACTACTGGTAGAAAGCAATAGGGAAACTCTGGAAGACATTGGAGTAAGACATGTTAAATAAGATTTCCAAAGCACAGGCAATAATATCCAACATATACAAGTGGGATTATGTCAGATTAAGAAGTTTCTAAAAAAAAAAAAAGAGAGAGAAAAAAAGGACCAGCAAATAGCATAATGGCTACATAGCTGGACTCTCATGTAGTCAGCCGCGGTTCGAGTACTGGACCTGGTGGCTTAAACTCACACCTGGCGTGCATATGTGCCCAAGATCCCAAGAGGAGAATGGAGGAGAAGGGATTGCAGTGTGGTCATCCCTCCTGGGGGG
>NW_006160221.1:1152-3441 GCF_000334495.1 Tupaia belangeri chinensis
TCACCGTATAGCAAAAAGCTCTTAAAAAAAAAAAGATACCACCTAAACCTTGTCTGAGTAGCAAAGATTAAAAATACAAATATGATAAGTGTTGGTAGAGTTGCGGTGAACAGGAAACTCTCCTACACTATTGGTAGGATTGTAACTTGTTCCAGCACTGTAGAAAACAATATGGAGTTTCCTCAAAGACTTGCAAATAGAACTATCATTTGATCCAGCAATCCCACTCCTGTGTATCTACCCAAATGATAGGAAAATGCTCAGTCAGAAAAGTGCTTGCATGTCATTTTTTTTGTAGCATTATTTATGGTTACTAAGATATGGAATCAAACCAAATTTCCACAAAGAGATGAATAGATGAAAAAAGTGTGGCACATATACTCTATGAAATACTATTCAGTCATTTAAAAAAAAATAAAAACAGTTGCATATATACAGAAGAGTTATTGCTAAGTGAAGCCAGCCGGGCTAAGAAAGAAGATATTGTATGTCTCCACTTAATATATACTGTCTGCACTCTATGGTGGAGACAGAAAGATTGGGGTCATTAAAGCAGTGAAAATAGTTATGGATGCTGTAGACGTGTGGAAGGAGGGTGAGAGAAGGGCAGAGTATAGGGAAGGAAATCATGGAGAAAAATTGGAGAGGCAGGATATTTGTGGGACAAAGAAGTGGTTTGTTAACTATCGATGATAGCATGTATAGTATTTTCAACTGGACTGGTCTGAGATATATTTCATGTTGGATAAATTCTCTTCACAAGTCAAATGTTTTATAGTGATTTAATGTTTTAAAAAATAATAATAAAAATAAAATAAAAATAATAAAAAGCACATAAATCTCTGCTCCTAAAAGAAATATGTATAAGAATGCCTGTGATTTACTCTAAGAAATAAGACAACCTGCTATGCTTCTTAAAAACACCATGCCTGGACAGGATGCAATAGCTTACTATCGATGGACAAAAGAAGTCTGTTAATATCCCAGTCCCCCTGGAAACAACTTTAGAATAGGAAAAAGTAGTCAGAATTCTATCCTCAATCTATATACATGTTACTAATTCTTAATTATTATTATCTGTTAAATATATAACTTGGAAGAACTTTGGAAGAATAAAGAGACATAATATGTAACAAATTAAAAAAAATAAAGATATGATTTGAGTCCATTACTTTACTATTTACAATTGCTAAGACATAGAATCAACACAAGTACCACAAAACAGATGACTGGATTGAAAAACTGTGGTGCATGTAAACTATGGACTATTAATCAGCCTTAAGAAACAATGAAATTGTTTTTTTCCCCATGTAGTGCTTGTGGGCCTGCAGTTCAGCCATGGCTGTGGGTCTCTGTTCCACAGAATGGGATCTGTTAAAGTTGTCAAGAATAAGGCCTTCTTTAAGAGATACTAAGTGAAATTTAGAAGACGATGAGAGGGTAAAATTCATTACTATGCTTGGAAATACTTGGTGATCCAAGATAAAAATAAGTGCAACACACCCAAATACAGGATGATAGTTTGTGTAACTAACGGAGATAGCATTTGTCATATTGCTTATGCCTGTATAGAAGGGGATATAATAGTCTGCACAGTTTATGCATCTGAACTACCAAAATACAGTGTGAAGGTTAGCCTGACAAAGTATGCAGTAGCATATTGTACTGGCCTGCTGCTGGACCTATGAAGGTCAAGTGAAAGTGACTGGAGATGAGTACAATGTAGAAAGCATCATGGTCAACCTGGCTTGCATGCAGGCCTTGCCAGAACTAACACTGGCAAAAAAGTTTTTGGGGCCCTGAAGGGAGTGGTGGATGGAGGCTTATCTATCCCTCACAGTACCAAACAATTCCCTGATTATGATTCTGAAATCAAGGAATTTAATGCAGAAGTCTATTGGAAGCACATCATGGGCCAGAACGTTGCAGACTGCATGTGTTACCTAATGAAAGAAGATGAAGATGCCTACAAGAAACTTCTCTCAGTACATAAAGAACAATGTAACTCCAGATATGATGGAGTAGATGTATAAGAAAGCTCACTATAGCTCTGCTATATGAGAGAAAAGGAAACCCAAGAAAGAAGTTAAAAAGAAGAAGTGGAATCTTCCCAAGATGTCCCTTGCCCAGAAGAAACATCAAATACCCAGAAGTTTTTTCAGAGTTCAGGAGCGGGCTGCTGAGGGCTACATCAAACAATTTTCTGTGACTTTATTCAAGATAAAATACAAAAAAAAAACTTAACAAGAAAGCAAAAATAATTAAAAGAAAGAAAGAAAGAAAGAAAGA
>NW_006160221.1:31482-32541 GCF_000334495.1 Tupaia belangeri chinensis
ATTGACTGACATGCATGGCATTCCCTTTTGAAAAAGCAATGTAATACACTGTAAAGTTATATGTAATCCAATGTAATATAAAGAAGATTATGATGATAATAAAAAAATTCTCAATAATTTAATCTGTGGAAAACACAAGAAAATATATATGGGCCTATTTCTAAATATAACATATATAATTTTATATTTCTTTATCCTGGGTGTCCTTAATAAAAGAATAAACAGGCCAGAAATAAAATAAAAACACCTCAACAGTCGAGATGTTGAACTGACATCTATTTTCAGGGACACCAATTTTTCGAAGCACAAGGTGGTCCCTCAGAGACTGTCCCTACAGGCCTTCCTTTGTGACCTCAGGGGATGGCTCAGGGTCTGAACCCACCACCCCCAAAGCTGGCCCAGACCTCTCTCACATGCGCGCACACCACTCAGCAATGTGGGGGCCCACCGAGGACACCATCATGCAGTCCTACAGACCATCACCAGGGACTATGGTGGAGGTCACGCAGGTGGAGAGGCAGTTCAGTCCCTGACCAGGCACTGTGAAGTGTCCGTGGCAACTGGAGGGCTCAGAGTGAGACCTTGGGAGGGCTCAGAGGAGACTCCCAAGCAGAGGGTCCAGCCTCCCACAGCCCTGGGCCGCCCACCCCGCCGGCTTCGCCACAGGACCCAACCTCACCACGCCTACTCTTGCCCTGGCGTCTGGGTCTACACGTCAGTCCCCGCTTGGGCAGCCATATCCCCGCCCACGCACTGGTTCCTCTGGTCACCACAGGCTGCTACCCACGGAGGGCCGGACTGCAGCGGGACTGGCTGGCAGAGCCACACTTGGAGCACGAGGGACCCTCCTGGTGACAGGCGGCCCGCGCAGCTCCGGCTGCAGGACGCCACCCTCCATCAGGGGACCCCTTCCCATGCAGGCAGGGCAGGGAGGGGCGCTGCTCTCTGCCAGAGTCCAGCCTCAGTAGGGATGGACTGACTCATAGGAGGCGGTGCAAGTGAACAGAATTAGGCTAAAACATTAATAATTTTTAGCATGTTTTTAGCCGACTACAATCA
>NW_006160222.1:0-3788 GCF_000334495.1 Tupaia belangeri chinensis
GAGAGAGCATTTGGTACCCCAGTGGCTTGAACGCAATTTTGGCCCCTCCAGGGATGGAGCAAGTCTGAGTGTGTTTGTAGTATGTTGGGGACTGGATGAGTGTAGACCAGCGTGTGGGAAAGATGGTGGAGCTTACTGAGCTGGTGCTTGAACTGAGCCTCTCTTCAAGCTCGGGTGTGTAGGATGCATGAAGTATCCTCACTCGCGTGAACATGACAGGGGTGTAGGTAACAGAAAGGACTTCACAGGTGTCCTAGGCATGATGTTATGGCAGATCCCTGAGTTGATTTCTGGGCCTGGTGTGGTCTGTCTTGTCAGAAAAACTTGAGCCTCAAATGCAAGGAGTCCAGGATACACATTTTCCAACCTCCTCCCAAGGTGACCCTTTCCTCAATCGCACTGGAGATCATGCATTTCTATAGAAAGCAAGGAAGACCCAGGATGAGGAGATGCCTGGAGAGGACCAGACCCAATTACAGTCTGAGCTCAGACCCCTGTACCAAGATCCACAGTAGGCCCTTGTAGCCCTGTGAGTGGATAGAGGGTACAGAGGGGATGGAACAAAGGACTTGACAGGCTCAGAGTGTTTGGGACACAGGATCGCACGCAGAGACCTCTGTCTGTTAGGATATGAGGATGTGCTGCACTGGGAGACTCCACGTACCCACAGTTTTACAACTCATGATGGCCTTCGGGATCTCTCCAAAACACACCCTGTGGATGCATTGGCAGGTGAGACACAGTGGGGTCCCTGCATAGCATTGTTCCCTGCTGGTTCTTGAGCAAGTTTGAGGGGGGTAGGCCTCAGGTAGACATGAAGCACTGGGGCAGTACTGAGGAATGAAGAGGTCTAGTGACCCCGCAGCTGACATGTCCCTGTAAGGTGAGATATCAGGGGAGCACACTGTGAACCACGTTCTTCCCTGAGGACTCCTGAAGGTTCAGTCAAATGCCCTGGAGGGACTTTGTGTCCTGGAGTTCCCAGGTGTCACTTTCACACTGGGGAGAAGTCTCTTCATATTTTGGATTACAACATTTATTTGCCAATATAGGACTGCTTCTTAAAATTCTGGATCAGATCATGTCCTAAGGAAGAGAGAGAACCACAAGGCCCGACTGTGTTTGTTGGTCCCGGAAGGCTGTCAACTTCTGTAATAGCAGATGTATCAGCCTATACATCAGGCATCATTTCATCTACTGTTCATTTAAAAGGAGATGTTTGCTTTTATAATGCTATGGAAAGTTGGACATTAATATCTTGGCTGTTAATTTAGGAATTCTTCTCACATAGTTGCAGAAATAACTCAGTCCAAAGGTTGTTTGTGGTCTGGTCACATTTTCTGTGCACTTTTATTTTTAACCTTTTTCATTCCCAGTCTCTTCCATTTCACTATTTGGTGTCACCTCACCCGGCATATTAAGACCCTTCTCGAGTACTCCCATTGCTTTGATCTTTTTACTTACTCTCACTTTTTTCTTGCCAGCCATCTCCTGGATTCTGTCACTCAGCCCTGTTGATCGGGGCTCTGCAGTGTTCTATACTTTTCCCCATGGAAACAGTCATGTCCCTCTATGTCAAAGTAGTCTCTGTCACCTCTGTAGTCAGGAGCTCCTTTTGCAGTTAGGGACGGGTGGGATGCATTGTGTATCCTGGTGTTGAAGACAGTGCTGGCTCCTAGTGACAAGTCTTTTGATTTAATAGTTGGCTAAATGAACAGATGAGGAAAAAAAAAAACTAAGAAAAAATTTTTTTCTACCCAAGAGTAATGGATGACTATTAAATTTTTAAACAATTATTATGTAAGTATCCATGAAAAAAATTACAGAAGTCATAAATTCCTACAGGAAAGTATCAGGATAGAAAATGAATTATAAAAATCTATAGCAGAGCCCCCTGGCCTACGGGACACTGAGGATGGACCCGCCGCCCAGCTACAGCCCCGACATCCCCAAGTCCAGAGACCCCCCCCATCTATGTCAGCCAGGTAGACCTTTTATTTTTATCTCTCTATCTTTCATTTGTTAATTTCACACTTCTCCTTACCACACAGTACTGCCCCCAGCTCTACAGTAGACCCCACTTCCATCTCCAGACCCCTGGCTTAAGGGTCTCTGAGGCAGGGTCCCCTGCCCCAGTTCCATACCCAGCACCCCCTAGTCCAGAGTCCCCCATTCTGACAACCAGGTAGAGCTTTTTTTTTTCCCTCTTGTTCTTTGATTTGTTAATTTCCCACTTCTCCTTACCACAAAAGATCACCCCCAGCTCAACAGCAGACCCCACTTCCATCTCCAGGCCTCTAGCATGGCACACAACTTTTCTTTATTCTCCTTCTTTCTTCCCTCTTATTTGGTCCTCTGTTCCTTATTCTCCATACTCCCAGACATTATAGATAGGTCTAGAATCACAGTTCTGAAATATCCTAGTATTGTAAGACTCCCTGGGGTCCTCCTTTTTGTTGAACCACCTATGAAAAAGGAGATACTGCTCTTCAGACACCTGAATAGAATATTCCTCCTTGGACCACATTATTACACATGACAGAAGAGAGACTTCAGCACTCATGAATCCACAGCAAAAAGGAAACACACTTGCTCCTAGTTGAAGAAACATTCTCCTAAAAGGTATTCCAAATTGATTACATCTCCCAATGGCTAGAAGTAGATGAAGTTCCTCAGGTCTGAATAAACCAGGAAATATGTCTCCATCAAAGAACACAGTGACTCCCCTCTATTTTAAAAAAAAAAGTGAAGAAGTTACCAAAATGTCAGAGAAAGAATTTAGAATATCCATGGTGACCAAATTCTATGAGTTGGAACAAAAAAGAGACAGCCAAATCCAGGAGATTAGGATTTCTTTCCCTGATATGAAAGCAGAAATGGACATGCTAAGAAAGAATCAGATGGAACTATCAGAGATGAAATCTGTAATACAGGAAATGAAAAACTTCCCTGAAAGTATTAAAGGTTGACTAGACCATGCTGAAGATTGAATCTCTGACATAGAGGATAAAACCTATGACTGAGAGAAAACCACCAAAAAGATAGAGAAAATAACAACAACAATAACAACAACAAAACTATGAAGATAATATACGAGAAATACTAGATTTCATTAGATGCCCTAACATCCAAATAAGTGGTATTCCAGAAGGTGACCAAACTAAGGGCATAGAAAATCTATTCCATGAAATCCTGGACGAAAATTTCCCAAGTCTAGAGAGGCACTCAAACATCCAAACCCAAGAAATACAGAGGACCGCAAATTGAATCAACCCGAGAAGTTCTTCCCCAAGGCACGTCTTAGAATGGCAAAGACCACAGATAAAGACAAGATATTAAAACTGGCAACAGAGAAAGGACAAGTGACTTACAAAGGTCATCCGATCAGGCTAAGAGCAGACTTCTGAATGGAAACAATGCAAGCTAGGAAAGAATGGGAAGATGTATGGAAATGTTAAGAGAGAAACAATTTCAACCAAGATTATTATATCCCGCAAGATTATCCTTCATATGGAATAAAAGGTTTAAAATCTTCTCAGACAAACAAAACCTGAAAGAATTTGCCAACAGCAGACCAGCCCCTGAAGAAACCCTGAAGAAAATATAGTTCAAGGAAAACTAAAGAATTAACATCCAGAAACAAAGGAATAAAAGGCCACCAAGAGAATGGCCAACGTAATCGTCGGGACAGGTACGGTAACATCGATAACAACATTGAATATTAATGGATTAAATTCTCCATTAAAGAGAAATGAAGTGGCTAAATAGATTAAAACAAACAAACAAAC
>NW_006160223.1:0-5078 GCF_000334495.1 Tupaia belangeri chinensis
ATATATATATGTAATTGGGAAGGCATAATTTTATAATTTATATATAACTCATTGCATAGGTAACAGATATTTTAGGAGTTCATCCAACTTAAATTAACCAAAACTTAAATAAGTCAGACATGTAATGGTACAAATTATTTTAAAACATAGTTTAAAATAAGGCACATTTTTCAAACTTGTGATTAGAAAATGAGTACTTATTTTTTTAAAGCAAAAATATTTAGTACTTTAGTAATAATTTCAAACAAAAGGTTAAAATATACAATTTCACCCTTTGCTCTCTTCTCTAAATTGCCATCTAAAATGTCAAACTTGCTTTTTCGAAGTTTTAAAGTTAAAATACACAATAGTATCAATATATTATAAGCCAACAATTTAATACACATTTCTGTGTAAAATTGTGTGTCTGTACATGTGTTTGGTGCATGAAACAGGCATATTTATTTCAAGATGAATTAAAAAGAACATAAATTATGATACTAGATATTGCCACTATAAAGATCAAGCCAGCCACTTATAGGAATATGATGGAGATTAATTTTTTACCAAGTGTTGAGCAGAAAAATTCTAGGCTTGTTTTATAAATAAATCCAGCAAATTGCACACTATCCAGTAAGGTAGGAATAACAAGGTATTTGGTGGTAGAGGTGACTACAGGGAATGCACTATTCACCAGATCACCCATCGCATAATAAATGAGTCCCATACTCATATGCATATTGTCAATGCAGAATTTGTGTGCTCCTATAGATTTGATCCCTTCTCGTTTTTCTCTGTGCGTCTTCATCTTTTTTCTTATACACTACTTTGCTTTCTCTCTGTTTCAGAAAACTCTTAGGACCACAGTAAGGAAGGCATTTCAACGTTGATTGACGGCCATACTACTTTATAGAAATTTTTCTTGGAAGGAAAAATTCCATCTGTTTTAAGCGGTGGAAAGGTCAGAGCAGTATAAAACTTGTCTATTTCCTAACACAGGCAGCAGAATCAAATTAAGACTTCAAACTTCTCTTAAACATTGAGATTTTCAAGGGCAGAATCCTCATATATTTCAGTATCTTCAAATCTGAATGTGTCTGTATGGATGGGAAGTTCACGCTCAGAGCATATAAAAAAATACAAGTTGCCAGTCAGGTGGCATGGTGGTTAAGGAGGCTGGATGCCACATGGCTGGCAGTGCATTGGGTCTTGGGCCCAGCAGTTTAGAAAATACACCTGGCACATATGTGTGTATCCCCATAATCCCAAGAGGAGAATGAAGGAGAAGGGATTACAGCATAGCCATCACACTATGGGACGATTCATTTTCTCTCTCTCTCTTTCTCTCTCTCTCACTCTGTCTCTCTCTCCAGAAACTGAACACAACTTATAGAAAAAAAAAATAGAGTAGGCACCCAGTGGTATGGTGGTTAAAGCAAATGGATACCACATGGCCAACTGTGAGATTCAAGTCCCAGAGCGGGAGGCTTGTGAAAAACATTAGAAACATGGGCATGTATGTCTAAAATTACAAGAGGAGAATAGAGGAAAAGGGATTGAAGTGTGGCCATCCCTATGGAAGGTACTTTCTTACTTTTCCATCTCTGTCTCTCTCTGGAAAGAGCATATGCCCTGTAAAGAAATTTCTTTTTAAAAATCAAAGAGAGAAAAAAATGGAAAAATCAATTTAAATATATATATTTTCTGTTTGTTTTTGTGTTTTGTATTGCCAGAGAGCACCAGTGCTTGTCAGAGACAGAGAGACAGAGAGACAGAAAGAGAGATAGAGAAATTGTTCCTTAGTGGGGCATAGTCATACCACAATCTTTCCTTCTCTGTCTCTCCATTCTGTCAGGATTTGGGGCATGGACACAAATGCTCCCAGTGTTTTCAAGTTGCCAGGGCTGAGACTTGAACCTAGTTTGGCCATGTAGTATCTGGCTCCCTTAACTGCTAAGCCACAAGAAAAGTTTCCCAATGACTTTTTTCTTTCTTTTCCTTTCTTCTTTCTCTCTCTCTGTTTCTCTTTCTTTCTTTCCTTTTCTTTATTCTTTCTTTCTCTCTTTCTTTCTTTTCTTCCCCTCCCTTCCTTTCTTCTTTCTTTCTCTCCCTCCCTTTCTTCTTTCTTTCTCTCCCTCTTTCTTCTCTCTTTTTTTTCTTGTTTGTATTTTACTTTTCTATAGGTCATGTGCACTTGCCAGAGAGAGACAGATACAGGGAAAATAAAAAGTCACCCCCCTGGGACCAGCAGTTAGCGTAATGACTATGTGGCTGGACCACGGTTCGCATCCCAGACCTGGTGGCTTAAAACTCACGTCAGGCGCGTGTGCGTGCGTGCCCAGGATCCCAAGGGGAGAATGGAGGAGAAGGGATTGCGGCGTGGCCATCCCCTCTGGTGGGTGATTTCTCGCTTTCTGTCTCTCTGTCTCTCTTTGCCTGTCTGGCAAGCGCATGCACCTATAGTGAAAAACTCTAAAAAAAAATAAAAAAGTCACTCCACTCTAGGAGGGATGGCCATGATGCACTTCCTTCTCTTCTACTCTCCTTAGAATTTTAGGCACCCATACACATGTGCCCAGTGTGGTTTTCAAGCTCATGGGTCTAGGATTCTAACCAAGCTGTAGGCTACTGGGATGCAGCTGTCTTAACTTCCATGCCATCTGCTGCCCTTCTTCATGATTTTAAAATGATGGAACAAGCCACCTTGCGATGAGCAGGTGGCATAGACATTAAGGTCGCTTAACTTTAATGTCAACCACATGGCCTATGGCATGGTTTGAGTCCTAAACCCAGTGACTTGAAAATCACACTAGGTGTACATGCATAGGTACCCAAAATCTCAAGAGGAAAATGGAAGACGAAGGATTGCAATGTGGCCCCCCATCGGGGGGGGGTAATTTCTCATTTTCCTTCTCTGTGTCTCTCTGTATCTGGTGAGCACACACACCTTATGGCAAAAACCTAAAAAAAAAAAATAATAAAATAAACAAGTCAACTCTTCACGAGACAGTAAAGAATCATTTACACCAAGACTGAATTAAATTAGAGGTTTGTTCGGACTGCATGTTTAGTTAGATTTACAAAGCCATTTGAATTCATGAAAAGGGAGTCTAACTGATGATATTCAGAGGACAAAGACTTTGTTTCTTCAACATTTCGCTAATCTGCTGAATTACCTGGAGCAATTACATACTCTTTTTATTTTAATTTATCATTTTCATTATTTGCTATAGGGCACATGTGCTCGCCAGACAGACAGAGAAAGACAGAGACAGAAAGCAAGAAATCACCCCCCAGGGGGGAATGGCCATGCCACAATCCCTTCTCCTCTGTTCTCCTCTCGGGATCTTGGGCACACACGCATACGCACCCGGTGTGAGTTTAAGCCACCAGGTCCATGATGAGAACCGTGGTCGACTACATGGGAGTGGAGCGATATCGCCATTATGCTAACTGCTGGTCCCTTATTATTTTCATTATTAAAAAATATTGGGTAATTAGTTAAGGTTACAAATCATCAGTAGAGTATATATTAGAGATCCTTTCCTTATCAATAAAACATTGGCTAAAATAAACAAAAGGAAGAGTATGAGGAGACTTTAAAAATCTTTGTGAAAAGTGGAGCTAAAATACTAGTTTATTTTTGATGCCCAGAACAACAAAAACTGAAATATATGCATAATTTTTCAAAGTATGCATTTTCATGAAATTTTTGAAGACTTCTCTCTTTTTCTTTTTCTTTTCTTTTCTTTTCTTTTCTTTTTTTTTTTTTTTTTTGAGTAGTTTTTGCTATAGGACATGTTCACCAGAAAGACAGAGAGAGACAGAGACAGAAAGCAAGAAATCACCCCCCCCAGGGTAGATGGCCATGCCACAATCCCTTCTCCTCCATTCTCCTCTCAGGATCTTGGGAACATATGCAAATGTGCCCAGTGTGAGTTTAAGCCACTGGTTCAGGAATCGAACTGCAGTCGACTACATGGGAGTCTAGTGACATAGCCATTGTGCCAAATACTGGTCCTGATCTCTCTGGTTTTTTAGTGAGAACATTTCCATGACTGGTTCCATTACTTGGCAGAATTTAGAAAACTCCTTTACTGTCGGCTGTATGTCTGTATCCATTGGTGCAGTGGAAGGAGGAGACAAAGAATTGTTTAGAGTCTTCCAAATTCTTTGTTGTTTTTAGGTCTAGAAAATGTTGACTCACCTGCATGAGTACCTGATTTAGAACCAGATGTTGACATTTTATAGCAGGTACAGTGAAATGAAAAGGAGTGTGAAAGAACCAGTAATTGACAGGATGAGAATCAAAGTAAGGGAAAGGAAACCAATTCTGCTGAGCCACCTCACATCAAATTCTTTTTTTTTTTTTTTTTTTGGGGGGGGTTAGACAGACAGAGACATAGAGACAGAAAGCGAGAAATCACCCCCCAGGGGGGATGGTCACACCACAGTCCCTTCTCCTCCATTCTCCTCCCGGGATCTTGGGCACACGCACACGCGCCCGGCGTGAGTTTTAAGCCACCGGGGTCTGGGACGCAAACCATGGTCAACTACGTGGGAGTCCAGCGACATAGCCATTACGCTAACTGCTGGTTCCCCTCACACCAAATCCTTAAGGAAAGATAATTGTCAAGTTCCTGATTTTGTTCTTCAGGGAAGAATTATTTCACAACTGAACAAGAACATGATATTGACATAGGATAGTAGCTTTTAATATTATTTGTCTTGCCTTAATTTGAAATTTACTTTATAAAGATGTACAATCAGTGACAATTTAGTTGCAACACTTTTACATCTGAAGTCTAATCAAGGGGAAAGAAAAAAGCAAAACATTTAACGGACATAAAAAAGGAAAATGATCTGTTGATGATAAAGTGTATGATAATATCATTAACAGGACTAATACACAGTGTATTCATGCTGGGAAAACTCATTTTGCATTCTGTAATAACATACAATGATCAAATGTATAAACAATAAAATTTGGGGGGTGCTAGCAGATGGTGTAGTGCTTATGCTGCTGGACTTCCACATGGTCAACTGCTGTTTGAGTCCCGGACCTGGTGCCTTAAAAATCATGCAGGGTGTGTGTGTGT
>NW_006160223.1:5387-6808 GCF_000334495.1 Tupaia belangeri chinensis
CCTCTTTTAAAAAAAAAAAAAAAAAAAAAGTATGTTTTTGCTGTGCCACTGAACCCAGCCCTGTCCTTGTTCATTCTTTTTTTTTTTTTTAATAATTCTTGATTTAATTCCATTTGTTATTATTGCTTTTTATTTTGATCAGACAGAGAGCCAGAGAAAAGGAAAATGAAAAAGCAAGCCACCAAGTCCAGGACTTGAACCACATTTGGCCATGTGGGAATCTAGCACCTTTAACCACCACGCCACCTGCTGACCCCCTTGATCAGTCTTAAAGTTGTGGTGAGGTTAAGCTCCTTTAGAAAATAGGTCTCCTTCATTAATACAAAGGAATTATCCAGTCTCAGACCTGCTTTCTTTTCCTTTTTTACCCCCCAGTCATCTTTTTTTTTTCTTTTTTTTGGAGAGGTTTTTTTTTGCTATAGGGCGTGTGCACTTGCCAGACAGACAGAGACATAGAGACAGAAAGCGAGAAATCACCCCCCAGGGGGGATGGTCACACCACAGTCCCTTCTCCTCCATTCTCCTCCCGGGATCTTGGGCACACGCACACGCGCCCGGCGTGAGTTTTAAGCCACCGGGGTCTGGGACGCAAACCATGGTCAACTACGTGGGAGTCCAGCGACATAGCCATTACGCTAACTGCTGGTTCCCCTCACACCAAATCCTTAAGGAAAGATAATTGTCAAGTTCCTGATTTTGTTCTTAGGGAAGAATTATTTCACAACTGAACAAGAACATGATATTGACATAGGATAGTAGCTTTTAATATTATTTGTCTTGCCTTAATTTGAAATTTACTTTATAAAGATGTACAATCAGTGACAATTTAGTTGCAACACTTTTACATCTGAAGTCTAATCAAGGGGAAAGAAAAAAGCAAAACATTTAACGGACATAAAAAAGGAAAATGATCTGTTGATGATAAAGTGTATGATAATATCATTAACAGGACTAATACACAGTGTATTCATGCTGGGAAAACTCATTTTGCATTCTGTAATAACATACAATGATCAAATGTATAAACAATAAAATTTGGGGGGTGCTAGCAGATGGTGTAGTGCTTATGCTGCTGGACTTCCACATGGTCAACTGCTGTTTGAGTCCCGGACCTGGTGCCTTAAAAATCATGCAGGGTGTGTGTGTGTATGTCCCTAAGATCCTGAGAGGAGAATGGAGGATAAAAGATTTCAGTGTGGGTGATTTCTCATTTTCCCTCTCACTGTCTCTGTCTCTCTCTCTGGCAAGCACACATGCCTTAAGACAAGAAATAAAATTTAAAAAATTAAATTCTAATGAAGTTTGCCTTCTTTCAAGCAATGTGTATACATACATTTACATACATTGTTCAAGGGTCTCTTGGACAATTTCTTCTATTTCTCTTTTTATTAACTTTATATTTCTTCTCATGAATGAGTCTG
>NW_006160223.1:6837-53771 GCF_000334495.1 Tupaia belangeri chinensis
TATATATATATATATATATATATATACACTTTATCATGTTAAGAAAAATATTATTTCTTCCTGTAAAAAAGTGTTTAAGATCCACCTTCATACCTTCCATTAGAGGTATTATTAGTCTTCAAGTTTCTGGTCCATGGTCTATTTACAATATAAGTTTTGGTTAAATTCCTATTATTCTAGGTCATAACCAAGAACATTTGATACGATCAATGTTGTTCATGCTGCTATTGTCTAATTGATAAGATTTTTTTTCCTGGCATGATTATGAAGAGGACTACCTAATAAAAATAGAGCATTAGACTTTTTAATTAAGTTCTCAAATTGTATCAATCTCTCATGACTTGTATTTATATATCTGCATTTCTTGACCTCGAGTAAATAAAAGTTTTCACCTTTTTGAAAAATAGTCTGCATTAATGACACAAGTATCATTGGAAGGTGATCAAACAACTGTGGAAAACATACAAGTGAAATGATAATCAAGCCAAACTGAGTTAAGCTCAGGCACAGTGGCTTTAGGTAACTTGTTTTCCCCTTTGTTAAGTTTTCTTATCTTCCATATTGAAGATAATAATAATTGTGTCTACATAGTAAAATCGTGGCAATGATAATGTGTGTGTGTGTGTGTGTGTGTGTATGTGTGTATGTGTGTGTATAGCCTAGTAATGTGCCTTGTCCATAGTAGGTGTTCAGAATTATTACTTCATTATGAAATTCTGGACAGTTCTCTGGGACTTGACCTTTCACCTTCCATCTCTCTACTAGAAGCTGAGCTTCCAAATTTGTCTACACTTAGGCAAGTCTGCATAGTAATTTTTGTACTCTTATTTTAGAACATAGGTCCTCATGGAAGGTAGAATTTCATCAAGAAACTGGAAGGTGGAATTAGTCACAAAAGTGTTGTCGATCCTTGATTTATTTATGCAATTACACATAATTTAAAAATATCATTTTAATGTAAAAACTGTTAAATAATCCTATCTATAATGTTGGGTTGTCAGGAAAGTCATGACACATTTTTGCATAGAAAAATATGGCATAAACTTTTTCCATGAAAAAAGTTATGGAGAAGTAACTTTATGCTCATATGAATGGGAACAATGGTTTTTTTGTACATGCATATAATGTTTGACTTGTATCTATCGAATAAATGCCTGTCCCTTATGTCCTTCTACTACTCCTGTGTTCAAGATATTGTATAAGCTTCCTGAGAACTGGAACGGTGCCTTCAATTTCTTTTTGAATTGCTGCGATTCAGAGTGCCTCTGAACCTTCTTAGTTTGCTTTTAAGAAAGGCATTCTTTACTATCATTCTTACATGGTTTAATTCAGTACATTTCAGGACCATTAAAGTTTTGTCTTTGACTTCAGATGAACCCAGAACATTCACTTAATGTTTTTTCTTTTCTTGATCAGAATTATTTACTATTTAAAAAAAATAATATCTTAGTGTTGGCTTTTGCTCTCTAAATTTGAGAAATATTTTACATTAAAAACTGAACTTATTTTTCCATTTTTCTGTCACTCCTCCTCCCATTTGTCCCCCTTTTCCACCTTCTATTTTGAAAAAATAATATCTTAGTGTTGGCTTTTGCTCTCTAAATTTGAGAAATATTTTACATTAAAAACTGAACTTATTTTTCCATTTTTCTGTCACTCCTCCTCCCATTTGTCCCCCTTTTCCACCTTCTATTTTGTTAAAAAAAAAAAAAAAAAGGCTTTCTCATGCCATAAATAACTGCTGTCTACTAAAGGCACTCCTTATCTTGACGAAAATTCAACCCTATTTTGCTCTTTTTTTGGAATGGAAGCCAGATACTGACTCCTTAACCTGATGCAAATTCTGTATAATGACCATCATGAGAGCAATGAAGAAAAAGCAGAATCCAGCTTTTAAAATCAAGTTATTTATATTGTAGTAGGAAGCCTAACAATGAACAGCTTATCAGTACACAGGTTGAAACACTGAACAGCATGGATATTAATGAGCCAACTCTAAAACTCAAAAATGGACTGTTAGTATTATCCACACAAAATTAACCACAGTATAAACATCTTAGACAGCACGTAAAATATCAGAACAGAACCAATAGAAAAGGGCCTTAGGGACATCTCCCAGACAGAAATTGCACAATAAAATGAGAGTGAGCTCCAATCTCCTAATCATCTCTGCTGTCAAAGTCTTACTACATTAATTCTTATCCTTTGGCCAATTTCCATTTGAGATAATTTCTAACAGTGAGGAGAGAAGTAGAAAGTGATCTTTTTGATGATCTTTTCGTTTAGTTGCTAAGATAGCTATATCATCACAGAGCTAGAATAGTATTTGATACATTCTTTTGCATTTAGAGGGGGTCACACCTAAATCACTTGCAATAAAAAGAAAGTTTAGCACATTTTATAAACAAACGAAAGACAAGAGAATCTACTCTGTTCTTTGGGAACAGAACTATAATATGATTCTCTTATGCAGCAGTTCTGCTTTTCATATAATAATGGAAAATAGCCTACATGCTGGTTTTATGAACATGTGGCTATTATAGGTGAAAACTGAGCAAAGTATGTATGTACATATTAAAAGAAGGAGCAAGTGGCAATCTTCACAACCAACTTAGATCCCTCCATTTGTTCAAGGAGAGAGCAATTCAGAATGGGAATGTTGTAAACATAACCTTGATGCATGTGCTATATGGGACACAGATCAGGGATTGTATTATATTCATAACATAGCGATGGATACTAATTACATGCTTTGTAATATAAGCTTTGAATCTACATTTCATCCTAGGTAAGCAATCATTATGGCTTCATATATGGTGATTATACAGTACATATTTTTTTCTAACTGTAGAATTATTTAGCTGAATTCTAGAAATCAATGTCATGACTGTACAATTATAAGGACATTTTAAACTTAGTTCACTGTATTTTGAGAATTAAATGAGAAAAATAATAATTATAGTGCTAATAGTCAGGGACTAGTAACAAAACCACTTTATGATTTAATAAACTGAGACACAGAGAGGTAAGGAAACAATAAACCATAGGTAAGTAAATGACTCCAGCTTTTTGAAAAAGCAAATCATAGTAATGACCTCAGCAAAATATTCATTTAGTATCTTGAACTTATAAAGTGACTATATTCCAAAGAAAAAGGAAACTGGAATTTTTATCCAGAATTAGAGTAGAATACAAGGTGTTGTTATTTACTGATTAAGTGCTATTTCTGGACCTTTATGAATTTACATCACATCACTACAATTCCTTTATCCTTAGAATGTTTTAGAAAGAAAGTAATAAATGCTTAAATATTCACCTTCCTGGTAAGTGCTCACTTCTTAGTGGATGTCTGACATGTGACATTGTATAACTTCCCTGTTGTAATTATGATAAAGTGAGGAAAAGATAGAAGTGTAGGAAGTGAACTGAAACTTCATGTTATAAAGACTTTGTTGAGTATCTATAGATTGCCATGTGTGTGTATGTATGTAACTTGCAAGCTAGTATATTTGAGTGCATGTGTGTATATGTACATCACTTCTAACATTTTTATTTATCAGTTGTTCAGTATGTTCTGTGCAACACATATTTGCTTGGCACAACATATCTCAAGTGATGGTTAAATAGGGAGATGATGTTGGAATAATGTAGACACCATGTTGGTTCTTGCACAGCTCTTCCTAAGACATTACTGTTTGAAGGTAATCAGGGACATGCTTTATTGAGGAGAAATACTTAACAATATATTAAGATCTTAAACAAAAAGGTGAAAATGAACTAACACACCGCTTTAACTTGTAAATGTGCTGCTAATAAAAATCCATGAGACTAGGTAACTTTTTAAAAATAGACGTTAATTTGGTTTACAATTCTGGTAGCAAGAAAACCATAGGGTCAGGGACAAGGAGATGGTATAATGGTTGCATTGCTGAACTCCCATGTAGTTGATCCAGTTCAAGTCCTGGACCAGGGACTTAAAACTCATGAAGGGTATGTGTGTATGTATGCCCAGGAAACTTAGAGGAAAATGGAGAAGGGATTGCAGTGTGGCCATGCCCCCTTCAGGGGAAGATTTCTTGTTTTTTGTCTCCCTGTCTTTCTGTCTTTCTGGTGAGTGCCGGCACCCTATAGCAAAAATCGCTCTCTAAAAAAAAAAAAAATTCATGGGGCTGACATCAGGCTAGGTGGTACATCACATTATGGCTGACAGGGGCAGGGGAGGTAGTAGGTATGCACAAAGAGAAAGACCTAAGGAAAGCCTTTATCCTTTCATAAAAATCCATTCTTATGGAAACCAATCCTGAGACAGCATTAATCCTTCCATGAGATTGATGCCTCCATGAGACAGACTGTCCATCAAGTCTATTTCAAAGGTCACGCCACCTCTCATTGCTATTACACGTTGGGCCAAACTCCAAAACATAAACCTTTGAGCTATGAACCATTACCTAAACCATAGCAGACACTTCTTTATGGTGAGTTATAACTGATTGAAAGTCATCTCTGGATTAGGCCCTGGTGACAATTAAGAATTTTGATCATAGAGGCTACAAAATCATTGACTCAAATAGTGAATTAATAAGGAAAAATAGACCTAGGTCATTTTATCATTTTAATTAAAATGGTATAATAAAATATCAAAAAATGCAGAGAATGCCTTTAAGGAAGAAGCTCAAATGCCCATATTTAGGGCTGAAAAGAACTAACTGATTCTAAAATAGAGGAAAATGTTCATTGTAACTTTGCTAGTATTTTCATAAGACGTTTATACTGAGTTGTACTTTTATTTTAAATTCTCATAGTTTTGAGTTTCTTTTCTTGACTCAATTCTCCTAGAAAGTTTGCAATTTTCAGTGAGTGATTTCGCATCTCTCAGAAATAGGTGTGTGAAGTCCTAAGAGAAAGCTTGCGCTTTAGGCTCAGCATCTCACCCTAAGCAGCATTCCTTAGCTCTTCTTTGCATACATGCCACATATATAATTCGTAGCATAATGTTTTTATATATAAGTCAAAATAGAAGGTATAAAATAATTCTGGAACAGCATAATATCATTGCTACATTCTTCACAATTAGGACTGTCAGGTATTATCAAGGGAGAAAAAGAGCATATCTTAGCTCTTTATTGTAACTGTTCAAAGTCAAGTGAAACTAACAATATCTAGTAGTTAATATTTTTTACTAAAGTTTATATGTGTTTTTTGAAATACATAAAATAACAGATTTAAATATTGATTATCCTAACTTGACTGATTGCACAACTGAAAACTAGGTAAATTATAGATTATTTCCTATGAGAAGCATTTAGTAATATATTTTTACATATATAGCATGCTTACATGTTTCAGGTAGGAACTAGTAATGAACTCATTCATATAAAACCATATATCATTTGGGAACAGCAGTTGGTGTAATGGCTATGTCGCTGGACTCTCATGTAGTTGACCGTGGTTTGAGTCCTGGACCCGGTGGCTTAAACTTACGCTGGGCACGTGTGCATGCCCAAGATCCTGAGAGGACAATGGAGGAGAAGGAATTTTGACGTGGCCATCCCCCCTGGGGGGTGATTTTTCGCTTTCTCTCTGTCTTTCTGGTGAGCGCACATGCCCTATAGCAATAAATAAATAAATAAAATAAAAAACAAAAAAACTCTCAATTATCTAGATTAAAAGCCATTGTCTTTTCAGCATTTTACTGTTTATTACAGTATGTGTATAATTTCCATCTATTTAAATGAGGAAGATGAATACAAATAATAAACTTTATATTTAAGCTTGAAACCTTATTACATGACAAAGCAATATTTATCACACTTAGGACCAAATACTAGTTATTGCTCTCACGATATCAGACAATATATGTTAATTTTGTAAGAAACAGGGTAAAGTGGTTATATGTCTGACATGAAGAAATGGAAGATTAAATTTTAAAGATTTTTGAAATACATAGATATTTGCCCTTGGGAAACAAATCAAACCTACCCATAAAGTGAACATTTCAGCTGGAAATAAAATTTTTATTAAATACTCTGAACTGAGATTTTTATCTTTCCTATGGAATATTCATGAATTCAAGCAAAATTTCTAATTGCTATTTTACACCAAATCATTTACATAGTACATGTGGAAAATGTGACATTTTAAAAATTATTGTGAACTATTAAGTGGGGAGAACAAAATGTCATAAGTATTTCACTGCAGAGAAGCCTCCTCTGATTCAGGTAAGCATTAATTGATTAATTGATAATGCGCTAATAAATTATTGTAATATGGTGGACTGTGTAGGCAGGCAGCATTGGGTATTAAAAGAGTAGAGAATCCTGATACAAAATATAAACAAATAAAATGTATTCCAGCAATAATTTTGCCTTGCTCATGCCCTTGTGGCTAAAACACATGACATATTTTATTAATAGATTCTCTTTGTTAATGTGGGTGCTATAGTATTTATCTCGTATGGTTTCTGCAAGAATTAAAAATGGTATCCACACATTTTTTAGCATAATGCCCTTTGCAGAATAAATATTCAATAGATAGTAGCTAATATTACTTATTATTTTTAGAAGATAAGCTCAATAATCTAATTGTAAAGAAAAACATTGAAAAGATGGCATGAAAATCAGTGGATATTCAGTATTATCCTGAAAAATTATCAGAGAAAAGATAAGGCATTTTACTGAGGGGGAAATCAAACTGAAGAGATATTTACTTATCCAAAAGCTAAATTAATGTTATTAATGTTCAAATAATTTATTTATTCCCCTTTCGCTACCTTAACTTAATTCATTCCTAGTGATAAATTCATGGCAGAGCGATTTGTTTACTTATTCATTCATGTATTTATTCATTCATTCTACCAATATTTACTGAACAAAATTTACTATGTTAAGGTAAAGCAATACAAAAGGAGTTTTGACCAAAAAGGAGTTGACAGTAAAGTATAAGAGACAACAAAGCAAATATAATCCCACATGGATGAATGTTTACAACAGATTGTGCATATTGTGTGTAGTATCTTCAGAAAGTATGTCATGAAATACTCATGCAGCCTTCCAGATAGGCAAATAAACTAAGAGGATTATGAGACTGGGTAAAGATACACAGGAATCACAGCAGAGGTGCTATTTCCCAGAATATAATAGCTTCGTATATCTAGACCACCAGATTTTTCTTTAGGGAGCAGCTGCTGTGAGATGAATATGGCGGGGTAAGAAGGAAATATATCATGAAGACTGCTGTATGCTATGCTGGAAAATTGCATTTTTACTCTATTGAATAACAAATAATGAGATATCTTAGCATAGCTACATTTCTATATTTGGATTTTACAAAGTTCACTCTAGGGGCAAAATGGACAAAGATACACACATGCACACACACACACACACACACACACACACACAGAGGAGGGAAGAGAGAGAGGATAGGGCAATAAGCCAAAGAAAAGGAAGTAAAGGTACAGAACAGGGTAGCATACTGGAATTGAGTCATTAGGACAGAATGTCTCACTAATATAGGGCTTGAAGAAAGTAGGCTCTTGGGAATCCCTGTTGGTTCAAAGATCAAGGCAAGATACTATGATCCTGTGAACTTATTAATCACAATATCAAACAAAATTTCACATGTTTTAACAAAATAAAAATATGTGTATGAGAAACCAGGGGTGATGGTGTCTTGCTTTAGGATATGAGTAACTGAATCATTTAACTCACTATAAATATATCAGTCAATTATATCATGTTATTTAATAACACCATAATTATATAGCATACAGATAGAAAATGGCTCACTTCTATCAACATGAGCATATTTTAGTGTTCTTATAAGCAAACATTGATTGAATGATGTGAATTTCTAGATAAAATCAGCAATACTTTCCAGTTAAATGGTTTAGTGGGAAAACAATAGTAGTGATCATGTTTATTTTATTTCTGGATATCAACTTATTCACACAACACATATCTGTACAATAAATCCGATTGCAAGAGCTAGTTGCTATGAGTAATGCACAAATAAATGACATATTTTCAAATGTATGGAATGCACAAAATAAAAATTTTAACATAATATGTTACCTAGTCTACACACTCTACATATATTTTCCTTCAGTAACATTGGTCCAAAATCTAGTGAAGTCAGTGTTTCCTAAACAATATATACAAATATCTTCACAAAAAGGCAGTAAAGTGGAAAAGTGACAATGCAATCAGGTTTATTTTTTTTTAATCATTTCATTTAACTTTATTTATTTATTTTAACTTGACCAGAGATGGACAAAGTGAGAGAAAGAGAGAAAGTGAGAAAGCAAATTACCAAGTCCAGGACTCAAACGACAGTCAGCTATGTAGGAGTCCAGCACCCTTAATCACCATGCCACCTGCTGGCCCAACAATCAGTTAGGTTTAAGACCTATGGAAAGTCTCTGTCAAAGGAGTTTTAGGAAAAGGCGTGCACTTCTGATTGGGACAGAAGATCAATGGATTGAGATGGAGGATGGAAAAAAGCTTTAGAAAGATAAAGCCTGATCAGTGATCATGAATTCTTCAGGATATCAAGGAAGATTAATTAAGGAAGAAGAAATAGAGATAGTTAACAAAATCATGGAAGTATTATTTATATGTGGCATTCTGGAATGCCATAACATGTTGACTTCCAAATGTTCATTGTAACATGTTGAACATTTGCTGCCTTCCTGCGTAAGACTTTTATCAAATGTAGAATGGGTTGAGTTGAATATGAAAGATGAGAAAATGAGAAGGGATGATGAGCCCTTGACATTGAGTTAAACTCTGAAGCTTGATGCTACTTCTCTTCACGGAGATAGCAAAAACAATCAAAACTTGTTTTCCTTAGTGCTAGTACAACTTGCTGGATTGCTTCTACTGGGATCTAAGCGCATTAGATTCATATTTAATTATCTAGCAAATAAAAACTCCAGTAATAGGATATCTTCCACATCATCTTCAGTCACTATTAGGAGAATTATGAGTAGTAAGTTTTCATAAAGCTCTTCTGTGTCTTATAAGAATTGTGTAGATATATAAAACAAACTAAAACAAATACAGACTTCAAAAGTACTTCTAACCTTTTATCTCCCTATTGCCATTGACACAGCTTCTCATTCATAAAAGCAACATAGTAAAGGTGCATTGAACTAAATTATATTTACAAGAGTAAGGGAAAAACATGAAATAGAACAATTTGAGGCTATAAATCTGTAACGGATATAGATGTGTATAGAGTAAGGATAAAAATAAATAAAAATCTTGGGTCTTAAGGACTATCTAATGTTAAACAACAAGACTGGAGAAAAAGAACCTGGAGGGAGAACTGATGAGTCATCAAGAGGTAGGGGATTATAACTCTATAGAAACCACAGCAAATCCAGGTCACCAAGATCTAGCTGTGGTGGCAATGCTTCTTAGATTTTCATTTATAGTACAAATATTCTGTCCCTTTTAGTTCACTAGTATATTCAATATCATAAAACTAGGTCTGAGTTTCAGAACACATGGTCAAGAGAGGTCCTCAGAGGACCATTTCTCCTGAGGTTCCATAATGAAGATTTAGCAGAAGGGGTTTTTAATTGCCAAAGGACACTTTCTTCTAGGTTGAACTTTTCCAAACACTTAGGTACTAGTTGCAGCCTGTCTCCAATTCATGCATTCATCATGATATTCCCTGGATGTAAACCCATATCTACAGAGGAAGAAATGGTTCTGAGTTTTGTGGGTTCCAGAATCACTGCTCAAAATGGCAATGAAATAGTGACATGAAAATCAGTAAGTCAACACGTAGACTCATTTAAATGTTACTCTCTTTATTGCTCATTTATTTTTTTTAAATAAAAGATTGTCTAATTGCTCATTTATTTTTAAATTACTTTTAGAATTGGAAGTTTATTTGTCACCGAAAACAGGGTTCAATCTTAAAAGTTAAAATGCTTTTAAATTACATGAAATTTAAAAACTGTAAAAACTATAAAACACTCTTGGCATAGAATAGCCATTCTTTTTTTTTTTTTCTTAAGAGGTTTTTGCTTTAAGGCATGTGTGCTCACCAGAAAGACAGAGACAGAAAGTGAGAAATCACCCTCCAGGGGGGAATGGCCATGCCACAATCCCTTCTCCTCTATTCTCCTCGCGGGATCTTGGGCATGCATACACATGCATCTAGTGTGAGTTTAAGCCACTGGGTCTGAGATCCAAACTGAGGTCGACTACATGGGAGTTCAGTGACATAGCCACTACGCCAACTGCTGATCTCAGAATTGCCATTCTGACCAATATATGTTTCCAAACATACAGGTTCTAGGAATGATCACATAATTTAAAAGAATAGAGAACAGAGCTTCTTTCTTTCTTTCTTTTTTTAAAGACTTCGCTGAAGGGCATGTGTGCATGCCAAAGCAACAGAGAAAGAGAGAGAAATCATCTCCCTTGGGATTTTGAGCATGCACACATATGCACCTGGTGTGTTTTTCAGGCTGTAGTGTTTAAGGCTTAAAGCAGGTTTTTAAGCTTGTGGGATCTTTTTTTCTAAATGGTTATCATAATCTTGTTTATATTACATTGAATCATGTATAACTTTACAGTGCATTACATTTATTTTTCCAGCAGGAATACTCCTATGCATATCAGTCAAGACAAAGACATTACTATCCACATCATCATCAAGTAGTTTTTCATAATTTTTCCAGATTATTATTATCATCATTATTTATTTAAGCATTCAATCCTATTTATCATTTTGCTCATAAAAAAGCTTTACCCAACATGAGATTCTTCTCAGACAACTTCAGTTGAGAATACTATGCATGTTATCATCAACAGGTAATAAACCATTTCTGTGTCCCACAATGTCGCCTCTCTATCTGTTCTTTTGCTATCCTTCTCCATATTCTTCCCTTCTCCTGCCCTATTAAACACTGTCTTAAGCATCACTAAGTATTTTCACTGTTTTTATGTCCTCCAGTATTACAATCTCTACTATAAAGTGTAGATAATCAATACATATTGAGTGGATACATACAATATTTTTCTTTCATATCCTAGCTTACTTCACTCAGCAATAGATTCTCCATATCCAGCCACTTTCTATCAAATGCCAGGGTCTTGTTATTTTTTATGGCTGAGTAGTATTCCATAGAGTATATAAGCCACACTTTTTCAATTCATTCTTCTGTTTGTGGACGTTTGTGTTGGTTCCATGTCTTAACGATCATGAATAATGCTGCAATAAACATTGATGTGCAAGCACTTTTCCAACTGAGCATTCTCCTGTCCTTTGGGTAGATACACAGAAGTGGAGTTGCTGGATCAAATGGTAGTTTTATTTGTAGATCTTTGAGGAATCTCCATATTATTCTCCACAGTGGCTGATCCAGCTTACATTCCCACCCACAATGTAGGAGAGTACCCCTTTTACCACACCCCACCAACACCTATCACTTTTTATATTATTGAGCTTTGCCTTTCTGACAGGGGTTAGGTGGTATCTCATTGTGGTTTTTATCTGCATCTCCCTTATGATGAGGAATATTGAGCATTTCCTCATATGCTTTTTTGGCTGTTTGTGTATCTTCCTTACAGAGATTATTGTTCAGCTCATTTTCCCATCTTTTAATTTTGATAATCATTTTTTTTTTGAGTAAGCCACCTGAATTCCCTGTGTATTCTGATTATCAGTCCCTTGTCTGAGGCATATTTTACAAAAATATTCTCCCATTCTGAGTGTTGTGGATTCACATTTGTTACTGTGCAGAAACTTCTTAGTCTGATATAATCCCACTTATCTATTTTAGGGATTATTTCTTGTGCTTTGGGAGTCATATTTAAGAAGTCTTTGCCTACCTCAATGTCTCATATAGTTTCCGCAGTATTTTCCATCAGTAGTTTTATTGTTTGAGGTCTTAGGTTCAGCTCTTTGATCCATTTTGTGTTAATTTTTCTTAATGGTGAAAGATGGGGGTTCAGTTTCATCTTTCTGCAGGTGGATATCCAGTTTTTCCCACCACCATTTGCTATAAATGTTTTCCTTTTCCCAATGGATTAACTGGTATCCTTTGTCAAAAATCAGTTGGCTGTAAGCTTTGGGGTTTATTTCTGTGGTCTCTATTCTATTCCATTGGTCTATCTGTCTGTTTTTGTACCAATACCATTATTTTTTGATGATCACAGCTTTATAATATATGTTGGGGTCAGGGTGTGATATGCCACCCACTCTACTGGGTGTGTGGGACCCTTAACCACCTTAACTGCTAAGCCACTGGCTGGTCAAAGAATAAATTATGTTATAAATATACATTTAAAATGAAATCCCCAGTTTAGTTCTTATGAGTCATATTTTTGCAAAATTCCTGAAAACTTATCTCTCAAATCCAAGACATCTGATAAAGTAAATTAGTGTCTATTATAAAAGTATATAAAAACTGAAATACTTATGTGATTTAACACTTGCTTTATTCTTCCTTCATCAACCAAAAATTAGCAAAGTAAATTCTACGTGTTTGACTATACTACCTATTTTAGTAGTATTAGTTTACTAGGAAACATTATAGATACTAACCTATATATTAAATATATATGTCAATAAATTTAAATATTCTAGAATACTATTCTAATAATTACTGTTGTATTTATAATGTATTAAACACTATCCATAAGTGTCTATGTTAAATAAAAAATTATGATAGTATATTTATTTTGTATTTTATATTTACATACATGTATATTTTCATATGATTACCTATTATTAATAAGGTAATAGAAGATTTAATAAAATAAGCAGTATGGGCCCAGTAAGAGGTGTGATGTTAAGGTGCTGGGTCCTCCATGGCTTACTCCATGGTTCAAGTCCTAAACACAACAGCGTGAAGAATGTGAGGAATGTGTGCATGTGTGCCCAAAATACCGATACTGGAGATTAAAGGATTGTGGTGTGGCCATCCTCCCTGGGGATGATTTCTCACTTTTTCTCTCTGTCTTTCTTTGACAAGCACATGTACCTTACTGGATTACTCTCCTGCTTCAGAAAAAAGACACAAATATTCTTTTCCAACAAGAAATCTTTAAATCAGTTTCTTATGCAAGTCTGTATATTCTTCTAATAAATTAACAATCAAACAGTCCAAAGCACAATCTGATGCCATGATAAACCAGTTCACCAGTTCACTTTCCTAGCTAAGAAAACAGAATTATATCTATATCTCTTCTTCGCTTTTCTTCCAGTGTGTGAAACTGCCCTGGCACTAATGGAAATGTATAAGAATACTGTCTACACATCCATCTGTATAAATGAGGCTTGTTCTTTTATTTTTCTGTTTTTTTTCTTTCTTTTCTGGACAGTATCTTGCTCATAACTGGAACATGAGCATCTACCAGGCTCATTTCCAGACTGTCTCACTGTTGTCCTGGCCAGTGTCAACCTTGTGATTCTTTTGCAGCTCTGTTCCCCAGTTGCTAGCATCACAGGCATAGCATCACTCCTGGCCTTTAGGTGGAACAGGGAATGGAACACTGGCCTCCCATGTGATGCCAACTTACGCATCACAGTGTCTTAGAAATCACGCCCCTGTAGCCGGGCCTCTATCTTCAATGAAGATCAGCAGGTACTAAGAAAATATTTAGTAGAGTCACTTTTTATGAAAAACCTTGTTTTTCAGTGAATCAAGAGAACAATTCTGGGACCAGTAGATGGCATAATGGTTATATCACTGGACCTATTATTAATAAGGTAATAGAAGATTTAATAAAATAAGCAGTATGGGCCCAGTAAGAGGTGTGATGTTAAGGTGCTGGGTCCTCCATGGCTTACTCCATGGTTCAAGTCCTAAACACAACAGCGTGAAGAATGTGAGGAATGTGTGCATGTGTGCCCAAAATACCGATACTGGAGATTAAAGGATTGTGGTGTGGCCATCCTCCCTGGGGATGATTTCTCACTTTTTCTCTCTGTCTTTCTTTGACAAGCACATGTACCTTACTGGATTACTCTCCTGCTTCAGAAAAAAGACACAAATATTCTTTTCCAACAAGAAATCTTTAAATCAGTTTCTTATGCAAGTCTGTATATTCTTCTAATAAATTAACAATCAAACAGTCCAAAGCACAATCTGATGCCATGATAAACCAGTTCACCAGTTCACTTTCCTAGCTAAGAAAACAGAATTATATCTATATCTCTTCTTCGCTTTTCTTCCAGTGTGTGAAACTGCCCTGGCACTAATGGAAATGTATAAGAATACTGTCTACACATCCATCTGTATAAATGAGGCTTGTTCTTTTATTTTTCTGTTTTTTTTCTTTCTTTTCTGGACAGTATCTTGCTCATAACTGGAACATGAGCATCTACCAGGCTCATTTCCAGACTGTCTCACTGTTGTCCTGGCCAGTGTCAACCTTGTGATTCTTTTGCAGCTCTGTTCCCCAGTTGCTAGCATCACAGGCATAGCATCACTCCTGGCCTTTAGGTGGAACAGGGAATGGAACACTGGCCTCCCATGTGATGCCAACTTACGCATCACAGTGTCTTAGAAATCACGCCCCTGTAGCCGGGCCTCTATCTTCAATGAAGATCAGCAGGTACTAAGAAAATATTTAGTAGAGTCACTTTTTATGAAAAACCTTGTTTTTCAGTGAATCAAGAGAACAATTCTGGGACCAGTAGATGGCATAATGGTTATATCACTGGACTCCCACGTAGTTGACTGAGGTTTGTGTCCAGGACCCGGCAGCTTGAAACCCATGTGGGGTGCATGTGAATGTGTGCCCAACATCCTGAGAGGAGAATAGAAGAGAAGGGATTGTGGCATGGCCATCCCTGCCAGTGGGAGAGGTGGGGAAGAAGTGGTGGTTTCTCACTTTCTGTCTCTCTGTGTCTTCCTGTCCCTCTGGCAAGTGCCCATACCCTATAGCAAAAAATATGTCTAAAAAAAGGAATAATTCATTTTCACAAGTGGCATTATGACTGACTTAAAAGATGAAGTTGAGATTTTTTTTCTTTTTTTTCTCATTTTAGTGCCTTGAATATTTTTTTTTCAGTAAATCATATGCATGGTTTAAATGGGAATGGAAGGAAACTAGGTGAAAGGGAGGAAACAAAATGAATTAAAAGAATAAATATATGCTTTCTTAGGATGACACCAACAATTTTCACAGCCTTCTGCCTATTAGGGACAAAGGAGAAAATTCTGGATATCAGAAACTACGTTACAGGGAACCAGCAGTTAGTGTAATGGCTGTGTCGCTGGACTCCCACGTAGTCGATTGCGGTTCGCGTCCCAGACCTGGTGACTTAAAAAAAGCAAACGCCGGGCGCGTGTGTGTGCGTGCCCAAGATCCCGAGAGGAGAATGGAGGAGAAGGGATTGCGGCGTGACCATCCCCCCTGGGGGGGTGATTTCTCGCTTTCTGTCTCTATGTCTCTCTGTCTGTCTAGCGAGCACAAGCGCCCTATAGTGAAAACCTCTCCAAAAAAAAAAAAAAAAAGAAAAAAAGAAACTATGTTACATCAAGTCATTAGATTTGGAATGAACACTGATGTGAGAGAATATTAAGTATTATTTTTGTATTATTTAGCTTTTTAAAATGATGAAAAATGCTTATCTATATTAAAATATCTAAGTGAAATCAACATAATCTATACACAAGCAAATAAATTTAACTCTAGTAATGATATGAATTGTATGTGCTAGGCACTGCACAAAGGACTTTGTATATAGTATTTCATTTAATTTGTGTACAAAGCCACCTTAAAAAGTAGGTGGTATTGTAATGCTTATTTTATATTTAGAGAAACTGGCAATGGTGAGGGGTTAGGTCACACAAGTACACACAAGTAATAAGTGGAAAAACTAGAATTTAAATCCTGACAATTTGATTGCATATACTGAATACCATTTATACTCAAGTAATCTTAACAAGTAGTTTTATATTTATTTTTACTGTTGCTATTAATATTCGGGACTTAAAGATGAGGATTCATTTATATGACAGTGTCATATAAATATATGACCTGAGTTAATAATAAGAATAATGAATATAACCCTCAAGAATATAATGCTGCATCAATGACAAGTAAGTTTGTTAGCTATTATTTAGCAGGGACCACTGCATGCAGTCTTACACAAGCACACAATACAGTTTCACAGAAAGTATGAATAAATTCGACTCCAAAGTCAGTCATAAGTTGAAAAACTTGGACAGATTTTCTTAGCATGGGAACTGCTTGAGGATGGACACAAGTCCAGGAAGAAAAACTGATGGGACAGATACACACATAACCAGTTGTTTAGGCAATGGAAATGCATATTTCCTCAATGCTACATAAACCACTCATGAAAAGCATAGCACTTGGGTGATTGCTAAACAAAAACTCACAAAACAAACTAGCTGGCATCACCATTTCCAGATGTAGCATTGGATTCTACTTGGGGATGAAAAAGTATAAAAAATAAATATTACATACCCTTATCCATAATTTAGTAATTGACTCATTGAGGCATTCATACAATTGATGGCTGTCCCATTTAGCCACACACATAGGGCTTCTGTTCCTTATTTTATCTGAATGTTGTCATGTCAGGCATTAAAAATTATAAAATTTTTAGATCTTTTATTTCATAAACAAATAAAATACTTACATTATTAACAGAAGAGCATACTGGTTTCGGTCCATAAAATCTTTGGGAAAGGACAACTGTAAAGGAAATTCTTTTAAAGAAAGAGCAAAATATTAAAGATGGGGAGTCATTTACATGTCAGACTATAAGATGCAGAGAAAGTTATTCTTGAACAACACAGCATGCACAAAACTTTACCATAGTCGTCAATATGAAGAATTTTAATTTCTGACTTTGCTATCTTCTTCTTCTGGATAGCATCCTTGAGCATAGAATTACTTTCCAATATAAAGTATTCTGTAAGCCAAAAAAGGTAGTGTAAATAGCTAACTCCTACGCATTGATCAAGAATCTGTGCAATGGAACCCAAAATTATCATTGTATATAATGCATTACTGTTATCACTTGGCAGGCACTGAGCTGGGCAGTGATGGTGCATGTAATTTCTCTCCCGAATTACTAAAAGTAATTCCATAAGTTGACTTTCTGAGTTTCCTTATACCAGTAAATTTTTTTCTATTTAGTCTACATTAAAATTAGTATTTACATTTTCAAAAACTGATCATGCTAGCACCCTGCCAAAGAATATTTAGGGGAATAAATGTCTGAATATCAAAACAGTATGAAAGGGCATATGAAAACTCAGAATGGGAACAAAATTTACTCAAAAGACAACCCAGAAATGACACAGATGATATTATTCTCAGATGTTTTAAAATTTGCCAGGTAGTGCATGCACTTGCCATAGAGACAGACAGAGAGACAGAGGGAGAGGGAGAAAGTCAGAAGGCACATTGAAGCAGAGATGACAACTGCAGTCCAGATATTCAGTAAGGTAGAAATTAGTAGAATATTATATATTAAAGAAAAGATTAATAAACTAGACAAATAGTAATAGGATATATTGAAAATGAAACCAAAAAGAGAATTAACAAACACAAAGGGATCATCAGCAGCTTGCTGGAAGTTTTACTTATATTATATTTAATCTATAGGATTATCTGGGAAGACTTTATGTACCAAAATCATGAAGCTACTAACCATAAATAAATATGAGTATATCTATCTGAGTCTTCAATTTTTTTCTAGCAATGCTATCTTGCTTTCATTTTGGAAGACTTAACATTTACTTATAGATTTATCTCTAGATATTATATTATTTTTGGTGTTATTTTCAATACTATTGCAAACTACATTTCAATTTTGCACTGGAGTTTAGAAAATGGTTTGGGGGGGCCAATACGTTGATAGTGGTTAAGGTACTGGACTCCCACGTGGTCAGCCTTAGATCAAGTCCCAGACTCAGTGACTTGAAACTGACACCAGGTGTGTGTGCATGCGTGCCGAAAATCCCAAGTGGAGAATGGAGAAGAAGGAAATGCAGTGTGGCCATCCTCCCTAGGGAGTGATTTCTTGCTTTCTGTCTCTGTCTCTCCAGCAAGCGTATGTGCATTATGGAAGAAATCACTAGAAAAGGGTTTGATTTTGTGTATTGACATATACCTGTAGCCATAATAAATGCAGTTATTTCTTTTCCCTCTTTCTTTCTTTCTTTTTTTTTTCTTTTTGGTTTTTGCTATATAACACATGATGAATGCATTTGTTGGAGAAATATAGAGACAGAAAGAAGGAAAATGAGAAATCACTTCCCAGAGAAGATAGCCATGCTGCAATCTCTTCTCCTTCATTATCCTCCTGGGATTTGGGGCACACATGTACATGCACCTGGAGTGAGTTTCAAGCCACCAGATCCAGTACTCAAACCGTGGCCTATGGAAGTTCAGTGCCTTAATCACTACTCCATCTGCTAGTCCCTCCTTAATTTCTAATACTTACTTTGTGTAAGTATTACTTACTTACACAAAGTGTAAGTATTTTTATTCCATAGTATATTTTATTCTTATTTCTTTTATACCCAAGTATGGCTTCTGAAAATAAAGGAGGTTTTACTAGTTAACATATTTTTTCCTGTCCATTTTACTATCTGAGACTTCAAATACAATATTGCACAAAAGAAGTAATAGCAGACATTTGTGACTTGCACAATCATGGGGGGAAAAATCAGCAGTCTTACACTAGGAAGCATGAGTTCAGCTGTAAGTAACTGTCTTAATTTAAGGAATTTTCTTCTATTTTTATCTTGCTGAGTAATTATTAGCTTATTATTATTAATATTTTTAATACTCAAAATTATTAAATCTTTTTTTCCTAAGTGTTCATCAATGTTACTATAATATGGTAAATTACATATTTCTTTATTTTTTTCCATAGGGTGCATGTGCTCACCAGAAACAGAGAGAGATAGAGAGAGGGAAAATGAAAAATTAACCCTCAGAAGGGCATGCCATACCACCCTTTCTCTTCCATTCTCCTCTTGATATTTTGGGCATGCATGCATACATGCCCATTATAATTTTCAAGCCAGGGCTTGACCCACAATCAGTCACATGGGAGTCCAGTACTTTAATGACCATGAAAACCTATATAATTGATGTTTTAAAATTTACCAGATAGTGCATGTACTTATAGAGAGAAAGAGAGAGAGAGAGAGAGAGAGAGAGAACCCCTCCTCCCGAATAGGGAATGGTCATGTCACAATCCTTCTCCCTTTTTTCAGGATTTTGCACACACATGTACCCAGTGTGTTTTTCAAGCCATTAAGTCTTTAACTAGAACTGTACTGTCAGCTGGGCAGGATCCAGCTGCCTTAATCATGATGCCACTGGCTGATCCAAGAGATCATTCATTTTAAACCTTGTTTTTTATGTGAATGAGTAATTTAGAGATGAACATTTATTTCTAATCATAACTGTGATTATCCTTTAATTTGGAAATGTTGTGTGTTCATTTTCATTTTATTCACGATATTTTCTCAGTATTTTTAAATTTCTTTTTTGATCTGTATATTTAGAAATGTAAGTCTTCAAAACATCCTTAACTTCCATTCTTCTTGAGATTCAAGAAGATTCGTCATATTAAGGAAATTACTGATCATTATTTCATCAAACATATTTTTCTAGCCACCTGCTTCTCACTCTAATCACAAATATAGTAGATGTAGATATTGTCCTATAGTTAATATATTTATTCTTTAATTGTCGGAGAGTATATGCACTTGCCAGAGAGAGACTGAAGCAGAGAGATGAAGTATACCCAGAGGGGGTATGGTCATATTTCAGTACTTTTCCCCCATTTCTCCATACCGTCAGGATTTGGGTACTCATGCAAACATGCCCAGTGTGTTTTTCTAGCTTCTAAGGCCAGGATTCAATCCAAGTTCAGTCATGTAGGATCTAGCTCACTATGTACAGCACCAAATTGCAGGGCTAGAAGTCTAGCCTGACTGTCTCTATCTTTCATTCTTTTTCTTTGTGTCTGAAAGTTTTCATTTATGTTGTTTTACACTCACTAATCTTTTCTTTTGCCTTGTCTAATCTACTTTTTGCATTCCAAGTGAAGAATTGTATTTGTTTTATTTTTAGTTTTTTGCCATAGGGTGCATGTGCTCACGGGAGACAGACAGAGAGTGGGAAAGTGAGAAATCATCTTCCACTTCCCCCTAAGGGAGGATGACCATCCTGCAATCCTTCCTCCTTCATTCTCCTCTCAGGAGCACCTTAACCACCACGCCACCTGCTGGCCCAACTTATTTTTAATAAAATTGTAATGGTGAGTTTCATCACTTCTGTGATTTCTGAATCTGTCCCTGTTCAGTGATCTTCCTCTTAATTATGAGTCATATTTTTATCACAACCAGAAAATTTTTTATTAGATGCTGACCATTGTAATGTTTACATGTTTTAATTCTGAATTAAAATTTCTATTGAAAGTTGTTAGACTTTGCTTTGGTTGATGTTTAAGTAACTTTAAGTTTAGCTTCATTATCAAGACTTTTCAAAAATACTCTAGAAGAATTATTCATTGAATTTCATTTACTATTACTACTATTATTCAATTTGATCAGAGAGAGAGAGAAGGCTGCCAGTTCTGGGATTTGAGCCATAGTCAGCCATGTGGGATTCTAGCTCCTTAACTAGCACACCACCTGCTAGCCCCTCAAGACTTTTTCTAAAGTTTATATTATTTCTTTCTAGAGAGATAATTGGGTAAAGAAGATAGGCAGACACCCTTGCCAAGGCTTCATCATGCCACAGTCCCTTCTCCCAAGCCCCCAGATATTCAGGAACTTGGGCTTACGTGTGTAGTATATGTCAGGTCAACGCAGGATCCAAACCTGCAGTCCAGCCATGTGGCTTCCAGCACAGCAGATCTATAGCTACCACCTATGCCACTGAGGAGGGCAATATTTTAGGATAATGTAAATACTTATTTTTATTATCTTTTCAAGGGAGTGGTCGGTCAACTGGCATTTGCTCTATTGCTAATTAAGTCTACTAAACAGAGTGGCTTTTCTGGGATCTCTTCTAAATATACCAGTACTCTGACTGAACCTTAAACACGGCACAGCACTGTGTGGACTCTGGTTTTGTCCAGCCTCGTGAGGTGTCTCCCTAGCTCGTAGCTAGAATTTTCAGTAAGGCGATCTCTACACAGCCTTATACAGATGTCTGAGGCTCCTTTCAATGTAACTTCTTCTGTATCTTTCTATTTTGTCAATATTCTATAAGCCTCAAACTTTCCAGATAAAAATTTCTGTTTCTTCAATTTACAGACACCATTGTACTCTGCTTAGAATATTCCTATTGCACTAAAGTTTAAAAACGATTTTATCCAGAAAACCAGGGAATTTACAACACTAATTTAATTTCTTACCCTTTTTTAGCAATTAGGAATCTATGTTGATTATTGTTCAATGTCTGAAAAAAGTTGGTTGCAGTATTTTATCCACTCTCCATTGTAATTATTTTTAGGGAGGGAGAGAAGGATGAGGGTCATGTCTACTTCTAGTTATTCCATGTTCAGAATAAAGATACAGTGGTGTTTTTTTTTTTCTTTAGAGGTTTTTTTTTGATGTTTTATAGTGAAATCCAAACACTGTGTGGTTAAATATAAGATTTATAAAAAAAAATGGGCTGCATTCTATCCTTCTGGCCTCATATACCTTCGCTTTTCTGTTAAAAGTCTTATTTCAGCCAAGATGAACAACTTTTATCTTAACAAGTGTAAAAATGAGGAAATGAGAACAGAAAAGAGAAAGGAAGAGGAAAGAAGAAAAGATATAAAGATGAAGGGAATTTTAAAGAAGGGTGAGGAAAAAAAGAGGTGAAATGTAGAAGAAAGGAAATACAGAATCAAAAAAAAATTTCATATTAAAGAAAGGAACCATAACATGCCCAAAGTTACAGGAAAAAAAAAGATTGAAATATAAAAAGAGGTAAGGAATGACACTAATTCAGGCTGAAGGATTTTGAAAAGACTTAAGTAAATTTTACCTTTTATATCATGTCTCAAGTCACTGGGCATTTTAATGAAGAATTTCTTTCTCATTATAAAAGTAAAACATGTTCATTGCAGAGCATTAAAGAATAATACAGAAGAAAGAACAACAACCAAAAAGAAAAAAAAATCATCTGAAAGGCTGCTGGGCGGGTGTAAGAACTTTATTTATTTATTTATTTATGTTTGGAGAGGTTTTTGCTACAAGGCACGTGTGCTTGCAAGACAGACACAGAGAGGCAGACAGAAAGTGAGGAAATCACTCCCCAGGGAGGATGGCCACGCTACAATCCCTTCTCTTCCATTCTCTTCTAGGGATCTTGGGCATGCACACACACGCGTCTGGCGTGAGTTTCAAGCCACAGCGTCCAGGGCGTGAACCATGTCGACTACATGGGAGTCCAGCTACATAGCAATAATGCTAACTGCTGGTCCTGGGTGTAAGAACTTTTAACATGTGTGAGTAGTAGCTTCTCAAATTATGAATGCAGTTCCTGATAGCTTTGTTGAAGTAGCATACATTTTTGAACATCTTTATAACTTAGAAGCATGGCTTAAATATTTTTCAAGAACTAACCTTTGCAAAGTTGTTTTTTTTATTGTTATTCCTAGTAGGAAAGTTAAGACATTCTCTAATTAAAAAGTTTGACAGTACTTTAATAAAGGGGCTAACTACAGATGTATGAACAATAGGTAGGAGGACCCTAAAGGACAGCACAATGAGTCAAGGCTTATGACAGTGGCTATACCTGAAGGTCAGGGGGAGAAAGCAGTTATGAGAACTTCCCTGGACAGGATTCACTGAGAGGTCCACATTGAAGGGGAAGTGACCACTAGTCAAAGGTCACAGTCAGCCTGCAGTGACTCCACGTGGACAGAGCTGGTGGAATAGATATCCCAAAATCATATTTCATCCCCTCTCCTACTGGATTTCTTTGATTAAATCTAACTGACAGCTACAGGGCAACAGAAACTATGTCATCTATAGAAACTACTTCTAAACCAGAGAACATGAAGGAGAAGACTGGAGTTAAAAGTGATTAGAAAGGGCCAGACACCATGATGCAATTGTCTGCAAAGCTGGAGCTGTTGGGAAGGTCTCAGATTCAGATCCCAGTATCTCCCTGTGCATGCTTATGAACCTGTTTGGCTTGAGTGGATCGTGGCCTTGAGGACCCTATTGGATACCTCAGTCTGTCTTTCTCTTATATAAGAACTAGGTAAGTAAATTATAAAAAATAAAAATTAAAAATTTCAAAGTCACACCTGGAAGGGTAAACCGCACGAGCAACAGCCACCTAGCAAGCATAGGGAGACCTTAGGATGTTATTCCAGGACATTGCCATGTGTCTCTGCATCATGGAGCATTACTTTGTCACTGTGCTGATGGGCTGGTCCTGCCATTTACGATTATAACTCTAGCCCAGTTATGTAATCTCTCTGTGACTCACTTTTCTTGTGTATAATAGGGAATAATAAAATTTACTATACAGTTATATGAGAATCAAATGAGCTATATATGATTACAATGTAAGATTATCGTAGTCTATGTGAAATCATTGGTGCATAAGAGCATTGATTAAATAAATCTTAAAGAAGAAGGAAGGAAACAAAGGGGCTGGCAAGTGGTGTGGTGGCTAAGGATGCTGGACTCCCAGATGGCTGAAAGTGGTTCAAGTGTCGGACCTGGTGGCTTGCTTTCTCTCTCTCTCTCTCTTTCTCTGTCTCACCTTCTCTCCCTCTCTCTGGCCAAATTAAAATGAATAAATAAAATTAAATAAAATAATGTTTTAAGAAAAAAAGAAGGATACAAAGATGGAAGAAAGGAAGGCAAGGAACAATCTGGCTATATATTTTTAAGATCAGCTTAACCATGTATTTACTTACCCACTCTACTATAAGTTACTAAACTCATGATCATCTTATTAATATATTCCTAGTCTCTGCCAAATTGCTTGATAAAGTAAGTGTTGACTTAATAAAGGAGAGTTAAATAAATAAATGAATGAATAGAGGTATAAATAAAAAAGCAAGGGTTTAAAATTAACAGATCCTGAATATCAGAATGAACAAGATAGAAAACACATAAAATAATACATTTATCATGCATATGCATATAAAGCACTGAGCTCATGAAATAACTTATGTGAGGCCTAGGAGAGAATAAACCACGCACAGAATAGGAAGTAGGCTGTGATGAACTCGTCTCATAAATCACTCTTTATTCAACTTAGGTATAGTAAACACCTTTTGCAGGCAAACAAGATCCAGCCCCAGCTGTAACATGGCTCAAAACACTTGGTTCACTGTTAGTCTTACATACACGAGTTCATATTAGTGGTGTATGTACAGCTTTCTGCATGTTAGGGGTTCCTTTGAAGAAAGTTCTATCGAGTACAGCACTTAGAATAAATCGTATAATGCCTAAATGCCAATCTTTACTATTCTGATTTGTTGTCTTATGTACTCACTTGATGGATTGTCGGTGCTATGTAGGCTGACCATGGGGACCCTTGGACCTGGATTTAAAAAAGACACATATATTTGTAATATTTAAAAAACATCTAAGTTGTAATTATTAGAAAATTTTTATGACAGTTATTTTCTAAAAATATAAGCATTTCATGGCCAAAACATAAAGATACATCGATACATCACTCTGAGCTTTCCAGAGAGAGAGAGGAGAGGGAGAAACCACCAACCTCAATGGAGCGTGGTCATACCACAATCTCTCCTTTTCCATTTTTTCATTTTGTCAGGGTTAGGGGCGTGCACACTCACTCACCTGGTATGATTTTCAAGCTGCTTGGTACAGGATTCAAACTGATGCTGACTGCATGAGATACAGTTCCCTTAGTTACTAAGCTCTTGGCTGGTCCTTGGAGGACTAATTATATTTTTATTTTATTTTTTTACATTTTTTATTCTTTAAAAGAATTATTTATTTTATTTTATTTATTATTATTATTTTTAAATTTGACCAGAGAGAGAGAGAGATAGGGAAAGGAAGAAAGCAAGCCTCCAAGTCCAGGATCTGAACTGAGGTAAAACCTGTGGTAGTCCAGAACTCTAATCACCATGCCAGCTGCTGGTCTCTATATTAATTTTTAGAATATATAATCAGACCAGCAGTTGGTGTAATGGCTATGCCGCTGGACTCCCATGTAGTTGACTGCGGTTCGAGTTCTGGACCCAGTGACTTAAACTCAAGCTGGGCGCATGTGCATGCGTGCCCAAGATGCCGAGAGGAGAATGGAAGAGAAGGGATTGCGGCATGGTCATCCTCCTCACTCTGCCCTGGAGGATGATTTCTTGCTTTCTGTCTCTCTGTCTCTGTCTGTCTTTTGGGTGATCACATGCGCCCTATAGCAAAAACCTCCCCCCCAAAAAAAATACATATATGAGCTAGAATTATTTTAAAATGTACTGATTAATTAATTTGTTACCATCAGACACTCTCTTAAAACTTTATTTCTCTATAGATCACTATCTAAAAAGTGAATGATTTTCTGGCATCACTAAACATACACTTCTGTTTTTTAATTACTTCATTCAGATATCAAGAGAAAAATAAATAAAAGGACCAAGTGTTGGTATATTTGTCATTGTGTCTTCAAAAAGGATGGCTGAGGGACCAGCAGTTAGCATAATGGCTATGTCACTGGATTCCCACGTAGTCGACCGTTGTTCAAGTTCCGGACCTGGTGACTTAAACTCACGCTGGGCATGTGTGCATGCGTGCCCAAGATCCCGAGAGGAGAATGGAGGAAAAGGGATTGCGGCGTGGCCATCCCCCCTGGGGGGTGATTTCTCACTTTCTGTCTCTCTGTCTCTCTCTCTCTGTCTGGCAAATGCATGCGACCTATAGCAAAACCTCTCCCCCCCAAAAAAAGGATGGCTGAAAGTACAGCTAAAGTACTAGTATTCAACTTATCACATTATAAGAGGGCACACAAATTCCATTTCATCTCTGGGACATACGTATCATATTAGGGGGAAGCTGGTTCCTATGAATATGTCCTAGAGATACTGGGCAGCCTTCTGAGACGACAGCCCACTGCTGCAGACAGAAGAAGCAATAGGATTGAATGTAATGGCTCAGAACTGCAGATAAGCAGATTTCAATTTCCATAGACCCTAAATCTCTTAACAAGTATGTATTGTTTTAACGAAATCAGTGTTTTTTTTTTCTAAAGACTAGAGAAGTTAATTTATTATCATGTCCCCACTCTGCTGACATAAATACATTTATTCACTTTTTAAACATGACTATATTCAAATAGCTATTATTTATCATATGTGTTTGCTGACTTATTCTCAATTTTATTTCTAAATATATCAATAAAAGTTACATATCTATAAAATGATAATATGTGACCTTGCAACAAAAACATATGAATTAATAATAGCAAATCATATAGCTAGAGTAACAGCTACTAACAATAGCAAGACACACTGATCAAGTAAAATAAATTCCTTCAAAAATCATATATTATCTTACCTTCACAAAATAATAAGAAATGCTGATTCATGGGACTAAAACTGGCATCAAAATATGTACATTGTTCTTTCATAAAATTGCATGAAATGCAATGACGATTCAGTAATCCTTCAGTAGAAGCACTGTGGAAAGAAAACAAAGTTAAAATGCTACTATAATAGGTATCTGATTGAGTGGCACCAACATTTAAATGTATTTGATTGTCGGAAAATTGAGAATGAATTTTTCTGTGCAAAAAAGCATCCTGACTTTTCCGACGACCCAATAATATGAACAGAAGAGCTACATCAGTGTTCGCATAGAGCTCCTTCATAAACTGACTTGTCATTCATTTGCTAAGTCAATTTCCATTATTAATGTTAACACATACACATTTTTCTTCTCTGCAATAAAATTAAAATTATGTATACCTGTTTGTATATGATATGTATGTATGGTTATAAATAAGAAAACTGATTTCTATGAGGCTCAACATAACATTGTTATTTGCATTTTTTCATAGATATTTCTGTATAAAGTCTTAAAAGGGATTAATTGTCCACAGAGACAAAAGTAGCCGTCAATAAATATTAATTGAAAGAACAAATAAATATTTCCACAATCACACAAAAATCAAGCTCATGATTTTGTAAATAGACTATCCTAAACATTAGAATTTGGCATCAGTACCAAAATTTCCTCACCACATTCTTGGACTAAAATATTTGGTAATGAGAAGTTATTTTGTATGATAATACCTTTAATGTTAATAATAACATTTACTTTGAAACATTGAGGAGGTAAAGAGAAAAATAATCATCATTTTTATTTCATATTAATAGTGCTTAAGGTCAGAGGGGTTGAGAAATCTACCCAAAGTTCAATGTTGTATCATTTTATGTTAAATGGGCAAGCCTAGAGAACAGTGCATAAAGTGAAATAAGCAACCATGGAAAGAAACATGTCCACATATTGATATTGAAAAAAATGGCTTCATAGTGGGAGAGGGATGAAAAACGACTGCTAGAAGCTGGATGAGATGAAATGGAGATAGAGAGCTGTTAATTAACAAAAATAAAATTGCAAATAGAGGAAACAATTTCTAGTATTATAAGATTTGGGGTTGAGAATATAACAGTAACTTGTTAAATATCTCCAAGTAACTAAAGGGAGGATTTTTGAATGTTCCCAACACAAGTAATGGCAAATGGCAGAGATGATGGGAATTCTAATGACTCTGAATGAAGTTTTACCATTGCATTGTTGTAGTGTAAAATCATATATTTATGATATGATTATTATGTACAATTATTATATGTGACTAAAAATATTTCATCAAAATTCCATTTTTTAAAGAATCTGCTAGAGGGTCCATATGCTCACTAGAGAAAGAGAAAGGGGAGGAGAGAGAGTGAGAAAACATCCCCCATGGAGAACGATCATGTTGGGATTCTTTCTACATTTCTCTTTTTGGGACTTCGGGCATGTACACACATGCTCTCTGCATGTTTCTCAAGCCACCAGGTCAGGAATTGAACTGCACAACTGGTCGTGTGGAACGCAGCGGCTTTAACCACTACACCATGGGCTGTCCCCCTCCCCCCCATATAACTGTATAAATAAAACTGAATGCAGTATTATCCAAATGAATGAATGACTGAATACAATGGAGGATGTGTGCCAGATGATGGCACAGTGGTAAAATATGATGCTGTGTGAGACTGACCCTCGTGGGAAGGACCTGAATCTGTGCCTAGAGACTTCCTCAAGTATGATGGGCATGTGCATGCCCATGATCCCCTGATCATGGCTGAGGCTGGGGATAGGTCATGGTGTGATGACCCTGTTGTGGAGGTGCTGTGTCTCTTTCTGTCTCTCTTGCTCATGGAATAAATAAATTAATTAATTAAAATAACTCAGACAAAAGTGACCCAATTTAATTGCTGAATAAAACATAATTTGGGCTATATATTCATAAACAAATAACAGTGCAATTGATTTCAACCTGTAAGGTGCTGCAGACATCAGAGTGGGAACAGGTGTGTTAAGGCAGGTATCAGACGTGCCAAAGCAATGGAGGCTTAAAATAGTCCCCCAAGGTGCACATCCACATTTGCAACACAGTGAGTGGATTAAAATGCCACGTTTTCCTTTATTAGTGAGGGCAATTAATATGTAAGAAGCTCTTAATAACATTGAGTAGTTTCACTCTTACAGTAATTTAAGATGATCAGATCTAATTACTTTTTCTTAGGATTGTAGTTAAATATATACAGCATAAAATGTGCCATTTTAGACATTTTTAAATGTACAATTTTGTTTCATGATCTAAATCACAGTGCTCTATAACCATCACCATGGAAAGGGTTAAAATTTAGAACTTGTCCTAGTAACACACAGCTAGTCAGGAATGGTGTACTATGATTCCATGTTTCTGTCTCTTTTCCATTAAGCTTTCAGATCCAAGTTCCCTCAAGATTTATATCGGTATTTTCTCATTATTTAGATTATGAGTTTATTGAAATACAGAAATATAAGTATGTAACACTAATATAGTAACAGTTCTGATTCTGCAGTGGTGTCTAATCCCATAGATTAAGTTAACCAACAATCATTTTAAGCCTGGACAAGACACTATTGAGTTTTTTGGGTCGGACGCTAACATTATCTTACAGACAAGTCAACCTGCATCTGATGAGCTATTTAAGGGAAAATTTATGGGTAGTATATTTTCTTTATAAGATAGTTGATTTCACTGCTACAGGTCATAGATATATAGACCATTCTTCCATTGTCACTAGAGAGAGAAGACAAGCACACAAATCTGAGAAGTCGTTAGGATTCAAATCACATTTGAGACTAATAATGGAAAAAAAGAATTGAGACAGTTTCATTTGTTGAATGAAACCAAGTCCAATCATCAGACACTAATTTTTTTTTTTTTTTGGAGAGGTTTTCGCTTTAGGACGCGTGCGCTCGCCAGACAGACAGAAAGAGAGAGAGAGAAAGTGAGAAATCACCCCCCAGGGGGGATGGCCATGCCGCACGCAATCCCTTCTCCTCCATTCTCCTCTCGGGATCTTGGGCATATAAACACACCTGCCCAGTGTGAGTTTTAAGCCACCAAGTCCGGGACGCGAACTGCATTCGACTACATGGGAGTCCAGCGACATAGACATTATGCTAACTGCTGGTCCCAGACACTGTAATTTTTGTTTAAGAGTTTTCTAAAATGGGAGACCTGCAGATGGTGTATTGGTTACTTTGCTGGACTCACATTGTTGGCCACAGTTTGAGTCCTGGACCCTGCAGTTTGAAACTCCTGCCAGATGCCTGTGCATCAATGCCCAAAATCCTGAGAGGAGAGTGGAGGAGAAGGGATTGCTATGTGGCCATCTGTCCTGGGGAACAACTTCTTGTTTTCTGTCTCTCTGTTTTCTCCGTTTCTCTGGTGAGTACATGTGCCCTATAGCAAAAGTCTCACTCAAAAAAAGTTTTCTGGGGAACCAGCAGTTAGCGTAGTGGCTATGTCGCTGGACTCCCACGTATTTGACCGTGGTTTGCCTCCCGGACCCGGTGGCTTAAAACTCATGCCAGGCGCATGTGCGTGTGTGCCCAAGATCCTGAGAGGGGAATGGAGGAGAAGGGATTGCGGCATGATCATTCCCTCTGGGGGGTGATTTCTCTCTTTCTGTCTCTATGTCTCTCTCTGTCTGTCTGGTGAGCACACATGCCCTATAGTGAAAACCTCTCCAAAAAAAAAAAAAAAAGTTTTCTAAAATGGAAGAAATGAAACAGTGATGGAATATTTCCAATATTTCTATGAAGTATTGTCCATGGGTACCAATATCAATCACAATATATGCTTCTTAAAAAGTAAGCTTTAGGCCACCTTAAAGGAAAAAGTGTCCAGTATATGAGGAAGATCTCAAGTCAAATTTCAAATCAATATTTCTAAATAAATACGTTCTTTTTTTCCTGTAAGTTATTAAATTTGAGACCATGAGTTCAAGGAGGTACAAGGGAATAAGCTAACGAATATGAAAAGAACATATTGAGAAAGATGATCAAAAATGGTAGACTTCCTTCAGATAAAAGCAAACTGGATAAATAAGAGTATGTGGGTGAATTGTATGTGTGTGGGGGGAGCCAGATTAGCCTAAACATGCATTTTTACTTCTCAGAGGAAGTCTGGGCTGTTTGGTAAGAATCATGGTTGACATTCCTTCAAACATGATGAATTTTCATTGAGAATATGACACGGCAGTTTTGACACTTTAAAAATGTATCTGTGAAAAGGAAATTAGAAAGTGCATATAAAGTCTAGAAATTAATAGGCTCCTTGCCAAACAAAAATAAAACCATTCTTGTGAGGTGCTGGTGAAAACTTCCTGGGTGAGGAGATATTTTAATATTAAATAGATGTGATGGTAAGGCCTTGTTAAGAACACAGCTTTGCCTTTGGGAAATTGGGCAGATGTGATCATCCCCATGTACTGCTGTGTTTCAGTAAGCCTGAGCATTTCTGACTTACATAAGGATACATCTGCCTGCCACAGCCTCATTGGATTTTACAAATGATGGGACAAATGGGAGAGTTTACACCTGAGAGATTCAACTAAACCCTTACAATACCATTATCTTGTTCAGTAATAAATTACATTAAGGAACTTACAATTCAAAATAAGCCTTAGCAGAAGAGGTCACTGGGGAAGCTACGTAAATGTCTATGATATGGGCAGTTCAAAAAAGCAAGCCACAAAGAAAGAGCATCTGAAACTGTAAAAGTAGGTGAAGGAAAGAGAAGGTGGAAGCGGCAGAGAAAAAAGTGTTCTTCACTCCGGCTCCAGTCCTGCCGAGGCTTTGTCCGCCAAACTTGCTCTCCCCTAGCCAAGCTGAAAATGACTCTTCGGATTTTCCCCTCCTTCTCCACACTGTGCAGAAGGCCATGAAGAAGCCATCCTGTGGCAGGGGATCCTTGCATGTGCTTACCTGTACAGCTGCCTCCCTCTGGAAGAAATCTCCGTGCTCAGAAAATAACTGCCCAGGAAAGAAAACAACACACACATCAGACACAGCTGTAGTAGTCATGCCAGGTTTTCACTTGAATTTTCAAAACTGTTGAAAAACAGGCAAGAGCTGTTTTACAGGGCTTTGACCCACCTGAAAAACACTTGTTTTCCTTTATAAAATAACTCTTTTTCATAATCTCTTTCAATCTCTCTGAGTGCATGCACGTGTATGTGTGTGTCTGTGGAAGTTGTCTCCATGTGAAGTGTAAAGAGAGTATTTAAAGAAAAGGTTATTCTTCACATGGCTGGCTTGTTTTGACTAGCTCTAGGGTAACCAAAACACAATTCTCATAGTAGGAAAGATCGTATTTGACAGCTCTGACTGCCAGTTCGACTAAAGAATTGAACACACTCACATTTTTTGAGTAGTTTCATCATATGCCAAGATCTTTATCACTTCCCAGTTTCCTGATGTCAGATGCCGCACAGTAATTTGCTCACTTTTACTCTGTAAAGAAATAGAAAATATTGATCTTCTTTTTATTTAAACAGTCTCTCCCTGTACGCCTGAAAATACTGACTGCGTATTGCACTTTTAATTCTTTAATTCTTAGCTAGGATTCTGTTTTAAATCTCAAGAATGTGTGTGCATTTCTTTCTTTCTTTCCTTCCTTCCTTCCTTCCTTCCTTCCTTCCTTCCTTCCTTCCTTCCTTCCTTCCTTCTTTCTTTCTTTCTTTCTTTCTTTCTTTCTTTCTTTCTTTCTTTCTTTCTTTCTTTCTTTCTTTCTTTTTGCTATAGGGCACATGCGCTCGCCAGACAGACAGAGAGAGACAGAGGGACAGAAAGTGAGAAATCACCCCCCAGGGGGGATGGCCACGCCACAATCCCTTCTCCTCCATTCTCCTGTCGGGATCTTGGGTATGCATGCACAAGCGCCCGGCGTGAGTTTAAGCCACTGGGTCCAGGACTTGAACTGCAGTTGACTACATGGGAGTTCAGCAACATAGCCATTACGCTAACTGCTGGTCCCAAGAATGTACATGCCTTTCTATAAACTCAGACAGAGGCAGGTCAGTCTTTTTCCTGGGCTGTGGGAAAAGCCTTCAGAAAACCGCTCTAGGTGAGAGTGCACCTCAGGTTCCATTTCCACAACAGCATTACTACTGATGTAGGACTCTGATCCATCTCATCTAAAAGAGGGGCAGCTGTGCAATTTGGACAACTTTAAATAGGACATTTCAGGAAAAACTTCACTCCAAATAAATACTCTGTATTATATTCCTTTTAATTCTTACAGTATGTGCATTACTACAAGATTTGCCATTTTCACTCAATAATTTATTTCTTTGCTGATTTTGTGTTTATGCTTATAGATGTCATTCATTTTCACTGCTGTATGGCATTCCATTGTAAGAATACAGCACAATTTATCTGTCCCAACATTTGAGTTGTTTCCAAATGCTTCTTCTAGAAAGCAAGTCGCTTATTGGCCAGCAGCAGGGTCACAGATGGAAAGGGACAGCACCTCTACATAAGACTAGTACTGTGGGGGAGGCCCACTTCAGTACCTGGTTCTCCTGACACGCCGCCTCAGCGGTTTGCACCAGGAATCCTAGCTAACCGGGACGTGCGGCAGAAAGCGAGATGTGAGGAGCCTCTATCAAGAAAATGCCTCTCTCTCGATTTCTTTTGACCTTTCATTGAAAAATAGAAAACAAATAAAATGTGTTGCTATAATTAAGGTCTTCCGATGTGCATGGCAGAGGGTTTTCTGAGACAAACTGCCAGTAATAGGGTTGCTTCGTATGAGGATGCATGTTTTCTAAAGACAAGCTCTTTTTAAAAGTGGTACCAATTTAGGGAACCAGCAGTTAGCGTAATGGCTATGTCGCTGGACTCCCACGTAGTCGACCGTGGTTCGTGTCCCGGACCCGGTGGCTTAAAACTCACGCCGGGCGCGTGTGCGTGCGTGCCCAAGATCCCGAGAGGAGAATGGAGGAGAAGGGATTGCGGCGTGACCATCCCCCCTGGGGGGTGATTTCTCGCTTTCTGTCTCTATGTCTCTCTCTGTCTGTCTGGCGAGCGCACGCGCCCTACAGTGAAAATCTCTCAAAAAAAAAAAAAAAAAAAAAAAAAAAAGTGGTACCAATTTATAGTCCCTAGCAATATGAATTTTTGTCACTCGACCAGCTCTCTACTTCCTCACCAACATTTATTTTCATCACACTACAGAATAAGAATATGAAACTGTATTTTTCATAAAAGATTACACCAAATCCTTTTTCATGAGCCCGTCTTAAAAGTGTTTTTTTCTTTCAGTATGTAAGTGAAGCCAATATACTGGGTTGTTGGAAAAGTCATGATACATTTTTTTTTTTCATAGAAAACCATGAAAAAAACCCCATCATGACTTTTGCCATAACGAAATATATTTTTTGTATGACTGATAACCTTTATAAAAACTTGTTCATGTTTTCATATATTTATTGTGATTATTATATATATATTATATATATATATATGATGAGCTTTGTTCTAGTAGGTGTTTTCTTTTTCAGTTTCTGTTGTCTGTGTGTGTATGTATTTCAAAATCTGGTGCTACATTTTAACCAAACGGTAGGCACCACCATGCCCGGTACTACATGTTTAATTTAGCTTCACAAGTTATCTTTATATTAATAACTTTAACAATGCTCTTAACGCCATTCTCCCCCCAAGGTCTTCATTTGCTTCTGGAATTCTGTTGTTTGTAGTGTTGCTGTTGAATCATAGTTTTAAATATTGCCTCTTCCACTCTGGTTTTAATCTCACTTAAGAGTGCTAATTAAATATAAATTGGATTTTATTTTCCTGTCATTGCTATCTCTGATCCTTTTTATTTCTTTGTTTCATTTTGATTCTGTTGGCTGTTTTCGTTACTTTGATTGGGATATTTTCAGCAATCTCTATTTATCTTGGGTCAACTTGCAATTAATCCGTGTATTATTTTGTATTTTAATCCACTGAAAATGTTTTCTTTCTGCTTTCAGTTTTCCTCATACAATAACTTTTCATGTTTTTGCCAGTCATATTTTGTTCTTTAAAAATATCCTGAATTTTCCCCAATATATATATATATATATACATAATGATTTTAAAAGATTAAATAACTCAGTCATTTCCCATAAGTGCCCTGTAGACGAGCAGTCCAAGGACCATCCTTCTGTGGCACCACTAGACATGCATATCTTATAACCTTTCCTTTCTTTATTCCTTTCTCTTTTTTTCTGTAAGGTCATTTAATTTCTGTCACTAGCTTATATCTTTTCTTTATTATCAGTATTCCAAGAGATGCCTCTCCTTAGTGAGTTCTTTTTACTCTCTTTCATAGATGGCAATTTCTAAGAAGTGTCATCTCCGGTTTAATGCATATACAAGCATTTTCATTCTTTTTCTCAATACTGATTTGAAGAGGATGTTACTAATGTTTCATTATCAATTATGCTACATTAACCAAATTTATGGTGAATGTCTTTACCGGATTACACAACTTTCCTTTATTCCTAAATAGCTAAGGTTCCAAATCTTGATAATGTTGAATTTATTTGATCTTAGATTTGTACCTATTAAGATTATTTTAATTTTTCTCAAGTAAATGTAAATGCAATGTTTTCAAATTTTAAGAAAATTTAGCATTCATATATGAAAAATAACTTTTAATTAAAAGCAGGTACTGAAGAACTAATTCACCTATATCCAATTAAAAATTTTAGCTTCTTCCCACTGTGTTTATCTGGTTTTGGTAACAAAATGATACTGTGACATAAAACATATTTTAAGATATTTCCTTATTTTCATAATGCATTTATGCAAAATTGGAAGTACATGTTACTTAAATATTTGGTAAAGTCCTCACTTAAAAACTACTTGTAACTGGCCCAGCAGATGGATGGAGGTTAAGACACTGGATCCTATGTGAACAACTAAGTGATTTGAGTCCAGGTTTGAAAATCATTATCAGGTACATGTGCATGCCTCCCAAAAATCCAGACACGAGACAGGAGAAGGATTGCAACATGGCTGTCCCTTCCTTGGGGCAGGGTCAGGGTACTTCCTTCCCCATACCCACTCCCATTCCTCTTCGGTGTGTTCCTGCACCCAAAAGTGCAAAACAAGCAAAGAAACAAAACCAACCTGTAACTGATGTAACATATGTTAAAACATTGATCTTATTTTCTTACAACTCTGAGACAATTCAAACTGTTTCTTGAATTTGTTTTTACATTCTAGAATTTATCTATTAATGATTTCTAACGTCAGATGCAAATTTTATTGCTAAGCTCCTAGAGGACGGCAATCCAGCTGAGAGCTCTCTTTACTCATTTCTAGGTCCTTTTTTGAAATGAGTGAAACGAGACACAATATTTAAATTTTGAGGTGTTAGTATCAATTACGAGATTAAATAAATAAATAAATAATAAAACTAAGAAACAAAATGAAAACCAAACTTAAAACTTGGAAAATAGAAACCTTGTTCAGTATTTGTAAATATCTGGAGATCCTACTGGTTTATAGATTGTTTTTTTTCCTTGCTTTTGCTATAAGATGACTGTGCGCTCTCCAGAGAGATGGAGAGAGAAAGACGAAAAGTGAGAAATCACATCCAGTGGAGATGACTATGCTATAATCCCTTCACCTCCACTTTCTGCTTGGGATTTGGGGCACACTTCCACGTATGCCCGGCCTTCTCTCAAGCTGCCAGATCTAACCCTGAGCCTTGATGTCCACCAAATGGGATTAAGCCACCTTAACTTCTGCACCACCTGCTGGCCCCTGGTTTATTGATTTCTATGTTGGTTATTCCCCTGGTTTTTTGTTTTTTTTTTATTTTTAAATTTTTTTCCTGGGAATTTTGGCATGTATATTTGTGGATTTTTTTAAGGAGAATGAGTTTCCACATTAAAAGTGGTTATGAACAAAAATACAATGTTTGAAACAAATGTTTGAACACAGGGTACATACAATTAAAATTGCATGCTATTTATTTAATAATTCATCTGTGTTCAAAATATAATATTAGCAATGAGTGAGTGACCAGATCTCTTGTTGGAAGCCATAATAACCACCTCTTCCCCTTTAGATGTTACTTCAAACCACCGTGATTGCTGCTCGCTTCACATCTACCTGGATAAATATGTGCTGAGTCTCAACTTCACATAACATAGCATAGACTTATTTTTCAATGATATGAATTAAATCATATCATAGCAGTGAGTACATTAATTTTTTATCAGGATTCTATGTAAATAATCCCAACACCAATAATATAAGTATCGAAGGACCTCATTTGTTTTCACAAGAGGCTGACTGTACTTCAGTTTGTCAAACACCTTCAGTGGAAATATATTTATGGAGAGGTAATTTAACAAAGCATGAAAGAATAGCATTTACTTTACGATAGCATTCCTTTCATTCTTTATATCCATAATCTCTGTTATATTTATATGGTAAGATTGAAAACTGAATATAAATATAGAATCATAGTGGTCATTTGGCAAAGTAATATGGCACTATATATATATATATTTAAAGTTTTTTGCTATAGGGTACGTGTGCTAGCCAGAAAGACAGAGAGAGACAGAGGCAGAAAGTGAGAAATCACCCCCTGGGGGGATGGCTACACCACAATCCCTTCTCTTCCATTCTCCTCTCAGGATCTTGGTCATGCATGCACAAGCGCCCAGCATGAGTTTAAGCCACTGGGTCTGGGACTCGAACCGCTGACGACTACATGGGAGTGTAGCGATATAGCCATTATGCCAACTGCTGGTCTCTATGGCAATATATTTTAAGTTGAAATCATATATTAATTTAAATCACCCCTGGGGGGTGATTTCTCGCTTTCTGTCTCTGTCTCTCTCTGTCTGTCTGGCAAGCGCACGTGCCCTAAAGCAAAAAAAAAAAAAAAAAAAAAAAATTAAATTAGAATATAAAACAATAAAAGGAGTGATTTCATTCATTCTTAAAGAAAGCTAAAATTTACAAGAGGCTGTTTATTATTTGTGATATTTGACATCAGACATCTCTCCTTAATTTTGCAGATATTTTATCTTACATGAAGAAGTTAATTACTAATTTTATATTTCTATTGACAAATTGTAAATGCATTGGTGCTGGTAAAAATTTAAATATGCATGTGTTTTTTTCCCTGATTCCACACTGTTCATTCAAGTTTCTTATATTAAATTCTGTTTAATTTTTACATCTTCTAAATAAAGGAAATGTAGCACTTAAAAATAGCATGCATTAATTTACTCTCTATTCATTACATAAGATGAGCTAATTGTTTTCAGACAATGTCTTAATCAGATACAGCAGTGAAATGTAATGAAAAAATTGTATTGGGTTGATTAGGTGATAGAATTGTGGATTGGGTGCATGCTTTTTTCTGCAGTATTTTTAATGAATAATGACACTTAAATTTATTCCAACTGAAATCATCAGCTCTCCTGGGCAAAACTTCATGTTGCTGAATAGAGCAAGTGAATGGACTCACCAGCGTATAATTTTTCATTTAACACAATTTTGAAAGATGACAAGGCAATTGCTTATGCCCATAGATGTGAACTACTGAGCTTAATGGAAACTGCCTACCCCACATTTGGGAGAAGAAGGTGGTCACGTTTTCTCTTAACTGCATCCTAAACTGCAAGATATGGGATGACAAAAGGCACAGTCCAAAGGTAGGAATTCAGAAGTGAGAAGTCTACACAACAGATATTGGGGGGGAGGGGGGAACGAAACAATATCCGAAGTGGTCAAAAGTGTTACAATTTAAGATACAAATGTTCTCCATCAGTATGTCATTTAAGAAGTACATACATTGATATTAATATGTATATCATACAATATAACCAGAAACACTATTACTTTAGCTATATAGATTTCCAGAATAATATTTTCATTAAAGGAATATATGAAGGTAGAGAAAATACAAATTGTGCTATCACATATTTAAAGTAGTCTGAAAATATGTATATAAGGGCTCAGAAATATTTCACTTTTAACTCTGGGTTCACAGTTCTGTTAATCAATACCAAAGAAATAATATACAGTATAAGAAAGCTTTAGATAACTTGTGGGACCAGCAGTTAGCATAATGGCTATGTTGCTGGACTCCCATGTAGTCGACTGCAGTTCGAGTCCTGGACCTGTGTGTGCATGTGTGCCCAAGATCCTGAAAGGAGAATAAAGAAGAAGGGATTGAGGCATGGCCTCCCTCCTGGGGGGTGATTTCTCACTTTCTGTCTCTCTGTCCCTCTCTGTCTTTCTGGCGAGCGCACACACCCTCTAGCAAAAACCTCTCCAAAAAAAAAGAAAAGAAAGCTTCACATAATTTTTTTTTAGAGTTGTAAAAAATTGCCACCAAATTAAACATTGCACAATAATCATGGTTATTTATATACATTCTGTCAACTAAATATTTCTAAAGAGTTGTGTTTCAAAATTCTCATGCATTATGAGAAAATATGCATTAGACATTTAAATTTAGAACATCAGGGTGTAATATTATACATAAGCTACAATCACCTTTAACAGAGAAGTACAGAGAAAAACATGAGATCTTTCTTTTTTAAAAAAAGTTTCTTTCATTTTCTCTTGCTTCCTTTTTTTTCCCATCAGTGAGAGAAAGAGAAAGAAAGAGCACCACAATAGAGTGTTGATGCCATAATCTACCCCTAGCCTCAGCCAGCCCAGATCATGGGCATGGGCGGAAGTCTCAGGACTTGAACTGAAACCTTTCTATGTGGATCTGCCTCCTAGAACATCATATTTTGTTATTTTGGTGCTGTGCCACTGGCTGGCACCTATTTTTAGATTTTAGAATTATTTTGTCAAGAATAATTTTACTATGAGTAAGAAAAAATATTTATAATGACAACCATTACTTTCTCTAATGAAAATAGCCCAAAAGTCTTAATTTTACAGTTTGGCCTCTAGTTAATGCTTTTTATTCTTTGTATAGGGGATCCAAATGTTTGCAAAATTTGCTAAACTTAATTGGTAAAATATTTCAGACAAATCTAATCCAAGTGAATCAAAAGCTCTCAAATATAGGTAGGTATGAAATACTGCAAAGATGGTTTTCCTGACTGTGGCTGCCAAGTCCCTGGGTCCTCACAGCTGCCACTTCCCGTGCACATCCGTTGTAAGTGGAATATTGCAGCATGGCACGGGAATAACAAAGGCTATGAGGTCATCAATGGTGGAAATTATACTGTCTCAACTGTAGATTATTATGCTATTTTTCAGAGAGCCAATTTGATATGAATAGCAAAACTTAAATGAAAAAAACATATGCATATATTTATCCAGAAATCTGTTAATATCTAGATATGTATTTCTTGTGGTAATAATAATAAATAGAAAAAATCACTTCTAATATCAAATAACTAGAAAAAAAACCCTCCATAATAAATTAAACTGAATCATTTATATACAGTATATGTCTACTTGATGGGCTTCTGAGTAACTATTAAAATCACACTTAAGAAAAATCTCAAACGTTAGGAATACAATTTAGGGCCAGCTGGTGGGGTGGTAGTTAAGGGGGCTAGATACCACATGACCAGCGACCAGGACTGGGCAGCTTGAAAAACACATGGGCAACATGTGTGGGCAGGCCCAATGCCCCAAAGGGAAGGACAAATGGAAAGGATGGGATTGCGGTACGGTGTTCCCTCATGAGGAGTGCCTTCTCACTTCCCTGCTCTCTCTCTCTCTCTGTCTCCCTCTATAGCTCGCTCTGGAATTTTTTAGAAATACAATGAAATAACACGAGAAAATGTTCATAAGTTATTCTTTAAATGTTACAGCTATATTATGCTATCGTTTCAATCTTTAAAGGAAAATTGTATGTTTTAATGTAAAAAGGCATTGAAAATATATGCATCAATTGATTAAAATTGGGAGAATGTGGAGTGATGAGGCCATGGGAAATTTTTATAAAGTTCTACTTTCAGTTTATTTACTTTAGAATTTTTCATCTCTTTTTGTGTACGTATATGTGTGTGTGTGTGTGTGCATGCACATGTGTGTGTAAAAAAAGGCAGTCATAACCAATTTATCAAAAAACAATTTTGTTACCTAATATTAAATTGAAGCAAGAGGATTCAAACTTTCCTAAAATAATCTGTTTATGTGTGTGACCATATCCCAATTTAAGTATAATTTGTATTCACCAAGCACTGACCTCCCTCTGAGTCATTAACAAAGTAAACAAAGTTTAGTTAATTGCCAAAATATCCATAAATTGTCATGTAGTCATGTTTGGTTATCAGTGAAGTGAACCAGAATTTTCATGAACAACGACTAGAATAGAGCAAAATGTTTTTTACTTCAATGACAGTTTTGTTAAAAATCTCCATACAGAAGAGAAACAAAGTAAACACATCTGCTCTATCTGGATATTTCAGAAGTAATGAATTAGACTGTGTCAGGCTGGATTGACTGGGAGACAGAAGGTATTTCTTCTTAAGGATTATTAAAATCTTCTTTGTTAGATGCATAAATATCTCAGTCTACATACCAACATCATATCCACACCCAATAACATATTTTATAAAGATACTATTTCTCTCCCTAATTTGTTGAACAGATTGTCTTCTTTCTAGAATTGTACACGTGAAGATGTATTATATATTTTTTCTATTCTTCCACAAATCTTATAAATGTTCACAATTTTTATGCAATATTTGCCACCTATGTTTTTACACTGTCTCTTAAATATAAAAGATTGATATTTTAAATTTTAATAAATACCAGAGTCTACTAAATTATTTGGAAAGTGTGATTTTTTTTCCTGGCCAAAATATTTTTCTAATATTTATAACAACAAAGTATACTCTTAGTGAGAAAAGTTTATCAAGTAGAGCAATTTTCTTTATTTTTTCCCATTAATGAATGAGCTAACCTTTAATGTGAGTTTCATGCAATGTAGGTACAAACTAGACCCTTGTCTTTGTGACAGGGAATCTACTTTATTCTTTTTTATTTTCCCCCAGCATGAACACACTGTATATTAACCTACACATTATCATCAACAGATAATTTTCCATGTTTGTGTCCCATAAATGTTTTGCTTCTCTCTTTTATCTTTGATTCTCCTCAATTTTCTAGAGATGCTCCCTCCACTTCATATTTAAAAAAAAGGTTCTTAACTCTACATGGTTTATATAATCACTTTAATAACTTGATGTAGAAATATCCCAAATTTTATTCATATATGAATGCATACATTTATTTAGAACATAAATAGGATCATTAGTCTATAACCTTTCTACCTTAATAATATGGTATGAAAACCAATCTACATCTTTATCATGGAAATTATACATTTCAAATTATTTATTTCAGTCTTGATTAAAATTAAAATTACGTCAATTATTTTAATAGCACAGATCTTGAACAAGTTTTAAATTTTTAACTGGTGACAAAATTTTGAAACTCAAAACTTTAAGTTATAATGCAAATATGGTGATAAGTGAGACCGTGCACAAGACATACTTGAAAGTTCGAAGAACATAAAAATATAATAGTAGCCAATTTGTTTAAGGATCTTTTACCACATTTATATTTACCCTATATTTTATAAATATGAAATTATTCTTGGCTAGTTTGTAAAACTCTCATAAAGATTCCAATCTGATCACAGTGACATAGCAGTATAAAGTATTTTAACTGTGATACTAAGACATTTATTTATTTGATTTTGAAGGTATTTTATCAGGAGTGTTTGTTATTAGCGACCAGCAGTTGGCGTAATGGCTATGTTGCTGGACTCCCATGTAGCCGACCACAATTCGAGTCCTGGATCCAATGGCTTAAACTCACGCTGGGCGTGTGTGCGTGCATGCCCAAGATCCCTAGAGGAGAATGGAGGAGAAGGGATTGCAGTGTGGCCATACCCCCTGGGGGATGATTTCTTACTTTCTGTCTCTCTGTCTCTCTCTGTCTTTCTGGCAAGCGCATGCACCTTATAGCAAAAAAAGTCTAAAAAAAAAAAAAAAAAAGAGTGTTTGTTATTGGAAATTAATTTAAAATTTACTCATTAACTTTATCACATTTAAACCATTTATTGTGAATCTACTGATTTTTTTTAGAGATAAAGTTATATAAACCGTTAATGTTCTTTTGAAGTTTAATGAAAAAAACTTTTCTCCTCTTTTTTAACAGAAAGTTCTTAAAAAAGAAACATAGATTGACTGACAGACATTAAAAATATAGTTTTACTGTTTCTTGTTATATCTGCATTGAATTTGCTTATATGAGTTTACATTAATTTATTCAACTTTTCAATTTTTGTTGGACAATTAGGTTGTTTTGAGTATTTAAAAAGTTTAGAACACCTTGGAAATGTTACTTGTATGAAATAAGTTACATGTATTTGTAGAATAAAAAATCTCTAGATTGTTCTCAGGTCCTTGAAAGTTGGGTGTTTTTCATTTATTAAATTCTATGTCCCAAGGCCCTCAGTTTATGGCACACATGTGTAGCTCACTATGTTTTTATTGAGTTTTGAGGCTGTTTTGTGAGAAGGTACAGCTTGAATTGATGGTTGTAGGTAAGTGTCTTCTTCCCATAATGTCTTAAGAGCTGCATATAAAACTGGACCTCACAGGTAACAACAGCATTTTTAGAATGCAACAAGATTTGGATATTTAGTGGAAAGTTTACAATTAAACCAAACCACAGAACAAAGCCAGCACTTACCTGAACAAAGAACATAGCTATGTGGTGAAACTCTCCACGGCCCCCTTGCTTAACAGGAACTGTCATAAAAAATTTGGTGCCATCTCTAGAAAACACAGGTTCTTCATTCTAAAATGTAGACGTGCATATAATAATTATAAAATGGCATGTGCAGTTTGTACTGATAACCACGGCTAATTCATGCACGAATTGTACCAATTATTGACTTTGAATTTGTTTTTTAAAATGGTGGGGTTATGTTTAAAAATAAGCATATAGCATTTAGCTTAGCTTAGTCTCCCCCCCACTCCCCCTGCATAGGGCATGTGTGCTTACCAGAGAGAGACTGAGACGGACAGAAACAGAGAGAGAGAGAAAATGAGAAATCATTCCCTAGGGGAGATGGCCATGCTACAATCCTTTCTCTACCCTTCTCCTCCATCCTCTCAGGGTTTGGGACATGGGCAGACATACACACATATGTGTCCAAGTGTTTTCAGGTGTGGGAACTTCGAACTGCAGAGTCAGTAATGTAGGATCCAGCACCTTAACCAGCAAGCCACCTGCTGGCCCAATATTTAGGGTTTTTAAAGTGAACTTAATAATAAATTATATATATATATATGTGGTTGAGTGATGGGAAAAGGTGAGAAAATTTCATGAATAGTGGATAGGAACAATTTACAATTAAATCAATGATACTTTTTAAATTAACCCAAACAAGAACTTTCGCATTCTACATAAGATTGTCTTAGCAATTAATGCTTCAAAAATAAGGAAAATGTATTGTAACCATCAATTAAAATAAAATTTTTAAAAGTTTATAATTCTGCAACATGTTCTAATATATTTTTAAAATATTTCACTCAGCAACTTTACTTACTTAAAGTCTTATTTCTGATGATGTATGCATATATTTACCGAAAATACAAAAGCCAAAAGGACACAAAATTGAAAGAAATCTATTAATTTAATTCAAATTTGCCATCACTGCTCATCTTTCCATAAACACACAAACTCAGATGACCATCCATAGCTATGAATCTCTTTTTGATGGTTTTTAAATAAACTCTAGTGGCACATTAAATTAATAAGATTATTTTTAAAAATTAAATAATAGTAGCCATATATACTGATTGTTTTGTCTTGCTTTAGGGAAGACATTAAGAAAATGGACTTATTTAATGAAACATTGAGTTCTTTTCTGCTAGATTAATGAAAGTGATTATATATGGTACCCAGAAAGGCTTTGATACAGTTTCCTTTGTTGAACTTTCAAATATTTTCAAGTCCTTTTAGAAGCCTTGACCCTCGACTATTTTATTAATCTCATCTTCCTTCCTCCAGCTTTCTCACTGAACTCCTGGTGCTCCTGCTCCAGAACCTTCGTGTTTTGTATTCCCTTAGCCTCTTCCTCTTATCTCTTTCATGACTCTGTTCCCACTTCTCGTTTTCAATAAGGCATTACCCGATACAAAGCCTGAGCAGGGAAGCCAATTCATCCAACTACCTGACATCCTTTATTCCCTTCTACCTTTTCTCTAACACCATTCAATATACATTTTTTGCATGCATGTATTTATTTATATGAATTAGTCGTGGAAGAATATAAGCATGTACTTATGTATAATTGTATGTAGGCATATAGTCTTCTTCTATAATGTAAGTTCCGTGGGGTAGATAAATTGCATTCTTCATGGCTCTGTATCTCTAGCACCTAAAAGAGTGACTATCATGTAAATTGTCTTTAATAATTACTTACTTAATGAATAAGTCAATTTATATCTATTTTAATACCCCAGAAAGTCATTACTTCATTACTAAGAACATCTCACTAGCAATGTAAGAATAATATCCTTCTTCATCCCATTGATACTAATGAAAATATAAGATAACTTACGTACTAAATTTAAAACTCTGAAGTAATATACAATTCAAGGTTGGGAATTTGCATAACCGGTCTTTTAATACATTTGACTGAGTGAATAACATCTTTCAACTACTGAAATAGAGTCAATAATTAGACTTGTTTCATCACCTACCACTCCTTTATTTCTCTTTGCTTCTGCACACAGAATTTCTACATTCTGAAACAACATTTCTGAATTTTACTCATATTTTTACTTAATTTCATAAAACATAAATCATTTATAAGTGTCCCTAATAAGGAAATCTTTCCTCAGATATTCTAAAATGTATTCTTTATTAATCTTTTATATGGCCAGCAATGCACTCTGTTCTATTATGTTATCTACTAACCAACTGGCTTCACTAGGCAACTAATAATTAAACTAAATTTGCCACTTAATCTGTTTAGCTTTATTGCCTAGGACACAGTAGGTGCTCAACTTATAATTGTTGAATAGATGAATGTATGTATGTGATAGACAAAGAATTTGTTATACACACTATTCAGCACCTTCCTTTCAACATATTAGCTCCTCTCTTACCATTCTTTCTTCATATTTTGCTGGTAAATAGCTTTTCCTGTGTCACAGGGATTTGCTATGGACATTACTCCATTTACTATTTCCAATTCTTTTCCGCAATTGTGGTACTTTAGAAGTGGTTCAGAAAAAGAGTAGATGGGGTTACCATCTCAGACACACTGTTGGATTAAATCCTTCACCACTAGATAATATCTGGCTATAAAAATTCAGCTTTATACCAATGGAGTCGGTCTCATTGACCGCTTTCAGAAGCTTAAGAAAGTCGGTGTCTGTGACACACATGGCACTGAAGAAGGAATACTGAATTTGACCAAACATATTACTTAATGGTCATTCTAAGCATATCCCTTAAAAGCTAGGCCAAGCATGCCGATTTTTCTCTGTCCTTCCTACTGTCTAGAAAGCAAGTATATGATATTCCATTGGATTTCTAATTAATCTAAGAGAGTTTTCTTTGCATTCCTTCTATCATGCTCATTCCTTAAATTTCCATTTAAATAGTTTATAAAAATTCCCTAGAACCTTGGGAAAAAAATTACCTCTGGCAAATTACCACCTGCATTTTCTTCCAGAGTAATTGATAACTAGATGTTTTGCATTAAAAATGTTTCTATTAAACATTTATAAATTTGGGATTTAAAATTTAGATAACATAATCACAAAAGAGTATGCATTATGCTGGTGTATGTTAAAGGATTATAAGTGTCACCCAAAATGAAAGTGATAGCAAAATAGGCTCAGTAATGCAGGGTAACTCAGAATACATCAATATCCAGTACATTGTTGTTTATCATTGTTTTCATTTTCCGAATTTGAATTAATTTTGTGAGAGTCCATTATTGGCTGCAAAATCAAGGATTATTTTTCTAATTTCATTTCACATTAACTAAGATAAAATTATATTAAATGATATGTATGTACATAGATGTTTATAAGTTGATACATAAACATATCTCTGTATCTTTGTATCTCTCATTCAAACAAGTAAGGGTTGAGTTTATTTAAATTATTAATTAAATGATTTAATTTATTTAACATCCTTTATAACTTTTATCTTTATTCCTACAACAAATATTTATAGAGCACTTATTATATATTGGATTCTATATTAGGCATTTGCTCCATTATAAATTGAAAGCAAAATAAAAAGAATTTTTTTTCTGTTCTTATATCACAGTAAAAAAAAAATCACAGAAATAACGCTCTAAGTTAAACACAGAGATTAGAGTTGACTGTAAGATAACTTT
>NW_006160223.1:54312-75967 GCF_000334495.1 Tupaia belangeri chinensis
AAGAGTGTGCCTTGGTTAGAACAGTTGAAAGATGTGACTTCTTAAGTAATTTAAGATTTGAAAAATGAATAAACATTTTAAATAGGAAAGTAATTAAGAGAATTTAGTTAAGAAAGACACATGAAGACCCTTTGCATATTGAGATTAACGTTACTAAAATGGAGAAAAAAGGTCGAAGAATGATATGACATATAACTGGAAAAGCTTTCCCTTTAAAGCTTCGAGACTATTTAAGGATTTATCAAAAGGATGCAAGGATGAAACAACATCTGTTTTAGAGTTGAGGGTGATGCTAAGTTCAAAAAGGTCACACAGTAGTCAATTACAGTGTGGAGAACAGATTGTCAGTGCCTGAAAGGTTGAGAATTCCCCAGTTCAGGAGCAACTATGATACCTGTACTTTGAAACTAGATGGTGTTTATAAAATGGGGAAAAATAAAGTGACTTGAGAGGTCTTTAAAAGTAAAACCAAAGAATTTGGGAATAAATTATTTGTGTAACTAAAAATGAAGAGAAGTTTTGGGACCAGCAGATAACATAATGATTATGTTGCTAGACTCCCACATAGTCAACTGTGATTCAAGTCCAGGACTCAGCAGCTTAAAACTCAGACCTGACGTGTGTGTTCATGCCCCATATCCCAAGAAGAGAATAGAGAAGAAAAGATTGCAATGTGGCCTCTCTCTATCTCTTCAGTGAGCACCCGAGCCCTCTAGCAAAAATCTCTCTTACGGAAAAAAAAAAAAAGGAGAGCTTCAAGGATGACTATTAAATTCATGGTTTTAATAGATAGTTATGTCATTTATTCCTATGATAAAATGAAATAAGATTTTATTGTGTGATCTATTTGTGTCTCATTCTGAATTATTCGGTATGAGGCCATTGTTGGGAAGACATTTACTTTTATACTATTACGGTCTTCTCAACCTCAGCCTCATTTGTATCACAAACTAGTTTTGTAAATTAAGAAACATCTAAGAAAAAAAGTACTTGTTTGAATAATTTCCACATGGCCAATTTATGTGAATGGTTGGTCAATTTTCAGAGAAATTTTAATAAAGCTCCTTGGTTTCTAGTTTCACTGAGTTGCAGCATTTTCTTCTTTATCTACACAAAAGTTTACTTATATGGATGATCCTGAAAAATGAATCCTGCTATTGGACAATTTATAAAAACAATTTTATAAAAAGCAGAAGTAACACTTTTCACAAATGATATCATAGAAAACTCGGGGCCACTGGATGGCATGATGTTTAGGGTGATCAACTCCCACATGACTGACTAAGGTTTGAGTCCCTGAACCAGCAGCTTGAAAATCACACTAGGCACATGCCCAAAATACCAGGAGAATAATGGAGAAGAGGGGATTGTAGTATGGTCATCCCCCACTGGAATGTGACCTCTTACTTTTCCTCTCACAGTCGCTCTGTCTCTCTTCAGTGAGCACACATGACCTATGGGAAAAAAAAAAAAAACTTAAGAAAAAGCTCAAGTCATGGATATTTTAATGGACAGGAATTGCTTCATCAAACTTAGGAAAAACTAAAAGTCATGTTACTGAAATAACTTTTTAGGAGAAGATATCACATTAACAACAACAGAGAAAAAAAGAACAGAGAATTGAGTAATATCAGAATATTGCATTAGTTTAAAGATTGAAGACTCAACATTGTAATAAATTTCACTATTGGACACCTCAAAATTTGTTGTCATACAACATATAAAATCAAACAAAATAAAATGTGGCATTGTCAAATGTGCTATATGAAAAATTATAAGAAATCATGCTTTCATTTTTCCAATAAAAAAGGAATAAATATGGTTTGAGTTCTTTAAAAGAATTGGCGAATACAATGTTCACAAAGGCTAACATGTGACAGAGACCACTGTACCTGTTTAGAGAGCCATGTATCTGACGTCATCTCGTATTTCTGAAACGAAAAAATTAGTTTCATGAAGCATCTAAAGACATAACATATTATCACTTTAACTTTTTTTTAAACACTGTATCTTTAGGCATTTTGTTCTCTTTCTCCCACCAGTGAAATATCATGAGAAATCCCATTGTCATTATTGATTTAAATTGAATGAATAAGTAGAGAATTGGGATTAAATGATAATTTAATTATGAAGTCTTTTCTTTGGTGAACTCCTTCAGAATTCTCAGTAGTATGTCACTGGGGATAGAAGATCATTTTCCAGCTCTGTTTGATTACCTCATTCAAACTGTTCTGAACCACCAGACACTGTCTCTTTTCACCTCTAGGCATCATCGGGAAACGAAATTATTAAGTCCTTCAAAAGAACTGGGCAAAGAGCCAGGAATAAAATTAAAAAGTGGACATTCTTTCAATATTCAATCAACTCTTAATCATAGTCATTTTTTCTTATCAGTAGTGCTTCAGTCTTAGGGGGGAAAATCAAACCTTTATAATGACAAGGTTATATGGTTCTTTAAAACAGTCTTGCAAAGAATCACAACCAAAATCACATTGAAAAAAGCAAAATTAGACTACTTGAATCTCAAGTTAAATATGCATGGATAAACTAAGGTTTAATAACATTGTTTATATGTAATGACAATACATATTGTAGCTTTATGAAAGATAAAAAGATTCTGTAATAAAGGCATTCAAACTAAGAAAGTTGAGAAGTAATATATTGGGGATGTTCCTATGTCCAGTTAATTTACAAGTTTTCAAACCACTTTCCTTTTCTAAATCCATATTGTCATTATGTTATAATTGACAACTTTTCTTTTTTAGGCCTTTTTTTAATAGATCCTCAATACATATAGACACCAAGAAAACATCTAGCTAAATTATTTCTTGACTCTCAGTCAGCACCTCAGCAATCATCATTCTCAATATCTGCACAGCATAGACATTAAAAAGAGCTGATGCCACTTCTTAGTATTGCCCAGTTTTGTGAGAAACCAGGAAAATCCACAACTTCATTTGTATTATTATTCCAATAAGCATAAAATAAATTATTTTGCACCCTACAAATGAATAGAAATAATTGACTACTGATAAGCTATTACCTCAATAATATGCTAGGATTCTTACATCTATTTTCTAGTGAAGCATTTTAATGTAGCCTGCAGTTACCTACATGTAATGAAAATATTTAGATTATCATTATATGAAGAAAGTAATAGGCTTTCTCTAATTAAGTAGAACATATGTAGGTCAATTTTTAAATGACTTAATAATTAGCTAAATAATTTTTTTTTAATTCTAGTCAGTCTATAAACTAGCCAGATGGAAGAAGGCGACTAAGATAAATTTTCTAATAAGCTTAATGTGAAGAGCATCGATCAAACCCAGTAAGTAAATGATTAATTCAACTATCTCATTTCCACATCTGTGCTCATTATCCATTTTAAGAAAAACTTCTCCCTCTATTTCTTTCTTTTACAAGTTATTCAAAGAATATTTAAAAAAATATTCACATACAGTAAAATGTACAAATCTCATGTGTATAAGAACTTTATAGATCTTGAAAACAATCTCTCATACCCCTTCCCAGAGGTTATAGAAAGACAATCATTCCTGGGATGTCCTTCCTCATGGATTATTAGTTTTGTCTATTTTATAAATATGGATCATTGAAATCATTATTATGTACAGATTATATACTTTAGTGTGAAGTTTCACACTACGTTTTTGATATTCGCTCATACTGTTGCATGTGTAGTATTCTGTTTCCTTTTAAATTGCTGAGTAGAATTCCATTGTATAGAATATGTTTTTTAATCCATTTTAGTTTATAATTATGAGTAGAACATCTATAAACATTGTTTAATGAATTCTTTGGTGAACATGCTTTATTTTTCATGCAAATACCAAAAATGAAATTTTCGAGTTTATGTATTTGCATCATGTAATTTATTATACAGACACTGTTTATCAATGTGTTTAATTTTATTTGAAACTGAAAAATCACTTTTTAACAGTAATTGTGTCATTTCCATTCCTGCATGCAAAGGATGAGAACTGTAGTTCTCCCAATCCTTAACAATAGTTAATATTACCAAGGTGCCAGCAGGTGGCTTAGTGTTTAAAGCACTGGACTCCCACATAGCCTACTGTCATTTGAGTCCTTGATCTACTGACTAGCTTCCTCACTTTCCCTCTCTTCCTCTCTCTCTCTCTCTCTGTTTCTCTCTGGTGAGTATACTTGTCTTATAGTACATTTAAAAATAATAATAAATAAATAATTATTTTTAAGAAATAGTCAATATTATTACCCTTCTTGTAGGAGTGGTTTTAATTTAGTCATCATAATTGTATATAGTGTTATCTCATTATGATTTTAATGTTTATTTCCCTAAAGTATAATGATACTGAATATTTTCCATATGTTACTTATGTTCCTTATAAATGTTTGTTCACATGTTTTAATGTTTTCTATCAAATTTTCTTTTTCTTATTGAGATATAAAATTTCTTTATATATTTCTTTGTCAGATACACATTTTTGCAATGAGTTTCCCCTAGTTTGTGGGGTTTTTTATCCATTTTCTCAGTGGTGCCTTTGGTGAGAAGTTTCCAATTTCTTTTTTAGAATTATTTATTTAATTTTATTTATTATTGTCATTATCATTTTTTAATTTAATATAAGGCTTGCACACTCACCAGAGAGAGAAAGATAGCTTCTTGTAATGTTAGGGTAATAGCAATTAGAATGAATACCTTCATATCACTAGTAGTCTTAATATAAATTAGGTCAGTGTTTCACCATTGAGTGTGAAGGTATTTTATGGGCCAAGTTTATCAGATTGTGATGTCCCTTCGTATTCATTGAAGTTGAAAGTTATCATGAAGAGGTGTTTACTGTCAGTGTCTCATTTTTATCTATTAAAATATTTAATTACTTGTCTTCATTTTTTTTCTTAATATAATAAATTACATTAATTGTCATTTAATGTTAAATCAATCTTATATTCCTGGGATGATCCCTTTTAATTTGTGGTACACTAAATTTACACTGCCTGAGTCAAGTATTAGCATGTTTAAGAATTTTTTAATATGTGCTCATGAGAGGTATCAGTTTAAAATATTTTTTCTCCTTTTGCTTGAGAGTATAGGAGAACTTTATTTATTCCTATGTGAGAATACTCTGGTTTGAATGTTTGCTCCTGATCAAATTCATGTTAAAATTTAATTTTCATCATAACAGTATTAAAGATGAGACATCCAACAGGTGATTGGGCCATGGGAGCTCAGCTCCTGTAAATGGATTAATGTCTTTATTGTGGAAGTGGGTTCATTATTTCAAGAGCAGATTCATATCATGAGAGCAAGTTCCTTATAAAAGCCGGATATGGTCCTATTGCCTCTCAGGCCCTATCTTAACACTCCACAATGGTATGATGCAGCAAAAGGACTCATGTCAGATGCTGGCATATTGATCTCACACGGATCATAACTTAACATATTTTTGTTCACTTAAAATTCCTCAGTATATGGGGCCAGCCAGTGGATCGTAGTTAAGGAAATGGACTCCCTCATTTCAACTGCAGTTCAAGTCCTGGACCTGGTGTGCTCAAAATCTTGAGAGGAGAATGGAGGAAAAAGGATTGGAGTGTGGCTATCTCTCTGCGGGGGTGGGGCAGATGGGGCCGGGGGACCTGTGTGACTGCTCACCTTCTCTGTCTCCCTCTGGGGGAATGAGGTGTGTGTGTGACTGCTCACCTTCTCTCTCTCCATCTCTCTGGTTAGGGCACATGCTAGATAACAAAAATCTCTCTCACACACAAACTTTTCAGTGTGTGGTATTTTGTCATTACAGAACAAAAGGGACAAAGTCAAGAATTATGGCATTTATTTGCTAAATATTTGATAGAAATCATGTAGTCCTTAAACTTTTTTTATAGAAAGGTTTCCAGTTTTGAATAAAATTTCTTTAGTTTTTATAAGTTATTCAAATGTTGTGCCTCTTTAAACACTCATGTTTGAGATTCATGTCTTTCAAAAATTTGTACATGACACATCTTATTGAGAAATTATTGGCATACCACTCTCTTATTATCTTTTTACTATTTATAGACTTCATTGTTATTCCTTTCATTTTATTTTATTTTTTAACTTGACAGAGGGTGTTTGTGTTAATTGAAAACAGACCGGGGCGGGGAGTGAAAAAGAATCTCTCATGGGGTGTAGTCAGGCTGCAATCTCTTATCCTCAATTTTTTTCTTTTTTCTGTTCTTGGGGAATGGTGGCAAACATGCCTGGTGTGTTTTTTAAGTTGACTGATCTAGGACTTGAACTGTGAGTCAGTTCTGTTGGATCCAGCTGCTTTTACCACCAGGACACAGGCTGACTAAATTTTATTCTTGATATTTATAATTTTTGTGTTTTAAAAAAATCAGTTTAAGATTTATTAGTTTTATTAATCTTTTTAAAATGACTTTTATGATTTTTTTCTAGAGTTTGTTTTCTGTTTTATTAATTTTATTATTATTATTATTATTGTACTCCTTATTATTTTGGGTTGAATTTGTATTTTTTCTCCTTGGCTTCTTAAAGTTGGAGCTTATAATTAATTTTATACCTTTTAATTTTCTTTATTTTTAATGGAAAAATAATTGCATGTATTTATAGTGAAAAATATGCTGTTTTAATATATGTATTCACTATGAAATGATTAAATCTTAACATATCTTCTTTTCTCCTAAGATGTTTTGCCTTCGAGCATGTGTGCCCAACTAAGGAAAAGAGAGACAGAGACAGTGAGAGGGAAAGTGAGTTATCACTCCCCAGAGGGGATGGTCAAATGGCAATCCTTTTCCTCCATTCTTTTCCTGATATCTTGAGCACACGCGTACGTATGATTCATGTGATTTTCAATCCTGGGACTTGCACCACGGTGGGCCATGTGAGAGTCTGGTGACATAACTGCTATGCCATCTGCTGATCCTAAATCTTAAGATATCTTAAGACTTCTATCATAGTGCCTACTTCTTATTTCTTTTGTCATGCAAAGATAATATCCACTCAGCACTTTCGAAACATAGTCCATACTATGATTAACTATAGTCAGCATGTTCTACAATAGGTTTGGAAACATTTCTCCTACCTAATGTGAGCTTTGTACCCTTGGGCCAACATCTTACTACCTCTGTCCCAACCTTCTGGTAGCCATGTTTCTACTCTATTTCTAAGATTCTTACTATTTTAGGTTCTATATATAAGTGAACTCATCCCGTACTGTCTGTGTTTGCCTTATTTCATTTACCACAATGTTCTCTAGACTCATTTGAGTTGTTGCAACTGGAAGAATTTCTTTTATTTTTATGGTTGAATGGTATTCCATTGTATATCTACATCACATGTTTTTGATGTGTCTTCCATTGATAGCCACTGAAAAATAAACTACATTTTAAGTATCACTTTGATTAATCTACATATTTTGACTATTTTCATTATGCCTGAGGTTAAAATACATTTTTTAGTTTCCCTTGCAATTCATTATTTAAGCCATAATTTTTTTAGGAGTGTGTTGTATTTGAGATTTTTCAAATATCTGGTGATTACCAACTATTTCTATTTTAATCCCATTCTTATAAAAAAATCTATTTGACTTCAGTTCCTTGAAATTTGAGACTTCTAAATATTTCTTTAGCACTTGAAAAAGTTGTTTCCTTTACTATTATTAGATTACATGTTTTCTAAATATGGACTTGGTTAAGTTGTTGAAAGTATTTTTCAAATCTTCTATATCATTACTGATTTTCTTTGTTTATAGTACTAATTCTATCAAATATGTATGAAGGAAAACTAAAATCTTCAAGTATAATAGTTTCTATTTCCTTTTCAGTTTTGTTAGTTTAGGCTTGTAAACTTTGCTTAAATAGCTTGAAGTTTTGTCATTAAGTGTATAGGTATTTACAATTGTAATGTCTTTCTAATGAATCCACTCAGTGTCATTATAAAAGGCTCCATTAATCTCTGCAATAACCCTGATATACAGTGTTTTAATTTGCTAAAGTAATCAGTCACCTTTTACAAAAATTAAAAACTAGAGACTTTTATATTTACTCACATACCTATCATTTATAGCACCTTTCATTTTTTCATTGAGATCTGGGCTTTTATTTTATTTCTTTCAGCCTAGTGCAGATCTACTTGTGATCAATTATCACAGTTCTTATTTATCCAAAAATGGCTTCCTTTTTGAAAGATATTTTTACATAATACAGACCACTATTTGATATTGTTTTCCTTTCTATCCTTACAAATGTTATTTCATTAGTTTTGTTTATTTGTTTGTTTTAAGAGAGAGAGATTTTTGTTATAAGGCATGTGCACTCACTGGAAAGACAGAGAGGGACAGGAAGACCAACAGTGAGAAATCATCCCCCAGGGGACTGGCCATGCTGCAATCCATTCTCCTCCATTCTCCTCTCGGGATCTTGGTCATACACCTGGAATGTAGTTAAAGCCACCGGGTCCAGGACTTGAACCATGGTCAATGATGCAGGAGTCCAGTGATGCAATCATTATGCCATCTACTGGTCTCCCATTACTTTGTGGTTTATATTGTTTCTATGAGATATGAGTATTCTCATCATTATATAACCTCTGTATGCGATATGTATTTCTCTCAGGCTACTTTAAATGTTTTTCTCCCTATCTTTGATTTGCAACAATTTGAGTATTTGTTGAGGTGTTTGGTTCTGTTTTGCTTTGTTTTGTCTTACTTGGGATTTTCTGACTTCTTGGATATGTGGATTAATATATATTCATCCAATTTGGAAAAGGTTAAGTCATTATTTCTGATGTTTTTCTATCCCAATATCTTAAACACTACCTTCTATGTAGTTAATTTTATGTGTATGTCAGTTTGTACTGTTCTACAGGTAATGAAGGTTTATTCATTTTTTTCTTCAGGGCTTGAGTATTTAACTTTCAATATCCCTAACAGCAACAGTGTCAGTTATTAAGCCCATTCAGTCAAGTTTTCATTTCGTACACCATATTTTTCAATTAAAAAAATTCTACATTTGGGGTCAGTACATGGTCATTGCTGGACTCTTACATGGCTGACCATGGTTTCAGTCGTGGATGTGATGGCTTGAAACTCATGCTGGGTGCACATGTGTGCATGCCCAAGATCCCCAAAGGAGAATAGAGAAGAAGGGATTGGGGCATGGCCATCCTCCTTGGGGGAGGGGGGGAGGGGATGTGATTTCTCACTTTCCCTCTCACTGTCTCTCTGTCTCTCTTTCTCCAGTGAGCGCACACACCATAAGGCAAAAACCTTTAAAAAATGAAAGAAACAATGAAAGAAGAAAGGACATGCTAAAGGTTTCCATCCAAAAACTATTAGAACTAATAAATGAAGTGGATAAACTTCAGGAAATAAAGTTAACATTACAAAGGAGTAAGAAGATGGCATAGTGGTTATGTTACTAAACTCCCACATGGCCAACCATGGTTTTGAGTCCCTGAGGTGATGGCTTGAAACTCATGCCAGAAGGGATTGTGGTATGTCCATCTCTGGGGGTGGGAGGTGATTTCTCACTTTTCCTCTCACTGTCTCTCTCTCCAGCAAGTGCATATGCCCTAAGGCAAAATCTCTAAAAAAAAAAAAAATCTACATTTTTGTTTTTAAAGTTTATATTTCTCTAATCAGACTTGACATCTGTTTCTTAGGGCCATTCCTTTTTGTAAGCTGTTAAATATCTCTCCAGTAAGTCTTTCAAAAACTCTGTGTCCACTAATTCCAATATTGCTATCCTTTGTAACAAAGATATTGACTATTTTTGAAGGAGGCGAGTGCATTCTATTTCCCACTTCTCTATATACAGAGTATGTTTTAATTAGGTGATTAATACTGTAAATATTACATTGTTGAAAGTCATTTTATAAAACACAATTTTTCTTTTAAAAAGGTACCAGTTGATTTCCAAGCAGATAAAATCAATTCCTTCAAGGTATCATTTAAAGGTGTATCAGAAGGGCCTAGAAGAGCCCTATTCTTTTTGTTTTCCTTAAATTAAAAAAGAAATTATATTATATATACACACACACATATACACACTTTTTAAAAATAATTACTTTTAAATAACTTTATTTATATTAATTTGACTAGAGAGGGACAGAGTGAGAGAGCGAGAGAGAGAGACAGAAAGGGAAAGTGACAAAGCAAGCTACCATGTTCAGGACTCAAAACACAGTCTACTATGTGGGAGTCCAGCACCCCCAATCACCATGCCATCTGTTGACCCCACACACATTTTGTAAGAGAGATTTTTGCGGTAGGGTGTGTGCACTTGTCTGAGGGACAGTGAGAGAGAGAGAGAAGGTAAGAAGTCCTCCCCTTACCCCTGCCCCCCATAGGGACTGACAGGCCTCAATCCTTTCTCCTCCATTGTCCTCTTGGGATTTGGGGCACATATGCATATGTACTGGGCATGAGTTTTAAACCACTAGGACTGGAACTGGAACTACGTTGACCATTTGGTAGTCCAGAACATTAACCACTATGCCACCTTCTGATTCCTCTACTTATTTATTTTAATTTGACAGGAGAGAGACAGACAGTGAGGGGAGAAGTACGAAAGCAAGCCACCAGGTCTAGGACTTGAACCATGTTTGGCTATATGGGAGCCTAGCACCTTAACTAGCATGCCACCTGCCAGCCCCAAATAGCCCTATTCTCAAGATACTTTATATTCTTGGTTCTGAGTAAAATGCACAGTTTTCAATAAGATATTTCTAATTTTGCTGTTCAAAATTCGAATGTCGCTAACACTGTACTAGCTATAGACTCTCCATTTGCCTCAAATATTTCTGGAAGTTGTTTTGTTTAAGAGAATGTGCAGCCATGTTACATGTATGCACAGCTAAGCATTGAGCCAAAGACTTATGGAATCTTCTACATAGATTTCTGAGGGTCTTTTTAGATACCTCCAACTTCTGTGTTACCTGTCTTGTAAATTCGGTCACCACAAGACTCTCAAACTCTTATTCCCCTTGCCTCATTAGGACAGCGACACCATTGTGTTTTCCTTGAATTGCATCTTCTTGCCCTGTTTCTCAAAAGTGTGATCAACAGAAAGTCATAACAAGATTTATTTTAGTACTTATGATCCTCATACTCCTATATACCTGAAATCCATTGTATATTGTTTTTGTACAGTTTTATAGTTTTTTACAGCAAAAAAAGCCAGTCTAATTATATTTATTTATTTTTCAGAAACAATACTTAAAAACTCAGTTGTTAAATAGTTTGGGAATCTTTTACCCAAGTACAAAGCAGATAGTATGACAATTTAAACTGATTTCATCTACCAACAATTTAAAAATGTGACACATACTGAAAGTACTCCAAAGTTTGTGAAAACTTATTTCAATAATTGGAATATAAACTTTCAAATCAGAGTGATTCAAGAACCATATTGTTTTAGTATTTTTACTTAATCTAAAGAAAAAGACACTGTTGTTGTATAAGACTCACATTAACTAAAGATAAAAAATAAAAGTTTGTTGAAGCCTAAAGAAATGTCTCGTATTCTTAAGTCATTAAAGACAAAACAGAGAGAGAAATCTCATGCTCAGAAGAAAACTCATGTGGCCTTTTTATCTTACAAAAATTCATTTATTTCTTAAAAGCTCAGTTTTGTTTTCCTCTGCTATTGTGGACATTGCTTACTCCAAATTTGGAAGCTGTATGGATTAAAGTATCTGCTGTAGATGAGTTTTTTTCTTTTCCTGCTACCTTTGGAAATGAAATATTGAAGGATTTTCTTATTTTCCTATGTTGGCAAGCAAAACTTCTTTATTTTACACATAAAAGTAAAGTAAGTATACTCACTCTACTGCAAGCACCGGTAGTGGTCTCACAGACTGTCAGGACGGAGATGTTCTGAGGTCGGTTTAGCCATCTCACCACTGTCTTCGTATTGCTTACCCATTTAACCATAGTGATATAGTATTCTCTAGTTGGGAAACAAAAATGGAACATTTGAGTTTAGAGCAGAAAATCTAAATAATACCGGTAATATACATTTGTAATTTTATGTGTAAGAATCTATATACATTATAATTTCCATATACATATGTATATATATGCACACACACAGACACACAATTGGTCTCTCCAATAGTCTTCTCATATATAAAAAGTGTATGTATATATACACACACCACATATACAAACATACAGAAAATTTGAGCTTAAATTTGTGAGTGAATAATTTTCCAGAAATCTAATTCTTGAAAAAATTTTCAATCAGATTATAATATATATGAAAAATTGTTATTGATTAGCATAAATTTCTATTGATATGGGCAAGGCAAGTATACATTTTTAAAGTTGTATTGCATTTTATTTCTTTAAAAATATATTCAATAGCCATCTAAGAGGCAAAGCTTACTTTTCCTTTAATAATAATTATGTCTTGGGACAAGCAGTTAACATAACAATGGCTATGTCACTGGACTCCCATGTAGTCGACCTCGGTTTGAGTTCTGGACCCCGTGGCTTAAACTCACGCTGGGCGCGTGTGCGTGCGTGCCCAAGATCCCGAGAGGAGAATGGAGGAGAAGGGATTGCAGAGTGGCCATCCCCCCTGGGGGGTGATTTCTCACTTTCTCTCTGTCCCTCTCTGTCTGTCTGGCGAGTGCGCACGCCCTATAGCAAAAGCCTCTCCCCCCCAAAAAAAATAAAATAAATAATTATGTCTTATGCATGATATCCATGTTATTTCACTTTATTCATGGGAACTTTAGCTACAGAGGAATGCTTGGTTTGTTTGTCAGTTGTGAATAAGAAGCAGTCCCAAACATCTATTCATAATCTTTTCACAGTATTGTTAGTTTTCTTATTTATTTGAAAGATTTTAAAACAAAGAAGGAATCAAGCTAAAGGCAATAAGGAGGTAGTAATCCTTTGCTCCAGTAAGGAAACTAATCAGGGGTCCAATGATAACCTTAAGAGTGGTTAGAGATTGAGAAAAGTTTATGTATTTTGCTATATGAAGCAATGGAGATTCTATTCTGGGGAATTAAAATAATACATCACAAAACTCCCATCCACCACACACAACAAAACATATTGAACAAAATTATTCAATTTATGGTAAGAAGAAAAGAAAAAAACTTTTCTATAAACCTTTCCAGTTTCAGAAAAGATGAGTTACTGTAGAAATGGCTTGAAAAGTGCCATCTACACCTGTTATATTAAAACTACTGAACTTGGGACCAGCAGTTAGCGTTATGGCTATGTTGCTAGACTCCCATGTAGTTGACTATGGTTCAAGTCCCGGACCCAGTGGCTTAAATTCACATGAGGCGTCTGTGTGTGCGTGCCCAAAGTCTCAAGAAGATAATGGAGGAAAGGGATTGTGGCGTGGCCATCCCCCATGAGGAGTAATTTCTCCCTTTCTGTCTTTCTGGGGAGCACTTGTGCCCTATAGCAAAAACCTCTCAAAACAAACAGACAACAAACAAAACAAAACGAAACTACTGAATTCAAGGGGCCAGCAGGTGGTATAGTGGCTAAAGTACTGGACTCTCATGTAGTTGACCATGTTTTGAATCCTTGGACCCAGTGGCTTGAAACTTACACTGGGCATGTGTGCTTGCATGCCAAAAAATCTGAGAAAAAAGAGGAGAACAGATTGTGTTGTGGCCATTTCCCCAGCAGGTGATTTCATACTTTCTGTCTCTCAGTCTCTTTGGTGAGCTCATGTGCCCTATAGCAAAAATATCTCTCAAAATAAATAAATGAATACATTAATTTAAAAAATGAATGAACTCAGCTTTTATGTAACTTAGAAAACCACCTAGAGAAGAAAAATCTTGTGATACAAATTCCTGTCCTTAGACACATCTGTAATAGATATCCAGCTATATAAATCTTGTATTTCCAACATGACTCAGTAGCTCCTGCTTTCTTTAGAAAATCAGTTGGCCCATCGATGTGAAGATGTCAGTAAGGGCAAACATAACTTGCCATATGATAAAGCCTGCCTTTTTTTCCTCCATAATATCTTTAAGACACCTGGCAGGTTTCAGAAGTAGCTGAGCCCCATTGGAAAATTGTCTCGAAGAGCAGTGAAATTGTAACATGATGTGCCCTAGAGTTAACAAGGAGTCTTTGCATCAAATACAGTTGGTGGAGGTATAATCTTTGATCATATTGATGGGCCTGTGATTGTGCAAAGAACAATGTTCTGTTCCCTTTCGCTATTTCTTATTTAAGGTTATCATTTACATACATGATCATCTATAGCAATGTGAATGTAAAAAGCTGAAATATAGGTATTATCTTTTAATATAATAGACTTATCTGGAATATTCAGCTTGGAGGGAAAGGATAATTTATACTATAAACAATTAGAAAAAATAAGTACTGGCATGTACTGTATGGAATACTACTCAGCCATAAAAAAAATGAAACCCTGAAATTTGTTACAAAGTGGATGAATACTAAAGACTTAATGCTTAGTGAAAGCAAACCAGACTGAGAACAGGCATTATATGTCCCTGCTCAATACATACCGAATGTCTGTGCTCTATAGCAGAAACTGAAAGATGGGAAGGTATAATAGCAGGGCAATTGTAGATGTTAGAGACAGTACAGGAGGGGAATTAGAGAGAGGAGATCAGGGACAGAACAAACAACATTTAATAGACACAAAACTGAATATTTATCTAGTGATGATAATGTGCATGATAATGTCTTTGGTTTGACTAATATACCCTGTATTCATGCTGGGAAAAGCTATGTTGTATGCTGTAAAGATATATAGTGATTAAATATAAATAAAAATAATGAAAAACACAAATGGAATTAGTTAAACAAAAAAAAGAAATACTGAATTATTACTATATATAATATTTTTTAATAATTTGTACAGATGTTGGTAAAATTGAAATAAAATATTAATTGACTATTGTAAACAACTAACAAAATACTATAAAATCATATTTTTTAAAGAATTATTTATTTATTTTTTTATTTATTCGTTCATTTATTTTAATTTGACCAGAGAGAGAGAAGACAGAGAGAGAGAGAGAGAAAGTGAAAAAGCAAGCTACCAGGTCTGGGACTCAATCCATGGTTGGCCATGTGGGAGTGTCCAGTGTCTTAACCACCATGCCGCCTGCTGGTCCCCACAAAATCGTATTTCGGAAAAAATAAATCTAAAAAGTACTAGTATATATAATAATTGATTTTCAAACTCAGTCAGAAATTTGTCTCACTTTGTTAAAGTGAATACTACTACATTTTATGTAAAATCAGATGACAAACTAACATGACTAATTTTTTAAATAAATTACAACAGACAGAATTAAAATACTCATCTTAAGCAGTTTTTCTAAGAAGTCTTTAAGTGAAACATTGCAAGATCATCCCAGTGTTGTCATAGATTCTGACACATGATATTTAGTACTTAATGAGGGCAAATCTCAACTTTTGAAAAAGAATTGACATTTGAATAACAAAATCCAGTGGGTAACTTATTTTTTTAAGAAGACAAATGAACTCAGCTTTTATGTAACTTAAAAAACCACCCAAAGAAGAAAAATCTTGTGATACAAATTCCTGTCCTTAGACACGTCTGTAATAGATATCCAGCTATGTGAATCTTGTATTTCTAACATGACTCAGTAGCTACTGCTTTCTTTAAAAAAATCAGTTAACCCCATTGATGTGTAGATGTCAGTAGAAGGGCAAGCAAAACATGTCATATGATAAAGCCTGCCCTTTGTCCTTTAGTAATATCTTTAAGACATCTGGCAGGTTTCAGAAGTAGCTGAGCCCCACTAGAAAACTGCCTAGAAGTGCAGTGAAATCATAACGTCATGTGCCCTAGAGTTAACGAGGAGTCTTTGCGTCACATACAGTTGGTGGAGGCATAATACTAACTTACATGCAAAATGGTTCATTTAAAAATAATTGATTTGCCGTCAGCTAAGGGCAGTGCAGTTAAGGCAACTGGTTTCCACATGGCCAATTGTGCCCTTTGAGTTTCAGACTCTCTGCCAGGCTCATGTGTGTGTATACCCAAAATCTTGAGAGGGGAATGGAAAAAGGATTGTGATATAGCCATCCCACCAGGGGATGCTTTCTCACTTTTTCTTTCTTTCTCTGGTAATCATAATTATCCTATTGCAAAATGTAAAAAAAAAATCATTATAGCTGTACTCTATTTCTTCTTGATTAAGCACAGTGACTATTTTGTGTGTTTGTACCTAATGTATCTTTATTTATTAACAAAACTTAATCTGATGTGAGATACCTTAGTATTTACTTTTTACCCAAGGATGACATCATACATGGTAACCACAATTTGAATAATGGGGGTTCTCCCCCAAAATGAATTTGTAAAGTATTATAAGGGGTAATTTCAAACCATTGAAATTTCTGTGTTGAAATGTTGGAAATAGTATGAAAAATCTAAGTTAAAGCAAAACTTGACCCACAGAGAGGAAAGAAACATTGAATGCATTATTTCTTGATTTCTCTTTCTTTGCCCCAAGATCCTTGGTGGACATCTCCCTAAGGTTCATAGTCACTAACTCTGTTGGCTCATGAGTATTCTGGCTTTCTCTGCAGAAGTATTTGGGAAGAGCCCTTACCTTGGACTGCCTGCTGCCGATGTGGCTGTCCTCCTGGAACTCCATCTCATGAACCCATTAGATCTGATGTCCCATGACCAGTGGCCAGCAGAAGGCTCCCTTTCTTAAAACTAGCTTTCCTGCTTGTTCCTAGTCTCCATGGCTCTGGATTTCCAAGGAAGTCCTCAAGGAACTGGTCCTCTTGAGCCACAGAGACAGAAACAAGCAGGTTAGAGGGATTACACTCAAGTCAGCAGAGATTTTCTATCAGGTGGGTGGGTGGTCTGGCACAAGAGATCTAATTGTTCATAAGGATGCATGGAACAAAGGCCTCAGCATCATCTGCAGACAGGGTATGTTAATAGTCACACCTGTGTGTTCATTAGTTCCCTGTCCAGTCACTACTCTGTGTTCACAATATAATCTTTGTACACATAAATTGGGTCATCTGAAAAGTCATGATGCATTTTTACATAGAAAAACAGAAAATTATGTTATGACTGTCATTATACAAATAATTTGAAGACCATAAAAATTTAGTAGACTCATAATATAATGTATCTAAAAGGAATAAATGTGTAAATTGATATAATTATTTGGGTAATCTCTTATTAAGAGTTTAGGCATTATCTCAAATGAAACAGGTAGTTATGCTATGAACACAACATAAACTAAAAATAAGGAGGATCTTTGCTGGACTTAATGGAAGATATATAGAAGGTATCAATTTATATATGGTTATACTTGCACAAATAAAAACAAAAACAAGGTCAGGAATCATTAACTCCTATTAGGAAAGGAAATAAATATAGGAGAATAGATTTCCCTTGTATAACTTTACAAAGATTAAAATCATAAATTATTATTTCCAGAGTAGGGGATTTAGGCTAGAGAGATGTAAAGTGATTTGTCCAAATCGACTCAATGAAATGGCAGTAGACATGTGACTCACACTCCTATTCTAGTGCCCTTCTCTGTTCATTCAGGGCATTAAACATGAAAGATAAAAACATTAGAGTTAAGGACCACATTAAAAAATCAATAGTTCCTATAATTCCTTCATTTGTGACTAAATCTTTTATGACTGGTAGATCAAGTTCAGAAATAGAAGTTTATATTAAGTTTGTTGAACCCTACCACATTATATATGTCAATTCACATTGATCTTTAAGATCTTCCATCACAATGTGGATTGAAATGTTCTGTAGCTTAATGAAGATAGACCTTACTTTATTTTCAACCTTTGCTACTAGAGAGCCCAGAGTCCCCAGTCTAAAGCATTTATTGTCTCAGGACTTCAACCCATTAGTAAAAGGAGCAGGATATATTAAGTAGTTAATGAGGGCTTTCAAGTATAAACACTCCATGACTTTGTATTACCTTTTCAAGTAGGAAAATTTTTCTCATGTATCAGGCTGTACTATTTGAGAAATTCCCAACTGGGATGATATTTTCTTAAATACACCAATGGAACACCATTCATCTACTGGATCTGGTCACCCTGTATTGATTACAGACATCATCTGAAAGAACTTTGGGCTTAGTACCATATCTTCCAGGACAGTATGGAAACCAATTTCCTCAGTCATTTTCAAAATTGTGATTTTTAAAAATAGCACCACAATATTTGAAAAAAAAAAAAAATATCTCCTTTGAAGTTTGAGAGCACTGTGGTTTTCAAAGTACTCACTATTATTAAATTAGTTGTTCACAACTGAACTGTTTCCTCATATTACATTTACCCTTCTGATATATAAAATGTTCCTTTTCTCCTCACTCAAACATCTTAGATATAAAGGCTTCTTGTATAGTATATTTGAAATAAAATCCAAGTAAACAAAATCTCATTATGTAGTATAGTTTGATACAAAACATAGCCTGTAGAAGAATCCTTAGAAAACTGTGGGGAGAAAGTTGGAAAAAGTACACAAATTTCAGGGAAATTATACTCTTTTAAAGAGCACCTAAAAAGCACAGACATTTGGCCTATATTGAGCGTGGACATGCAATAGTGAGGACAAAGGTAGAATTAGAGACAGCATGGGGAAGTCAAAGGGGGTGGGTAATGGGGGTGGTAGGAAGGTGATTAGGGAAAAAAACAAACACATTTAATAGACATAACAATGAAAATTATCTTCTGAAGTAAAAAGTATGGTAATAACTTTGACTTGACCAATATGCACAGTACTCAAACTGTGAAAAACCATGTTGTATACCAGAAAGATGTATAGTGGCAAAATGTAAACTTTTTAAAAAGAGACCAACAGTGTCCAGCAGGCAGTGTAGTGGTTAAAGATGCTGGACTCCCACATGGCTGACTGCAGATCGAGTCCCGAACCTGGTGACTTACTTTTTCACTTCCTCTCTCTCTCAATCTCACTTTGGTCAAGTTAAAATAAATAAGTCAAGTTAAACAAAATAAATCTTTAAAAAATAAAAAAAGGGGGACCAGTAGATGGTGTAAGCTTTATGTTGCTGAACTCTTACATAGTCCACTGTGGTTTGAGTTCTAGACCTGGTTGCTTGGGGCTCATGCTAGGTACACATGCATGCATGCCCCAAATCCCAAGAAGTGAATGGAGAAGGGATTGTGGTTTGGCCATCACCCTGAGGATGATTTATCATTTTCTGTCTCTTTGTGTCTCTGTCTCTCTGGAGAGTGCACAGCCCTATAACAAAAATTTCTCTTAAAAATATTAATAAATAAATATATAAAAAATAAAGAGTACCTATTTAAAAATAAGGGGGAACTATTTTCTTCGACTATTCAAGAAAATTAAATGAAAAATTGTCCTTTGTACCCATCTCTCCATTGTTTCTCTAATAAAAAAAAAAATTTCAGTATCAATATTGTTAGTCATTTTATGGGATTGCTAATCACCTTGAAACTAAACGCTTCTTGGGAACACTGAGACACCCAGATGATTTCATTCCTCACTAATGAAGGCAACCTCAGCTTTATTTTTAAGTGGATATGTTGCTGATCACATCTCTCTCTAAATTGCAACAAAATGATAATTAGAGTGAAAATGTGTGTTCCCCCGTAAAAGTGAAATTGAAATTGCGTACCTTGATTTAAAGCTGTCAGGTGGCATGAGTTCCAAAGTATGAGTCGGTCCATATAGGTTTACAACATATAATTTAATTGTTGGGTTCACTTGACCTGCCTTTGAGAAAACAAAAGTCATTATGTAAGTACACTGAGCATTAAAATACATTGAGGGAGAAAAAAAAAAGAGAGAGAAACATTTTGATTCATTTTTCTGTGTGTGTTAGAGGGGGAAAAGTTTAATTTCTCTGAAGTAGAAATTATTTTAAATTCAGCAACTTGATTGCTTTCAATTGTTTTTGCAGATTGCTACTTCTCTAGCATTTCAGTCAGACAATTAAAGGTGATAGGAAATCATAACGACCTTATTCATTTGGGAGCACTACTGTGTTCAGTCCCTGGAATTGTACTAGCAGGGCTGGCTGTACAAAACAACCAGTGGATCAAGAGCAAGCAGCCCACTCACGTTACAGAATATGAAATGCCATGGTAAAAAAGAAGGAAAGAAGGCAAAAGGAAAGGAAGGAAAGAGAGAGGGAGGGGAAAGAGGAAGGAAGCAAGGAAGGAAGGAAAAACCTACTTAATCCAGCTTCCACATAATTAAAATTCCACAAAAAAAAATGGATTCCAGTGCATTAATCCTCTTGATTTTTATTTATTTTTTTAAACCTTACTTATTAAATAGATTGACTCTTTTGAATAATTGACCCTAAATAGGTGAGCCCTGGGCAGACTGCCATCACTGAGCACCATACCTAGAAAGTAGAAAGACAGTGGTAAGGGTATGTAATTTGAGTTCAGTGACTCAAAATTTTATCAAATAAATAATAATTGGCATCACAGAAGTTGGTATGAGTCTGGCACATAGTATGTGCCAAAGACATTACAAGAACTGTCTCATTAAATGTCTTAAGGTATAATCAAAACCACTTTCCAGAAGAAAATTGAAAAGCTAAGCAAACTGTAAGAAGACAATATTTAAACCCAGGATGCTCTTGGTGGAATGCTGCAGTTGTGCTTTTAATTCATTCTCAGGCAATAGCCTCCCAAGTTCTTGTTTGTTTTTGTTTTGTTTTAACTTTAAAATACACTGTAAGCAATTGAAGGGGAGGATGCAATGTTTCATTGACACATCTCAAGCAGTTTGAGTGAATTAATTAATTAATAAAAAAATGTTCACATATATAAGATGTCACATATTAGTTGATTACTTGTGACTCAATGCATTTCTAAACAATACAGCATTATCACTGTATTAAGGTTGGTGCTTTAAGAGACTACATGAAATAAACAGAAGAGAAGTGGGAAATTAAAAGTGAGTTGAATGAAGGGGACCTGCGTGGGCCCTCCCGGGCCCTGCGAGGCCCCCCGGGGCCCCGCGCCTAGGCTGCGACCAGCTGCGGGTCCTGCCCCTTCCCCCCCCGGGGCAAACGTGTGGCCTCCAGGCCAGCAAGCTGAAGCCGAAAACAAGGATTAAGAACTTACAACCATAAGCAACAGAAAGAATCTTTAACTGTCTTAAACCAATTGAGAAATATACTGTATAGAAGGATTTTCTCTACCTACGGACAATGAGAAGATGATGGTTACCAGCCCTGCATTACCTCAGGGAAGAACAGGAACTACTCTACCATTCTTAAGCCAGATACCTGAGGATAAGTCACGCTGCAGATCCCCACAACACCATTCCCGCTAATCACAAGATGGCTGCTGTGCCGCATCAACTGATGGTGATCTCTGCTTACCAGAACCGCTTTCCTCAAACTCTATTCCATGGAGACTCACCTACAGTTGTGGAACTGCACGAGACCCACCCTTGACCCAACCCACCCTTGATCCAACCTTGAATGGAATCTATGTTCCCTATTGTTAAAAACTTTGGACTCGTGGCCCCTCTCCCTTTACTCACAGGTATCGCATTTTCAATGACCCCTCTGAAAGACAACTGTTTATAGCAGAGATAGTGTAAACGGGAGAGGGGGAAAGGGCTGAGGGTCAAACATAGGATAAAAAACATATATATATAC
>NW_006160223.1:76030-159789 GCF_000334495.1 Tupaia belangeri chinensis
CAGCTGGGTACTACTTTATAGTATGTTCATTCTACTCACTGGGGTTTATGCCTAGGGTCAGATTTGGGTACATGTATAGGTATGTGTCAGCTGTGCTACCTATTGGATATATTTAGACTAATTAAATTCATTGGCAGAACAATTGAATGTGGGGGGGGGGCGGAAGGCATGGAGGGCAACCATGGATGCCAGGGACAATGGAGGAGGAAGATGGGACATAGCAGAGGGTGGGGGATGGGGAATCAGGGATGGCAAGACAAAGGGCAAGGTATGCAGGATGTAAGAATTGGAAAATTATTTGCTGAGAACATGTATGTTGATGTGCTTGATTGAACCAATGCACAGTGTATTTTGGATGGAAAATTCATTGGTGTGTTGTGATAATGTATAGTGAATTAATGTAGAAAATAAAAATTAAAGAAAAAAAGAAAGTGAGTTGAATGAAAAGACCTGACAAAAATCTAAGGAGAATGATCATTTTGATTTAAAATGACAAAGAAAGGTTTACATTGAAGGAATTGGCATTGGCAAAATCAAGACCAGAAGTAACAATTCATTCTACCAGTAGTCAGTAAGAGCTTCTCAAGAACTGTTTTGTGGCACCAGTAGATGGCATAATGGCTATGTCGCTGGACTCCCATGTTGTCGACAGTTGTTCGAGTTCCAGATCGAACAACTTAAAACTCAAGCCAGGAGCATGTATGTGCGTGCCCAAAATCCTGAGAGGAGAATGGAGGAGATTTTGGCATGGCCATTCCCAGAGGGAGCAGCTTCTGGCTGTCTCTCTCTGTCTTTCCAGTAAGCGCACATGGCCTATAGCAAAAATCTCTAGAAAAAAAGAGAACTGTTTGTTCAGGTTATCACAAGAAAACAATACATCTGTGAAGCTGCATCAACTATAGGTAAGAAGTATTAAGCCAAAGAAAATTTAGGGGGCCAGCAGTTGGCATAGTGGTTAAGGCACTGGACTTCCATAGGGTTGACCACAGTTTGAGCCCCTGACTCAGAGTTTTGAAATTTATGCTGGGAGCATGTGTATGTATACCCAAAATACTTAGAGGAGAAGGGAAGAAGGGATTGCAGCATAGCTATACCCCCTTGGGGGTCATTCCTTGCTTTCTCTCTCCTCTGTCTCTCAGCAAACACGTATGCCTTATACGAAAAATTTCTATTAAAATAATAAGTCAGAGAAGGCTTGCAATAAACAGATGTGAAGAAAAAAGATTATGGAAATGATTCATACAATAAAGGGCTTCCTGGAATGCAAACTATAAGCCTGTCTCACACCAAAGACTCTGATGTCAGAGTTGTGCATTTTTTTCCCTCGACCTCAAGCCTTTCAGTGCCTAAACAATTTAGCCTTCCAATACTCTTAGTACATCATTCCTCTATTATTTACTTGCCATGTTTCTATTTGCAAATACTAACTTTATCCATGTAATTTTTAGTCAGACCATTTCTTTAGCTCAAACAGGTATGCTAAAATTCAGAGCTGGCCATAGTACTTAGCAGTGCCATTCAAAGTACTCTTCTCAGTTCATCAGCGTCAATCAGCACCACCTAAAACTGCAGGTAACAAAATTCGTGTACCCTCTTGGACCTGCACTCAGACCCAGAATCAGAATCTTAGAGTATGGGCCTACAATCTGTTCCCTAGTAAGACTTCTAGATAACTAGCCTGTAAACTTGATAAAGCACCAACTCTATATCTATCTGTTCATCTCTCTATCTCATTCTGTTCATCTGGCATACTCAATGGTTGTTATAGGTTAGCCTGCATCAGAATCATTCAGAGGCCTGGAGACTGTTAAGCCTCTGCTGAATCCCACCTCAAGCATAAGGCTGATAGTCCTGAGGCTCGTGAAATGACAACATTTGGAATTGGTTTCACTTAATCTGTGAATCAATGTAATGTGGGCCCGAATTTTGACTCTTATTTACTTGATGTGGACCACGGCAGATGATAAAGATATTTAAGTATTCTTTGATTTGATTATCAAAAGTAAAACAGATACTTCACTGAGAATATGTCATGAGCAATTTAAAAGGCATTTTTTTTTTCTGTAAATAAAAAAAACTCTCAATTTTGTTATATGGAACTAATAAAAAAGATGTACATACAGTGGATAAAATAGCATATAATTGAATTAAAAATGATAGCTTTTACGATACCAAATATTTTCTGGTTAGTAAAACTCTGTGCTTATTATTTTTTTCCCCATTCAATGCATTGATTAAAGCAAAAAAAAATTAAATTTGATCTTTCTTTGAACTCATAGCAATGAAGAAAAGCATATGACATACATTGTCAAAGATATAAATAGTTATTATCATTATCTTTAAGGCAGTTTTCTTTGTGTCAATATCACTTTAAACCTACATCTCTACAAGATTACTGATATTCCAATTAATTCCTACATGAACACAAATTAAAAGTGAAGTGCACATTTGGCTAGTTCTTAGACAAAAAGTGAGCAACTCAAACATAAGTCTATCTCCAAAATTCAGCTGTCAAGCATTATATTATCTGTTAGAATTTTATCTTTCCATAGAGTTTTGAAATTAAGCACACATTACAGGTTCAGTTGTATCGTTTAATATTTGAGGCATTTCGAGAGTTCGGAAATTAGAGAAGGTCATCTATTTGCTTTCTATGGTCACATTTGCTACAAAGACTGCAAATCCACAGATTTCCTTTCTCTATGATTCTGAAACACAAGCCTTAATAATTAACCTTATTTTACTGGCAACTAAATTGTCATTAAACAAGATAATGTTTTAATTAAGAAGATTAACCTGAGGTTACTGAGATAGAACTATGCATCTCTTTTGTGCTGAATTGCTAATGATAGGGTATTTTATGAGTTCTGAATCATGCTGAATTAAGTAAAATACAAATATATTTGTTTAGTGTATTTCATTAGTAAATCTTACCACATTAGGTATTTGCTGCACTCATTTTAATGCAGTTTAATTTAAAACACAATTTATTATGAACTCTATTTGTTACTTCAATTTTTAAGCTACCACTTTTTCAAAGTTTACGGCATAAGTTAAAGCTAATTGAAACAATGCATGTGCTATGGGAAAAACTAACAAGCCTTTTTTAAAACAAAATAGAAAATAATACGTCTGAAGATGAAAGTAACATGCATAAAATGATACTAAAATTTATTCTGAGAACAAAGATCAACACACAAAACTACTTTTTTTGAGCCCTGTTGCCTTGAGTACCTGGGCAGGTGTTCCTATTAAAAACTACTTGAGGTCTAGGGATTCTTCCTTTTGTCTTTGGCTGCTAGAATATCACTTAAAAAAATACTCTTCACAAGCAGTCATTAACTTGGAACCTTCATTTTTAAGTTTTTTTCTATTTCTTTTTTTTTTTTTTTTTTTTTAGTTTTTTGCCATAGGGCATGTAAGCACACCAGAGAACAGAGAGAAAAAGTGTATATAGGAGGTGTAGGCTAAAACTGTGACCCCTACATAGAAAATGACTAGGAATATGTGTGGCACATAGAGCTCCGCAAATATTTGTTAACTTGACAAGGAGATGTTTGATTACAACTGGAGCTTCTGAAAAAAAGAGTCTTCCAAAAACTCATGGAAATGCAAATTATGGAAAGAAAAAAAAATTTTAAAAAACCTCTTTAGGAATTTCCAATGTTTTTGCACCAAAATAAATGTGTGCTTTAATTATAGTTTTCCAAGAACTCTGAAGCCCTTAGTATAAACTGACCTCTGATAGTTTTATTGAGAGAAGCTGAATAAACAAATTTGAGTTATTCTGTTCTTAAAATAGCTGTGATTTTTGGTGCCAGCAGGTGGCAGGATGGTTAAGGTGCCAGATTCCACATAGCTGACTATAGTTCAAGTCCCAAAATCCCAGGAGGAGAATAGAGGTGAAGAGACTGAAGCATGGCCACACCCCCTAGGGGATGATTTCTCACTTTCCCTCTCTCTGTCAATGTCTCTCTGGTAAATACGTGCAAATTATCCCCCAAAACTAAAAATAAATAAACAGATAAATAAATGACTTTCATAAAAGCACTTAACCCTTTATAATTTCAATTTACCCAATAAGATCCATCAGCTAATTGATTTTCTTCTTATTTTCATTTTTTATTTCATTTTCTTTTATACATTCAATCACATTATTCAGCTTACAAAATGAGTATTTCAACAGGTGAACATTTCTCCCTAGTACAGTTTATAAACTGATTTTCGTCAGAAACCACTTCTGTTTATGTTACTCATTCCTCACTTTCTACTTCTGGATTGTGTTTGCTTCACTTCCAACACAGTATTGTAAGTTCATGAATAAAGGCATTTGAAGATAAGGATATTCATAAGGGGAAAAAGTGAGAGAAGTATTGGTGCAGGGACATCCAGGTGACCTCTGTCAGAAGGACAAAAGCTTGACTAATCACTCCAAGGTGAGGTTCACCTTGTTCATAAATTTGCAACTCTCAACCCTTCCAAAGTGGTCTTGTCTACACTCAGAGGAGTTGCAATCTTTGTTTTGACACACCAAACTAAACATATAAACTGTTTCCTAAAATATGGGTTCCCTAATTTGACTCACAACAGAGATTTTAGCATATCTTTGCTCTCAAGGTGGAGGTGTCATGACAGGTCAGTGATCAGATGTACTACAAAGGGCATTCTCCTAACAGCAGGTTGGATCTTCCCAGTGACCGATGTGGACACAGGTCCCCTTACATATCCTCACTGCTTTATAGAGGAGCACCTCTACCCCAGGCCATCTTGGTGATGCTCATCAAATGCCAACCAACAGCCATTGTGCACAGGAAGGCCTATAGTGTCTCCTGAAAAAGTGACTAACTGTTCAGTAAGGAAGTTTTTCTAAAAGCTACTGATAAGCTTTAGATGGTAAAAAGGATTGTTATAATAATAACAAAAGCACAAACTGAAAAAATAGGGGCGATTATTAAAAATCAAAATGAGGTGAAATAAGTGAAAAGTCTCTCTGAAGCATGAAGTACATTATTAGCACACATGATGTGTTTAATTGATAAGCAAACATTACTATTACGGTATGCTCACTTTTACTATTAAGCAATATTAAATAACTAATTGAATAACAAATTATTAAATATAAAGTGTCTAGCTTTGTATCGAATCTCTTCCGAATTACTTCAGAATAAATCAATTTTCTCAGAAGTTTGTACTTGTGCAACTGTCTTATCAAACTTAGGAGACATAGAAGTGTCCAAGCTTTAGCACCATAAGCCCATTACTGGATGGCAATTTGAAGCTAATGCATATGACTTTAAAAATGTGAATCACAAAAAGCCCACTGTTCTTGAGAAAATAATTACAGAAAATTGTCCTTTCTACAAAAAGTTGTTCTGATTTGTGGGGACTAGCAGTTAGCATAATGGCTATGTTGCTAGACTCCCACGTAGTCGACCACAGTTCAAGTCCCAGACGTGGTGGCTTAAACTAACGCCAGGTGCATGTGCGTGCGTGCCCAAGATCCCGAGAGGAGAATGGAGGAGAAGGGATTGCGGCGTGGCCATCCCCCCGGGGGGTGATTTCTCACTTTCTGTCTCTCTGTCTCTCTCAGTCTGTCTGGTGAGCACACGTGCCCTATAGCAAAAACCTCTCCAAAAAAAAAAAGTTGTTGTGATTTGACTGCCTTGTATGGTTTATTGAGTAGTGGGATATGCCCTTCACAGTAGGTCACTGGATCTCCATTTTCTATTTACATTTTCAGATGAACTTTCAATATCATAAGCAAATCAACTATTCTGAGCATTAATATACTTAGAAATTCCTTTCAGTTTTTTTCTGGGGAAGAAAATAGGTGTTTGTGTAATGTATAAATTGTCTTTCACCAAAAAAGTGGCTAAATTTATTTGTAATTGGAGAATTTCATGTGTGTGTATAATAACAATTCCTTGGTGAATATGATTATTTTATTGTGTGGTAAGATTGGTATTTTTTTTTCTGCAGAACACTGAATATATGTGCCTTCTAGTTTATGTCCAGAGAAGATGCTATTACATTTCAAAATTATTGAATCAGATTTCCAGAATTTTGAATTTAATACTATAACTTACAGTAGGAAGATGGGAGGGGGAAGAAAAAAAGACCGTTTAGAATCTAGAATTAAAATGCTCTTCTCATTCCTGATTCTCCATACTCCAGCCCCTTGTTCTACACCCTTGGATAATTTGAGTCTGAGGGTGGTAGGAACATGAGGAAAGTGTGAATGGCTGACCACACCTTCGCTGCAGACTTAGAGTAATGACTATGATGGAAATTTGTCTAGTACTTGGCCCACTCAATGCAATGCACAAATTCAAAGGCCGAAAACCTATCAAGCTTCAGGAAGACAAAACAAAACAGAACAAAAAACAGTAGAACTCATTTAAGAAATGGCTAAGAAAACCCAGCTTTTAAGTGAAATCAACATTCTCTTAATTCACAGATAAAATGTTTGAAGTAGAATTTTAGATCTTCCTGTAAACTATCTTTACATGGGTAATGTATGTGGGATTTATTTTGAGCCTTTTTCTTTGTTATGTAAATATGAAGAAATGCAATTTAAAAAGCAGACATTGAGTCATTAAAAATGGCATAAACCAGTAAACTTCAGATGTTTATACATCCATCTTTTAGAGCCCTAACCCAGCACTGGAATATCACTTTGTAGGTTGGTCAGGATTTCCATATTTGCATGCCCAATGAGACGATTTCATCTCTCCTACTCGTCCCAGTCTATGACTCAGTGTCAGCAGTTCTAAAGTATTTTCCATAGCATGCTCTGCTAAAGTAATGCTGATATTAATACTAATGCTAATAAATCCTTTCCTCGTGGTCTGTTCTTTATTGGTGATTTTTTAATGCGTAGTCTATTCTTCATTGAGATTCTTTATGCTTAATCTATTCCTTACCAGAGATTCTTTATGCTTAGTCTATTTTTCATAGGAGATTTATAACACACATTAACATATGGTATATTAAGTATGCTAAGAAATTATCTGAAAGAAGCTCCTTTTTTTTTTTTTTAACAAAGAACTTCCAGCTTATTTTTTCATGGCATTGCTCCTTCCTTATAACACCATTCACAGCTCATTGAATCTATCTTGAAGAAAACTGTGCTCTGCCCCTTATCTCTTCTTACCTTTTTTTTTAACTGAGCAAGTGAGAGAATAAATAAAAGAAACAAGTAAACAAACAAGAAAATGCATCAGAGGAAAAGAAATGAGCAAGAGAGAACGATCCCACTTGACAAATCATCACTACCTCCTCCTACCTAAGTACTATGTGTGCAGACCACAGTGAGCTAAAAATGACAAATCTGTCAGTAAGAAAAGGAAACTCCTTTTCCTCCAAAGACAACTTGTTCATGAACCAAGAATATCCATCGATCAAGTCACTGGTGCTGAGAGAGAAGAACAAACTAGCATTTCCACATTACCTACCTTAGGATACGGGTACTGCTTTCCTTTGGGGTACAATGCTCCAGTAAACCGAGGGATAACCATAGTAGGCACCAAGGAGTCATTTATCATCAGGAAGGCAAGTCTCTCTCCATCTGGTGACCACCAGTGGGCGATATGAGAATGCAGAAGTTCCTCTAGAACAAATGAGTGTTAATTGAAACCAACTGTAGACATGTGGGTTCAGTGACCCACAAACATCTGTCCTTGAAATCTCCATTGTACACAGTTTCTAGACAGTGTGTTGGATTTTATCATTTTCCCTGAGAATTTGCTTTCTCAGTTATCCTTTTAATGTAAGAAATAGCAGATACATAGGAAGGAAAAAATTAAGCAACAAAGTCGGGATTTTATGGACTGTCAGCAATGTAGACAGGGTAGTTTAAAGCACTATTGGAGTAAAATGAGTAAGCAATTGAATAGTAAGACATGGCCTAAGCCATATAAATGTCACCATCCATTCATATTTGCATGTAGTCATATTTCTATTTTCTTATCATCAAACAAGTTGGGAACCCAGTAAATTTATTAAGCTATTTGAAGCTCTAAGGAAATAAAATAAGAAATATGCTGAATTTATTTTATGTAATCCAAGATCCACTCTCCACTTTTCTACATTTGCTTTCTGGCCTGGAGAATTAACCTACATCAAAGGTTTTCAGAGAGAGAACATGGTGATTGTGGTGCTTTGGCAGGAGATTAGAAGGAACAGACTATTCTCTGGGCTCCATGCTTCAGGCTGGCTCCTCAGGCTGGCTGTGAACTTTAAAAGATGTCTCTATTCCTGTCAATAGAGCCTCGTCTACACAAGTCCTTCCTTCTGCCTGGCAATAGCTCATCTCTATGGTCTGAGGAGTGGTGACAGCTTGACTGCTACTAGTTTGGATCTCAGCTCTCTCCATAATGGTTTCCCTACACCTCCACCCTTGTTATTGTTATCTTTATAAATAAATTCTCTTCTAATTACCCTTTTGAATATGCGTAGTCTTCCCTTTTGAGACAATGACAGATACAGTGATAGTGCCAGTAGAAGACTTGGAAAAGAGGTCTTAAAAATTTGTTTTTGAGATTTGGTTTCTCCTGTATATATAAAAAGATTGCAATAATCACCTTTCTAAGTGGGAAGTGGAGCACTGAGCGATCCATAGCAAGGAGGAGAATCACGAGTAATCAGCTGTCACTGGCGGCAATGTGGCATAAAGTGCAGGTGAGGGAAAAGTGTAAGAACTTGCACTTGTGGCATTTAGTTGACTCAACAACGATGCCTGTTTTAGACTGTGAAACATAGTCCATGTGCTTCTCCTAATATCCCCGAGAGATTATTCAGGAAGAAAATTAAATGGAAAATATCATTGTGAAATTAGAAGTGCACATATAGAACAAAAGATCACCATGTCTTTGAGAGAAAGAGTCTGTCTCTCCTATACTTGCAGGACAGATGTGGTTGCTGTTCTACAGAACACAGTAATGTTTGTGGAGCTGCAACTCAAGTGAGGAGCTTAATTCCATTTTTCTTTTTTTTTTTGAGAGATTTTCACTGTAGGGCGCGTGCGCTCGCCAGACAGACAGAGAGAGACATAGAGACAGAAAGCGAGAAATCACCCCCAGGGGGGATGGTCACGCCGCAATCCCTTCTCCTCCATTCTCCTCTCGGGATCTTGGGCACGCATGCACACGTGCCCGGCGTGAGTTTTAAGCCACCGGGGCCGGGACACGAACCGCGGTCGACTACGTGGGAGTCCAGTGACATAGCCATTATGCCAACTGCTGGTTCCCAATTTCATTTTTCTTTCTAGCTATAATAAAGATATTGGTGAAGAAAGATTGGGACCCTGACATATAAGATAAATATATTTACATAAAGGTATGTCATGCCTATGTTTTGTGGACTAGTTCATAAATTACACACTTTGTAGAATGGTGCTGTTTGTGGCTAATTTTATGACTGAAGTTTTCAACCTCAGAATTCCCACAAGACTTTTTGCTGACAAAACCTACTACTATCCAAGAGAAGTGGATTTCCAATGGATAGAAACAGAGAATAGGAGGCAAATTACTGCTAAGGTTTTCTTTTTTTTTTTTTTTTTTTTTTTGGAGAGATTTTCGCTATAGGGCGCGTGCGCTCGCCAGACAGACTGAGAGAGACAGAGAGACAGAAAGCGAGAAATCACCCTCCAGGGGTGATGGCCACGCCGCAATCCCTTCTCCTCCATTCTCCTCTCTGGATCTTGGGCACACACGCACACACATGCCTGGCGAGAGTTTTAAGCCATTGGGTCTGGGATGCGAACCGCGGTTGACTACGTGGGAGTCCAGCGACATAGCCGTTATGTTAACTGCTGGTCCCCTAAATTACTGCCAAGGTTTAAGAGCCGGAAACACTGGAGAGCTTTTTAGAGACCTAGTAGTCTGGGATATAATAAAATATTTTTCTAAGGAGAGGGAAAATTGTTGGTACTGTACTTACACAAAAGTAAAGAAAAAGATGGATTGGATTTTGGAGACAAGATAAATTATGCTCACATGTGCTATTCTGTTTTGGTCCCCTGGGAACCTGTAAAGCTGCCAGTTCTGAATAGAACCTGTGCAACAGAGGGTTCTGCAACACCCCAAGGCCATTATGCAAACTCCTCTGTCCCTTGTTCCTTGGGACCCAAGAGATTCAATAGGAATGCCAGTGCCCATGGCAAAATAGGAGATTGTGTGGCTCCTTTGGTACCCTCCGTGTGATGAACATAGCACAGACATTTCAAGTTTTAGAGAAATACCATTTTCTCTTGTGTTGATAAATACGATCTGTTTCAAAAGTAACTGTTTACTGGGCTTTGGTAGAAAAAAATCTATGGTATGACCACAGGATATCAAGTTACTATACAACATAAACTGCTTGTCATGAACTGGTTGCTATCTGATTCACTGAAGAAGAATTTCTCTAACAGGAATGTAGTCATAATTCTATTCCTCAGAATTGGAAGCTGAAGGTTCCCTTGGCCATTTTGGTCTCATTATAGCTAGAGACCAAAAAAAAAAAAAAAAAAACACAAATCAGAAGCTATTCTGGACTTGGACTTGACAATTGATCTCATGTTCCAGAAATAAAATGCATCTTTCAAATACAAAGAACAAGAAAGAATATGTTTATAACTTAGGTGATTCACAAATACATCTTTGTCCAATAGTCCTGGTCAATGGAAAACTGAAATGATAGCCTCCTAATAGGAAGAAGTAATAGGATTGGGCAGTAATAGAGTTTTGGGTTCATCTATCAGAAAAATCAAATGAAAGGAGGATGTGGACACATGGAAGTTATTTTCCTGGCTCCCATCCATGGAAACTGTGTGGGGCAGGCTGTATTTCTCAACTGATACTCGCTGCTACTATTAATGTGAAAAATCTACAGGCTTCCTCCCTTCTGTTTTCTGAGAACTGCTTCCTCTTCCCCCAATATGAAGTGTCAATGGCTAAATCATTACTAATCATAGGTTGTGGCATTATTTTGGTCCTCAGTATGTGATCTCTTCATAGATAAAGTCTCCTTGAATTATTCTCTTTTGAACTAGACACTTTTTTCCAGTTATGGTCCTGATCCTGATTTTTATAATTACAATTTAGTTGAGGGAATGACAGACACACTGAGGAATAAAGTATGTATGTTAAGTGCCAATTGAGTGTGAACCAATTTGAAATTTGAAGGTTAGCGAGATATCCTGTTGGCTAAAGTCAATACTCTGAAAAATTTTTTAAAACTTATTTTGATTTCTGATTGTCTTTGTGAAGGAGAGTATGGCGTTCTAAAGCATATCAAAGCATAGAGTATACAATAATCATATCAAAGATACAGACATATCTACAAAGAAAGTCTCCTTGCAGGCTCTAAATTATACATGCCAAGTACTTCCCAAGAGCAAGCATGTCCTGGATTTGAGGGTACTTTTCAACAGAAATTAGATGTTCCCTACTCTCATTTATTGTAGAGTGCTCAGTGCCAAATATTCTTTCCATGAAAATGATAAAATATCAATATAATATATAAAGAGTTCTGCAACTTTCTTCAGAAACAGAGCAAATTAAAATGAGAATGAGATAAATAAAATAATCTTTAATAAGCATTTATCTAAAGATCACCCCAGATAAAAAGTCTTTAATTGCAACTAGTAAAGACATTAACTCATGAACTGAAATTTCTATGTTAAATACTCTATATTATTTACAAACTATTTTTATATATTACATTCATTCATATCTAGGGTAGGTTTTGTCTTTATTGTTTGTGTTAATTTTTTCCTCTAATTTAGAAAATCTTGCTATAGAGCAGATGGAGTTTTCAGCACATGTGATTTTATATCATGGACAGTTACACACAGCCTCAACACCAAACACTTGAAGAAAATTAACAAAGATACAACCACTGTGTTCAGATTAACATGCTATTCAGAAAAGCTAGTTGATGTTATATATTAATAGTTTATCAATTTAGATAGGATTTTCTGAGGATGTGACAGTCCTGAGGATTTGTGGTTGATTTTTCCTCCTTATTTTCCCGATTTTCTGCATGCCACTGTCAAGTTTCTTGAAAAGAATGTCTATATTCAAAACTCTCTCATTTCTCACTTAGAACTTCATCCACTGAACCTACTGATTGACATTATTTCACTGACCTAGTTGCAAATGCAAGGGTAACTTTGGAATGTACAGCTTGTTTGAGCTACAGAGACTTTAGTGCTATGGACAAGTGTCTCCTCCTGGTTTCCACGACTGCACCTCTATTATTATCTTTTTTCTCTTATCTAACAGAGAGTCATTTCCCTGGCATGCAGTAATCACTCAAAAAGATATTGTTGAAGCAAGAAAAGAATGGATGTGATTTCATGTGTTCAAGAGAAGACGAAAATAAAGTAATAGGCATTTTTACATTGCTCTCATTAAATAAAAAGATGTGGCAATTATAATTTATTGATAAGGATATTGTTTATTTGTTTGTTTATTTATTTATTTATTTTTGCTATAGGTTGCATGGATTTGCCGGATAGACAGAGACAGAGAGACAGAAAAAGAGAAATCACACCCCCTCCACGATGGGGGTTGAGGGCCATGCTGTAGTCCCTGTTTCTCCATTCTCCTCTTGGGGTTTTGGGCAGGCATGCATTTGCACCCATCCTGAATTTCAGGCTGCATGTCTGAGACTCTAACCAAGGTCAGCCATGTGGGAGTCCAGCAACATAACCCTTAAGCCATCTGCTGGTCCCAAGATATTGTTTACCTTATAAATATACCAGCCTGGTGAAAATTAAATCACAAACAAAATGAAATGTTCTGGTATTTCTGCAATATCAGTTTTAAGTTTAATCTGAATAGCAAAAGGTGTAACTTTTTCATTTACCTGTGAATGTGTGAGACTCACAGTGTCATTATAAAATATTATTACCTGTTTATCTTGCAACACTTTCCCCAACACTGTTTACTTAACCAAAATCTATAGATTTTGATTTTGTAATGATAAAAATTACTTTCTTTATTAGATAACACTCTGTAATTTTTGCCCTTAAAATTTTCATTAAAATGTGATACCCATTGGGACCAGCAATTGGTGTAATGGTTATGTCACTGGACTCCCACGTAGTCGACCACGATTCAAGTCCTGGACCTGGTGTCTTAAACTCACACTGGCACATGTATGTGTGTACCCAAAATCCCTAGAAGAGAATGGAGGAGAAGGGATTGTGACATGGTCACCCCACCGGCAGGTGATTTCTCATTTTCTGTCTCTCTGTCTCTGCCTTTCTGGCGAGTGCAAGTGCCCTATAGCATGAACATCTCCAATAAATAAATAAATAAATGCCCATAACCTGAATACATAAAGCTTTCTCAGTAGAATAGAAGCCCAAATTCTCTCAGTTAAGGAGCAAGTCAGTAAAGTAAACAGAGTGTACAATAAGAATACCCGTATTTCAGTGAAAATGAATAGACGTTAAGGATCACATTTTGTCACTCAAAGTAGCATCCCGGCACACTGGGAAATGGCCACACTCCTATAAAATAACTTTTCTCATCTCTGAAATCTACAGCTTTTTGTGAATGCTTGTTAACTGTGACAGCCAGTCCCAAACCAGAAGCCAGAGTCATTCCTGACTCTTAATCTGCCCCATCCATATAGCCACGAAGACTTATTTTATTACCAGATCAATTTTAGAGTCTTCCCTCCTTTTTACTGTTTGAAACCTTGTTCCACTGCTCATTATCTCTTGATTGAACACAGAAGAACTCTTATAACTACTCACTGATTCTGTCTGCTATTTGATTCTAGCTTCACACTGTGGCCAAAATGATCTATTTATGCAGAAGATCTAATCTTGTCACTCTCTTCCTGAAAAGCTACTAGTTTTCCCACTCATTAGTAGAAAATGTGATAGAAATCCCAGATCACTATTAGAGGTCACCATCTTTTGATTCTGGCTGCCTCCCGTTGTTTCAAATTTCATGCCTCAATAATATAAAGCGGATTTTAGTTTCTCAGACACATGCTGTGCTATTTAACTCTTCCGTAGTTTTGCAAGCTGTAACCTGCTTGGATTTTCCTTCCTACTTTCTTCCTTCAGGCTAAACTCAGGTTTCTTCTTTAAGGAAGTCTTACTCCTTGTCTCCTCCATAGAATGCTATGTTTACTGAGATTCATCTATAGTACTTACCACACTACATTGCCATGATTTCTGCCTCTGTCTGGGTCTGACACAGTACCAACATTTTGAAGATAAAAGGTACATATTAGTCTCTGCACTCCTCTAGCGTAAAGGCATCAGCGCTGCTACCAAGGTTCTCAGAACGATCCCGGTTTCAAGGGTGTTCTCTGCCTGTGTCTTCAATTCAGTGGGCCATCTCAGGCCACGCTAATCACTTATCCGTTTGAAATAGGAAAATATGAGTGAGCCTCTGTCAACTTTAAACCAAAGAACCTACTTATCTACTTTTGTATTGTTTTTTAAAAAAACGTGAATAATATAATTTTGATATTGTTGTAGTAGCTCTCAGTACTTCTCAAATAATCTATAGACTAAAAATATGATTCGATACTAGCATGTACACAGAAATATACTGTGTACATGTATATTTATATATTTATATTTCTGTGTGTGTATATATGTGTGTGTGTGTGTGTGTGTGTGTGTGTGTATCAAGGCTACAACAACCCTTCCCCAATTAAATTACTCCACTTAGCAAAATTCATCACTTGAATGAAAGGTCTTTGACTAGTACATTTTTTGGTACTCTGTTATCTCTCTCTCTCTCTCTTTTTTTTTTTTAGAGAGGTTTTTGCTATAGGGTGCATGTGCTCACCAGAAAGACAGAGAGAGAGACAGAAAGCAAGAAATCACTCCTGGTGGTTGGGGGAAGGGGGGGTGGCTATGCCACAATCCCTTCTCTGCCATTCTCCATTCAAGATCTTGGGTACACATGCACACACATCTGGCTTGCGTTTAAGCCACCAGGTCTGGGACTTGAACTGTGATTGACTACATGGGAGTCCAGCAACATAGCCATTATGCCAACTGCTGATCCCTACTCTGTTGTATCTTAATACCTAAACGAATACCTGGAATATAGTAGATTTTTAATAATATTTGTTGATTGAGAGAATGAATGAATGCCCCAAATGATTCTCTTTTCTTATGGAATGAAAAGTACAGAATCTGAAGTAGAGAGATTGAATTTGCAGATATTAATCAAAAAAATAAATTTGAGGTTTTGTATGATTCTTAGCTTTAAAAATCTAATCAAACAGACTAACTTAATTTAAAGCTTGATATATTTTGCCAAGATGAGTTGCAGAGTCCGAAACCTGTGTATTGAATTCAAGCTTTAAATCTTCCTCAGGCGATCTGCACTCAGAACTCAGTTATCAATTGGTACATGATTAAAACTAGAGATTTCCATCATCTTATTCATTTTTATATTCCCAACTGTTACTAAAATTTGATTCAACAGTTACTGAAAATACCTATTTATATAAATTTTACTTAACTACTTATGCAAAGGATTGCTAAATGTGCAACAGAGTCCTTAATGCAAATAACTACAATCATGTGATTTTCTTTAATTTTTTTCAGCTGTAAAGTTTTTGTTTCTTTTCTCCAGAGCTTCAGGGAAATTAACCATCTAATTCTACAGTGATGTAGCAGTGTAAGAAACTAATTCACTTTCATTAGTTAAATGTCATAAAACATAAAATCTACCTTCTTGAACTACTTATATAAAGTCCAAATATGACCACATGCAAAGATATGAAAGCATGACGGTGATTTTGAGAGTGATTGAGGAGGAGGAATAGTGCTGTATGTATTGCTCTGGAATGATCAGATTTTTCTTACAGATTTTGTCATTTGTATTCTTTTAACTCTAAATCTGTTCAACTCACCTTCATATAGCCAGTCAGCAATCCCATTGAAAATAATCCCTTCTTTTCCTGAAGATGTCAGTCGCAATGAACTGCTTTTTATATCCGGTTGATAGTAAATATTATTTTCAAAAATATAAATCTGGATGGGGAGACATGTGGAAAAGAAAATGCCCAACTTGTTAATATGACTTTTTAAAATGCTTATATTACAGAATGATCACATTTTTAGTAGTCATATGCTTTCAAGTTGTTCTTATTTAATACATACTTTTATTGCTTTCAATTCTTCAGGGTTGTTTCTTTTTCTGTTATATCAGTATTAAATTGTCATTTGAAAATGACCTGACACCTGGTATTGAAGTTTTTAAATCCATATTTGAGCAATAATATTTCATCTACTTAATCATCTCTCTCCCATACAACAAATTTGGTGTGGCTTTTAGATGGCATGCTGCTACTTAAGTGACCAAGAGCAGAGACTAGATGTCATTTTAGGAATACCCAATGTACTTCTTGAAATGCTTCCATAGGTGTTTTTGTTTTTACCAAAATGAATTTGACAATCAATAAAATAAGATTTAAGGATGCTTTTTTTTTTAAGAGTGTTTTTTGGTTTGTTTTGTTGTTTTGTTTTCCATAGGGTACATGTACTTGCCAGAGAGAGACACAGACAGTGAAAGGAAAAGGGGAGTATTGACCACACCATAATCCCTTCTCTTCTATTCTCCTCCTGGGATCTTTCTAATTCTATTCAGTTCAATTCACAGATATACTGATAATAGGAAAAGATTAAAACATTTCTTTGAACTAAGCAGAATACAACTCTCCATGCCCCAGTCTTCCCTGGCAACTCTTTCCTAAATAGCATAGCAAGATTAAGAATCTTGCGCTGTAGAATACACTAAGTTTTGATTTGAACATATTACAGAATCTTCTAAAATAGCACCAGCAAAATAGTACCCCAACAGCAGAAATAACAGTGGAAATTAAACGAAGTCCACATGGAATACATGTTTTGGTATAGATAATTCAGGATAAGATTACTTATAATTAATTTTTTAAATGTCAGACATTTGAGGTTGCTGGCCTATGTGATATAACCTTCCACACAACCACATTTCTCCCACATGTTGGAGGAAATAGAACATTTTCCAGGCAAGTCAACCTTCTACTTAAATCAATCACTCTACTAAGAAGGTGGTTGATGGTCTAATGTCCCATTATCCCTACATGCTACAGGATCATTATACAACACACAGAGCACAAACACAAGAAATTTCAAAACAATTGTCTAGGTAATTATGAGGTCTTAGTTTTTTTTTTTGGAGAGGTTTTTGCTATAGGGCGCGTGCGCTCGCCAGACAGACAGAGAGAGACAGAGAGATAGAAAGCAGGAAATCACCCCCCAGGGGGGATGGCCACGCCGCAATCCCTTTTCCTCCATTCTCCTCTCGGGATCTTGGGCATGCACGCACACGCGCCCGGGGTGAGTTTAAGCCACTGGGTCCGGGTCGACTACTTGGGAGTCCAGCGACATAGCCATTACGCTAACTGCTGGTCCCGAGGTCTTAGTTTTTAAACTGTGGTGTACACCAGTAACACAAATAATTCTAATATCTAGAAAATTTCATGGATATTCTATTTTGAATGTGAGGATATGGCAAATATTTATTAGTGGGTATATCCAATTAATTATTCCATCACTACTTGCCTTTACATTACAGGTGAGAATGCTAATATCAAAATAATAATTTTGGTGAAAAAAACAAAGACAGCATTGTACTGTAGGCTACTTGAAAGCAGGAGGTTTATAACCAGGCAGCCTAAATGTAAAATTTTAGTGACCTTGATAATTGTCTAATCTTTTAGATCTCAGTCTTCACCATTATGAAATGCTGATAAGACTCACACCTGCCTCACAGATCTGTTGTGAAGGATAAACAAGATGATAAACATAGAACATATACACATGACTATTTCTAAAAGCACAGTTGACTTCATACAAAATAACATGGTTCAAGAGCCCAAGCTTTTTGTAGGCCACAAACTCTAAAATAAACTTCTGGGGACCAGCAGTTGGCGTAATGAGTATGTCGCTGGACTCCCATGTAGTCGACTGTGGGTCAATTCCTGGACCCAGTGGCTTAAACTCACACCGGGCACGTGTGCATGCATGCTCAAGATCTCGAGAAGAGAATGGAGGAGAAGAGATTGCGGTGTGGCCATCACCCTGGAGAGGTGATTTCTTACTTTCTGTCTCTCTATCTCTGTCTTTCTAACAAGTGCACATGCCCTATAGCAAAAATAGCTCCAAAAAAAAGAAAAAAGAAACAAAAAAAGAAACCTCTGAAGCTTCAGTTGAATTATAAATTATCTCAAACTATTGGCCAGTAGTACATATTACGTTGGTTAAATAAGTATTGGGATTAGTAGTAGAATAGCAGTAGCCAAAAGAAGGAGGAGATGGAAGACAAGTATTAACACATGACAATTTTTGTGTTCACTAAGTTAAAAAATCTGAAGATAAGAACATGAAATAGAAATGAAGAATAGTTTTGGGAGACGGGCCAGCAGATGGCATTGTGGTTAATGCTTAAAGCGCTGAACTCCCTCATGGTTGACTGAAATTTGAGTCCTGAAACTGGAGGCTTGAAAATCACTCCAGCTACATGTGCATGCATGCCCAAAATCCCAGGGCGACAAGGGATTTTGGTGTAGCCATACTCCCTAGGGTATGATTTCTCACTTTCCTTCTCACTGTCTGTCTTTTTCTCCTAAGCGCACATGCTCAATGAGGAAAAAAACAAACAAACAAAAAACAAAACACACACACACACACAGAAAAGAAAAGAAAAGAAAAGAAAAGAAAAGAAAAGAAAAGAAAAGAAAAGAAAAGAAAACCCTAAACAATAATAATGCTATTGAAAGCACTTGACAAACATGGGTAGAGGCAGAAGTTTGAGAATTATCTCTTGGGTAACAATGGAAGTTTAATTTAATTATTTTCACAACCTTTAATAACTGAGGGGGAAAACAACAAACAAACAAACAAAAACTACTAACAGGACCAGCAAGTGGCAAGTGGCATGGTGGTTAAGGGTTAAGGTGCTGAACACTCCCACATGGTCAACCATGGTTCAATTCCAGGACCTGGTGTCTTGTTTTATAACTTTCCTTCTCTCTCTCCCTCTCTCTCTCTCCCTCTCCCTCTCCCTCTCTCTCTCTGTGTGTGTGTGTGTGTGTGCGTGTGTGTGTGCGCACGTGTGTGTGTGTGTGTCTTGCTCTGGTCCAATTAAAAAATAAATGAATGAATAAATTAAATTAAATTAAATTAATAATTCTTTAAAAAAAGAGCAAAACTACTAACTTTATTCTAGTCATTTAAAGCATGAACATTGTATCTTTTGTGTACGATCTCCTTTTGCCTTTCACAGACAGTACCTGACTTACACAGTATTCCTCACTTGGAAGGAATTCTTTTTTTTGTGACTGAAACTTCGAAAAATTTGTCAGTAATAAGATCATCCACACACCTATTTACCAAATAGAGCAAAGTTCAAGTCAATGTAATTAATAAAATCTTCACGACTTCAGCAGATGTATGAATTATCCAAAACTATTGACCAGTAATTGCATTTATATTTGAAGATGGGATGATATTCAGAATCCTTATGAAATTTACATCTGCTTCAATGTAAAAGAATGAGCAATACGAAATTGGAATTTTAATACCATTCCACTGAAAGTTGTAATACCAGAGAATGTTTTGAAGATCTCTCTCTCTCTCTCTTAAGTGAATTGTCTTCATGAAAATGTATATTTATAATCACCTAACTCCTTTACAATAATTAAGATTTTTTTTCCCCTGCAATTGTAATTGTTTCAAGTATTAATCACTAACCATAACTGCTGCCTCAACTATTTGAGAGCTGTGAGTATTCCCAGGTACTATCTGACACTTCGGTAAAATTTCACTGGGTCCAAATGGCAACCAAGAAGCCTGCAACTAGATGTAAATCACATTGAAAACATGACAAACACTAAGGACATTTACCCTAATGTCACTGATTAAATTGTCATAATATTTTGATACTATTAATAAATTCCATTGATGAGCTACCTAAACAACATAACACATAGAAATAGATAGCTATTTGCCCATCTGATTTTTTAATTTATAGAGTAAGCCAAATACCCATTTAAAAAAAAAAAAAAAGCAATGGTCTTAACACACACCCCAAATCACTCAAAATTATTAAAATTTTTATAAGGAAACAAGAGGATAATCTACACACTTTGTGCTGAATGATGCCACCTTAGAAATGTTAATACATTTTTCAAGAAATTATTCTAGTCAATGTGTTAGTCAATTCTGCTGTCACCCCATCACTGGACACAATATGCATATCTGCTGGGTAGGTGTCTTTAAGAGCCAGTCTCCAGTTCATTACCTTCCTTTCTACCTGCCACAATCACTACCAAATGCTCCAAATGCTGGACACCTGGCAGCCTGGATTGCTAGGTGAGGAGACAGCGAGCAGACCAACTTGTGATGGACATCTTACAAGAAATAAACAATTTGATATGGAAAGCAATTAATATTTGGAGGTTGAAATTCATACCAATGAAAATTAACCTACTGTGACTGCTACAACCAGTGACAATAGTTGATAGAGACTTAACCATAGCAACACTTTTGCAAACCTTTAGCCAGCATGAGAGTAAAAAAAAAAGCAAGATGAAGAAATATAACCAAACATTACATGTAGTTTTGCTAAAATATTAATAAAAAGTTATTCCACCTTCACTGCTTTGCATAATCTTTCATGACATTTAAAATTAAAAAACTGAATTTTTCAAAATCTCCATGCTTATAATGGTGTCAAAGGATTTGTGAAGTTACAACATTTGAAATGCCTTCTGTTATGACCTGTTCCATGGGAGGTGGGGGGAATGTAAATTGAAGGACTGTCCTAGATAACACCTATTACCACCAGAGATGTAGCAAGCCACGTTATTTCCTCGTTTCGTTTCGTTGTGAAGCTATAAAGTAGTGTGGCTGCCTGGGGATGTACTATGTCAATTGATAACAAAATACATACCATCTTATCAGCAGCTTCAAACCTGCAATCTTGACATGTGGACAACAACAAAATACCAATATGTAGGGAACAATGGACAGTGACATTTATTTCAGCAACTTTTCAGATGGCCAAAAAGAAGTGCGTCCATAATATCCCATTATATGTGAATGCCTACATGGATTTATTATCCATCCACACTGTAATAACATTCAGACTTGGAAGACAATAAATTAGTGCTACTTACATTGGCTTAGAAAAGTTTCACTAAGATATTGTCAAGTGACAAAGCAAAACACCAAACAAACGAAAAATAAGATCAATGTAAACTGATTTTTGTGCACCAGGCTTTGACCATACTAATGCAAACTTATACTAGCAGGAATATCACCAATATGCATTTGTATATTTTCTGTCAGTACTCAACCTCACACCTTTCCCTCTACAGTCTTTAATCATTGTGAGTGGTTAGAAGTCAGACATTCATGTTACCAAGACTTATTTGCAAACTAGTCTTCTCAGTGTCTTTTGTAGGTGAGTTCTAGTTACTTTCTGTAAAAAGCAGAGAGTTGTACTCAACCTCACACCTTTCCCTCTACAGTCTTTAATCATTGTGAGTGGTTAGAAGTCAGACATTCATGTTACCAAGACTTATTTGCAAACTAGTCTTCTCAGTGTCTTTTGTAGTGAGTTCTAGTTACTTTCTGTGAATTCCAGAGAGTTGCAGGAGTTAGGAACTAGAAGCGATTTGCACCTGATAGTGGCTCTAGCATGCCAGTTTCAACAACAGTGGCTTGGTGGTAGCGGTGAGAGTATCAGCAGGGGTGATTGAAGTGTGGGCTCCCAGGTTCTTCCTTGATAATGGGAAAGCGGGTTAATAAGTTCTGGGCATCACTACTTAGAGTCCTCCAGCCATTCAGCATGATTTGTAACCATTATCTACATTAAATCTCTTCTATTTGAAATAGCTAGAGCAATTTCTGTTTACCTGACTAGAAACTCTTACTGAATCAGTGCAAAGGTGTATAAATAAATGTTTGGACAGTATTATACATATAGAGAAAATATGCCTGTCTTTTATTTTGGGTTTCTTTGTTAGAGGGTGGATATAGTTTGGGAGTGAAGTGGAAAGCAGGTAGTAAAGAAGAAAAGTTGAGGGAAATACACTAAGAATGCTTTTCAAACAATTTTATTTTATTGTGGTGAGAAAAAAATACATGAGTTCTATAAGTTAAATGAGCAGCAGATCTCTAGAACTTACTCATTTTGCTTAGTTGAAACTTTAGCTTGTTGGTTAGTAACTTCCCATTATTTCTTCCTCTTAGCCCCTGGAAACAATTATTCCATTATTTAAGTTTATCAATTTATTTTAAATTCCATATATTAATGGATTTATGCAATATTTTTCTTTCTATGACTAGTTTATGTCCTTACCTTAATGTTCTCTAGTTTAATCCATGTTGTTGCATATTACAGAATTTCAATCTTTTTTTTTAATTAAAAAAAATTGTCTTATGCTATGTGTACTCACAAGAGACAGAGACACAAAAAGAGAGGAAAAATGAGACACCACATACCAGGGGACAGGGGTTGGCCACACTGCAATTCCTTTTCCTCTATTCTCTTAAGATTGAATTTCATAGGGGCCAGCAGATAGCTCTCAGTTACGTTGCTAGACTTCCACATGGGCAACTGTGGTTGAGTCCTGGATCCAGTGGCTTGAAAATCACACCAGGCATGTGTGCATGCATTCCTAAGATCCGGGAAGGAGAATGGAGGAGAAGGGATTTTGGCGTGGTCAAAACCTGAGAGTGATTTTTCACTTTCCCTCTCAATGTCTCTGTCTCTCTCTCTCAGGCAAGCACATGTGCCCTAAGGCAAAAAACCTCTCTCTCAAAAAAAAAAAAAAATAGAATTTCACCTTTTTAAAGGCTCAGTAGAATTACATGGTATGTATACAGCTATTCTTTATCTATTCATCTGTTGATAGACATTTAGTTTATTCCCACATCTTATGAATAATACTGAAATGAATATAAGAGTGCTAAAATTTCTCTGAAACTTTAATTTCCAATTCTTTGGTTAAATACCTAGATGTACAGTTGCAGGATTATGTGGTAGTTCTGTTTTTAATAATTTTGAGAAATTTACATGCTGTTTCCATAATGGCTGCCACATTTTACATTCCCACCAACTATGTGCAAAGGGCCCAATTTCTTGATATCCTCTAGAACACTTGTCTTATTATAAATAATATAATACATTTTTATTTTTTTTTTCTATGTTAAGATTCTTTTGGTGACATGAAAGAAGCTTCTAAACAAGCTAAGAAAAAAGTATTTTTGTTTATAATTAGACTATTTAACGTGAAAACACCAATAATACTTGGTGTGAGGCAACCAAAACTCATATCCAGTGTTACCATACCCAGTTGGGAGGATTACATGGTATAATCACTTTGCAAATCTTTTTAAGTTTTTACTCTAGCAAACCGTATATGTATAACATTATGATTCAGTAATTCCACTCCAAAGTATGTACCTAAGAAAAATGTGTATGAATGGATAAATTTATTGATTTCTGTATCTTTACATGCAGATGCTCCTTGACTTACTATAGTTATACCAATAAACCCACTGATTGTAAGTGGAAAATATCTTAAGTCAAAAATATATTTAATAAAAAATATATTTAATACTCCTAAACTATGAAACATCATAGTTTAATCTAGCCTATCTTAAACGTGCTCAGAACATTTACATTAGCTGACAGCAGGCAGAATCACGTAACACAAACCGTATTTTATAGTAATGTATTAAGTAACTTATTAATATATTAAATAATGTACTGAAAGTGAAAAACAGAATGTTTTGCTATCACTGCCCAGCATCATGAGAGAGCATCATCCACATCTTATGGCATATTGCTAGCCTGGGAAAAGAGCAAAAATCAAAGAATGATTTCTACAGAATACATATGGCTTTTACACCATTGTGAAGTCAAAAGCCTATGGGTTGAATTATCTTAAATCAGAAAACATCTGTATATATCAAAAGACATAAAGAATCCTCAATGTGGAGCTATTTGCAATAGCTAATAATGATGTTACAAGTCAGGATAATGATTAGGCCTGTTAAGGGCAGAATGGAAGTTTTCTGTGATATCAACAGTGTTCTGCTCCTGATTCAGGCATCATAAAGAGAGAAGTGTTCACAAGTTTCAGTTTTCAATACTTTACTTCCTAAGTGCTAAAATAAACTAAGACAACATAGAAAAATGTCATACAGAACTTATAATTCAGAATTTATTGTAAATTTAGAAGATTCTGGGGGCCAGCAAGTGGCATGGTGGTTAAGGTGGTTGGATTCCACATGATTGAGCATGGTTTAAGTCGTGGGCCCAGTGGCTTGAATATCACACTGGGCACATGTACATGCACACCCAAAATCCCAGGAAGAAAATGGATGAGAGTGATTGCAGTGCAGCCACCTCATCTGGGGAGTGATTTCTCACTTTCCCTCTCTCTGTCTCTCTCCTCTCTGGCAAGCACATGTGCCTTATGGCAACCCCCTCCCCAAGAAAAAAAGAAACCTAAATAAATAATAATAATAATAATAATAATAATAATAATAATAATTCTGCTTTCTTAATTTACCAGGCTGTAATAAACTATGGGTATTCATTTATGTAATGCAAAGCAAAGCTGTGAGCACAAGCTAAATACTTTGATTACCTCTAACATTTTGGCCCTAAATAAATCTTTCTGCTGATTATAAAATACTGCTTTCATTTCTCTACAGGACCATCTCTAGGATATGGTACAACTCACTGAAATCATTCATGTCACTTTCGCATCAGTACCTGACATTCCAGAAATAGAATCACTATCAGGGGACTCTTATCCCTTGACATATGCAATTATTCATATTATGAAGCCCTTTCAAAGAGTTCTTATTTCTTAAAGTCTTTACAGAACATTATGCATTTTCAAAGATGTGAAATATATTCCTTTGTCTTAAATTCATAAATATGTAAGTCACTTTCTAGTCCCAAAGTCCTTTTTCCATGCTTTTTCAGGAGACAAATGGATGCCAGTAAAAGTTAACAAAATGACCAGTTCTGATCAATGAAATGTAATCGCAGACTGTCTCTTGGCTATGTCAGTTCATATAGATTCATTTAGTATGAGTGATAAAAACTTTGTGACAAATAGATCATTTTGATAATTAACAATATTAATAAAATATTTTTGGGTCCCAAGAAATAAGCTAGAACTCATAGGATATAAATAGTCGATAGTATTATTATTTTTTATTTATTTATTTTTGGAGAGTTTTTTCCTATAGGGCACATGCACTCACCAGAAAGACAGAGAGAGACAGAGAGACAGAAAGCGAGAAAGCACCCCCACAGCAGATGGCCATACCACAATCCCTTCTCCTCCATTCTCCTCTCGGGCACTGTTGTAATGCTGCTGTTCAAGAAAAGCTAGATCCTGCATGGTGATATTTGTTCAAATCCCCAGCCTTGTCAGTTTGAATCATGCAGGGCATGGGTACAAGTGCCTAAGATCCAACTATTTGGAAGACTGAAGAAAGTGGATCATGGCATGACCAGATGCTGTGGAGGATGTTTATCTCTTTCTCTCTCTCTCTTTTTATTTCTCTCTCTCACACACAGTACTCTATCATGAATAAATAAGGAAATAAATAAACCACAATCAAGTTAAAGATATTGACCAATATATTTGTACATAGATATTCTTATTTTTAAATTACTTGAAGCCAATAGTAAGTTATTGACCACAAAGAAACAATCATAATTTAGAAAAACTCAAGCATTCTTACATAGTTATCATGAAAGGGAGCATCAGCATTTAAAGATGGTAAATTTAATCACCTTTCCCACATTCCCACTGTAGCAGCCACATAGGGTACATTTTCTGTCTTATTTGACCACTCTCATCTGATTTTCTTTTCTATTTTGGAAGAACTTTGGATTATGTAAATAGTAGGAAATAGTCCAGTCTTTGATTATAAATACAAAAAGCCAGATGGAACATCCCTAAGTTATGTGTCCATCATGACTGAATCTTTTTTTTTTTTTTTCTATAGGGCACATGCGGCCACCAGGAAGACAGAGACAGAGAGCAAGAAAGTGAAAATCACACCACCCCCACCCCAGGGAGGATGGCCACGCCACAATCCCTTCTCCTCCATTCTCCTCTCGGGATCTTGGACATGCACACACGCCCGGCAAGAATTTAAACTACTGGGTCCGAGACTCGAACCGCAGTTGACTACATGGGAGTCCAGTGACATAGTCATTATGCCAACTGCTGGTCCCAAATGAATCTTGAAGGAATAAAGTAGCAGATGAGAACTGATCAACAAAAGTAACCACAGCCCTCTAGGGTCCAGTAAAGGAAGAGGTGAATACCAACTGATGTTGCTGGTTGCAATACCCTAGTCAAAATGTCCTGAACACATTCCAGTTTTCAACAATGTCCTGGCCCCTGTTCATTTTCCAGTCCTAGAATTCCAACTGTCTCATTGATTCAGAGAGCTTTCAGACATATTTTAATGATTTTATTTATTTATTTATTTATTTTAGTGATGTGAGTCTGAGTCCAGTTCTGTGGCTTACCCTCAGGAAGCCTAATTAGCATGTGGCATGTGACAGTTTAACCTTCAAATCCACATGAGTAAGAGAGTTCTTCACTGCTGCATTTGTTGGTAATGAGCTGAACTGATCTCTCTTTTTTCTCAGTTATCCACTGTCCTTCTCATGCATCCAAAAATTAGCAGTAGTATGCTCACATGCATGCTAGTTATTGATGTTAAATTTTTTTATATTTGCATTTTAACTCTTTGTATTTCAAATGGAGACTCCTAAATTCTTAAAAGAGATTCCATGAAGGAGGGTTGAGGGAAACTGGAAGAAATTTTCATATGCTTATCAATGGGTCTGTGCCTAATGCTTTCCAGTTTATGGGTATGGTGATAAGAAAACAAATTGAAAAATTCAGAAGGTGGAACCAGGCTTGGTTATCTCCCATGAACATTTTCTCCACAGCTCTAGACACTTTATTCTACTTCATGCAATTTCAAGGCAAACTTGGCCACAAATGAAAAACATAGTTTTTTTTTTATTCAATTCAGAAACATCCAGACATTTTTGCTATATCCTTAAAAAACACTGGATACCAGTAAAATAATCGTAGAAAAGTGCATTTGGTAAGAAAATGCCTATGTCCAGCGTTTGTTTATTTATTCTAGTTAATGTTCTTATGAACTTAAATTTAATTGAACCAATGATAAACTGAGGTTGAGAATCTTTTAAATTCAAACATAATTTGGATACAGAATAAAAGATGACTAACAATTTTCCTGTGTGTTTTCTTTCCCCCTCAGTGAGATTCTGTAGAATTGGCTCTCCCTTCTGCTTTAGTTAATTTGTCTGTTACAGTGTGATACAACTACATACTACCCAGGATGCATGCATAAATAAAACATAACATAATGATTGCTTCTTGTTTAGAAAACAAAAGCATATAAGAGGGTGTTTTTAAAAAGTATTTCTTCTTGAGACCAGCAGGTGGTGTAATGGTTATATTGTTGGACTCCCAAGTAGTCAACCATAGTTAGAGTCCTGGAGACCTCACAGCAGGTGATATGCGTGTGTGCTCAAAATCCTGAGAGGAAAATAGAGAAGGGACTGTGGCATGGCTATCCTCCTTTGGGGATGATTTCTCACCCTCTGTCTCTGTCTCTGGAGAGTATATGTGCTCCATAGCATAAATCTCCCTTAAAAAAAGTATTTCTTCTCTTTTAAGTTTATTTTAATTCATTTCTTGCATAAGTGAAAGAGAGAGCACTCCCAGCAGGGTCTTGGCACCAAGACCCCTAGCTTCAGCCAGCCCCAGATCATGGGAGCAATTGTGTCCAGTGTACTTAGGGAGGCCACCAGATGTGAATGGGGAACCTTCTCATGTGCGTCAGCCTCACAGAACACCATGTTTCACTGCTATGCCACCATCTGGTTCGACAAAAAAGCAATTTCCGATTCTCATTCGTTCATATTTGGTTGTTTGCAATATTAACCACCATACTTCCTCCTTCAGTTCTCCCTGGCATTCATCCAATAAAACAAAAGAGACACTGTCTGTGCTTTCTCTGTCCAGTTTAAAAAAGAAAAAAAAATGCTGAATTATTACACATTCTATAAAGGAGAAAATCCAATCTCTTTATGTGAAAATTATCAGCAGAATGTACTACTCAGGACCTATCTTTCAATCTGTCTTCTGCCTTTGTAAGTCTCATCCACTTGGCATCACATTAATATGAGTTCATGTAAGTATTGATGTTATTTGCTTTTTCCTTGAAGATGACATCGACATACAAAACAGATAAAGCTACCTTGGACAGAATAGTAAGGTATGTTTTTTGGTGAAATAACACTTTTGTATGGTGCTAATGCCAGATGATATCATAAATTTCATTTTATTTTTTAAAAAATATAAATGTATGTTTACTACTTGGAGAATTTCTTAATAAAGAAAATTTACATATAAAAGAAGATAGAGGGACCAGCAGTTGGCATAATGGCTATGTCGCTGGAATCCCACGTAGTCGACCACAGTTCGCGTCCCAGACCCGGTGGCTTAAAACTGACTCCGGGTATGTGCGCGTGCGTGCCCAAGATCCCAAGAGGAAAACGGAGGAGAAGGGATTGTGGCGTGGCCATCCCCCCTTGGGGGGTGATTTCTTGCTTTCAGTCTCTCTGTCTGTCTCTGTCTGTCTGGCAAGCATACGCACCCTATAGCAAAAACCTCTCCAAAAAAAAAAAAAGATAGAAAGTTGTGCGTTCTGTGTATACAGGGGTATCTGCATGGAGCTCACTCATTCACATGTTCTATCACAGTCCTACTGTATGCCTTGTCTATAAGGCAACAGTACCTAAGTCATAGTTCCTGTCATTGAAAAATTCATAGTTTAAGAGAGAAAGATAAGGAAAGCGTTAACAAATTGACAAAATACAATATTTTTATAATGTAGCAAGAGCTAGGTGTTATTGGAATCTGCATGAAGGGTACAAGACTGCGGGTGAGAGTGTCAGAGAATGCTTCAGGTGAGATGTGGTATTTAACCTAGGCTTCCAAGTTACAGTAGGTGTTACTGAGTGAAGGATGGTTAAAGCACAATTTCAAGTAGAGTAAACAGCATGGGAAAAGCAGATGTACATGATCGAGGGTTGAGAACAGTGTATAGAAAGAGTAGAAATAGAAGGAGGAGAAATGGCAGCAGAGAGATGTGTGGTAGGTTAAGTGGGGGCAGGCTGTGTATCTAAAAGGATGACTGGGAAACTAGAGAGAGGTGAGGAAAACAGAAGAGATAAGAGAAAGATACTTTCTTAACAATTGTCCATTTACTCATTTGAATGATCATTCTGAAGATCAGTTCTATCTAAAAACCAACCTGAAAGGTATTGTCCAATTTTGGAGATAAAGGTGTATAAAGTGTCTTGAAAAAAAATAAATCATTACCCTAGGATCTATTATTTTATTTTAAATTAATTTGAAAAGTTATTTCCTGTACCCTTTGTACTAGTGGAGAAATAGGAAGTGAAGAGGGATAGCAAGAACCCTGACAATATAGTATTAACAATTAAGGTGGAAGAACACCTCAGACTGAATTTCCAGACACCTGTCTCATATATTAACACTAAAAAATAGCTTGGGCTTGATAAAAATGGACTGATTTTGACATGAGCCTTTGACGGGAGGTGGGTATGCTTCTCTAGGATGTTTAATACTCTAATGTTAGCTCAGACCAAACAGCCGTATAGAAGTAGGAAAGCAGATGTTTGGACAGCTGGCAAGATGATTTTATAGCAAAGTCCAAATTCCCTTTCCACTGTTTACTGGGTAATCACAATTCTTTTTTTTTTTTTTTCTTGGAGAGGTTTTTTTCACTGTAGGGCACGTGCGCTCGCTAGACAGACAGAGAGAGACATAGAGATAGAAAGCGAGAAATCACCCCCCAGAGGGGATGGCTAAGCTGCAATCCCTTCTCCTCCATTCTCCTCCCAGGATGCTGAGCACGCATGCACACACGCCTGGAGTGAATTTTAAGCCACCAGGTCCAGGACGTGAACCGGGGTCGACTACATGGGAGTCCAGCGACATGGCCATTACGCTAACTGCTGGTTCCCGTAATCACAATTCTTGAAGAGAAAATACATGATTGAGGACCAAACAAACTGGTGCTCTGGGGTGCATATCTCCCACTACTACCTAAATATTTCTGGGTTAAGAAATGGAGGATGTGATAGGAAAAGATCAAAAGAGATGATTACTTGACATAAACCAACTTTCAGAACAATCTCCCTGAAAAAAACTTTTTTGGGAATTTAAAAGTAATAACAAAAAGAGAGAAGTAAAGGCATCTACATGATATCCTACATTTTGTATCTTTTCTTACAAAGTCAAAAATATTTTATATACAATCCTCTATAGAAAAGTCTGTTGCCCCTTGATCTGGGGTAAAACGACTAAAAACTTTGAGTTAAATAAGATTAGAACATTACTTTTATTTTTCCCTTTTTTTTTTAAAATTTGAGATTCTCTGAAGATTTTTAAAAATTCACCATGTATCCTTTAGACCAAGGATAATATACTGCATTTTCTAAATGTATTCAATCATGATTAATACTAAAATCAGGACACCTTTCAGGCCAAATATACTAAGGAAACCTCTTGAAATTCAACTTAAGTATATTCTGCTCCTTAAAAAAAAATGAGTTGGTATATGTACTATTATTTGCAAACTTAAGGACCAATTATTTTCACAGCTATCAAAATGCATAACACTTCTCTAAGATGCGGGTCAACTCTATGTCAGCCAAGTCCAGAAGCAGTAACAAAACTCGTTCTGAGCCTTGTCTCTGTCTTTTGAGTCTCCTCACGTGGCCAGGTTTTAATCAAAATCCATAAAAATAATTGTTACTCACATTATGTACAAACCAAGCAACTTCTGCATACCTATGCATATAAAGGTTTAGCACTTCGTTGCTGATTAGAGACAGACATTTCCCTGGACTCCATCCCAGGAAATCTTCCTCCACTTGAATAGATTCCCCCTACATGCACTTGCTGAAGTAAATTAAAAGGCGATACTGAAATGTATAAGAATCCAGAGTGACTTCCAGTTTACAACTCCAGCAAATATGTAGCCACCACGATGTTCCAGGCAACCAAAACAGCCCTACTATTTTTCATTATACTCCTCATTTCACTCATCTTTCATATTCTTTAACAGTCATATCTTTATATTAAATCTTCCTTAATAGTTTTAGAAATAACGTTTTTTCTTTGTAAAGTATCTCTGTGTGTGTATGTGTGTGTGTGTGTGTGTGTGTGTGTGTGTGTGTGTGCGCGCGCGCGCGCAAATAGATGCATGTCATCACTCTCAAGTCCCAAATCAAGAAACAATGATTCCAAGAAAGCAAATCCATTTTTGTCCCCTTTAAAAACACGCACTTAAGGACCAGTAGATGGCTTAACGGCTACATAGCTAGACTCCCATGTAGTCGATCACGGTTTAAGTCCCAGACCTGGTGGCTTAAACTTACGTCAGGTGCGCATGTGTGCGTGCCCAAGATCCCGAGGAGAGGATAATGGAGAAGGGATTATGGCATGGCCACCCCCCTGGGGGGGATGATTTCTCACTTTCTGTCCCTCTGTCTCTGTCTGTCTTTCTGGCAAGCACACATGCCCTACAGTAAAAAGCTCTCAAAAACAAACAAACAAGGGAACTAGCAGTTAGCATAATGGCTATGTCGCTGGACTCCCACATAGTCGACCACGGTTCGCATCCCGGACCCGGTGGCTTAAAACTCACACCGGGTGCATGTGCGTGCGTGCCCAAGATCCCGAGAGGAGAATGGAGGAGAAGGGATTGTGGCGTGACCATCCCCCTGGGGGGTGATTTCTCGCTTTCTGTCTCTATGTCTCTCTCTGTCTGGCGAGCACATGCACCCTATAGCAAAAACCTCTCTAAAAAAAACCAAAACCAAAACAAAACAAAACAAACAAACAAAACAAAACAAAAATGTGCTTGGGTACCCAACAGTGGTGTCGTGGTAAAATGCCACTTTCTCCCCTTAGGGAGGCTCTGAGCTCATTTCTGGAGACTCACTGTGTGCATGGAATGTGTTCATGCCCATGACCTGGGGCTAGCTGAAGCTGGGGCTGGGTCACAGCTTTCAGATTCTATGCTGTCTCCCTCTCTTTCACTCCAAGAAAAAATAAAATAGAACTTTAAAAATAATGCACTCACTTAGCTTTGTCTGCATGTTATTGTGCTGTATCTATTCCAATTTTACCCAAAGTATTTCTTGACTTATCACCTACCAATTCTAGGTTTTAAATGGCTCAGCGGTCCTTTAATTTCACTCTGACTGAATTCTCCAGAGTGGCAAACACATTACAAATTCTAAAAGCAAACTTCTCATTCTTCAAAAACTCAAGTGACTATTTTTTTCTATGAGAAATATTTTCTAAATTTTATTAACTAAATTCTTGAGGTTCATGACCTTTGGGAATAACATAAGCTACCAGGTAAACTGAATATCTTAATAAATATTGTATTAACTGCATCATTAAAACTCAATTAGCTACCAAGAGAATACATATTAGGTTTCAGGAAAAAGAACAAAAGGATCCAAGGTACAAAAGTTCACAATGTTCTAGAAAACAATTGAAATAATTTCATATTGTTACTCATTTAGGAGGCACTTTCAGAAAGATTGGTTTCAACTTTTCAAATGAATCAAGATAAAAAATGTTAACAAATAAATGAATAATGTTTAAGTGCAGTTATTCTACCTATTGTTGTATGAGGATGAAACTAAGCTACCATGTACTCTCAAATTCTATAATGATTTATCAAGCAATCTTACATTTATTAGTCAACCAACAATCTGAAGTGCCTTGCATAAATTAGTATTAAGGGAAATAAGCTCATGTAAAATACAGAAACGTAAATGCACGGTTTTCTTACTTCACTGTTTTTATTGTACTAGCTGTCAGTAGATTTATTACAAGTGCTAGTAGATGTATTATGGACCTCTAAAGCCATAGTATCATTTTCCTTTTTCAACTTTAAATAAAATTGTCTAGAGGGTGTATCATTTGCCGGAGAGAGACAGAGAGATGGAGAGAGAGAGAGAGAGAACGTGAAAAGTCACTCCCCAGTGGGATGGCCATGCTGCAATTTCTTCTCCCTTGTCTTCTCTGGACTTTCAGCATGCATGCACACATACCAAGTGTGATTTTCTTTCTCCCTTTCTTTTTGTTTTCTGTCTGTAAACACTAGTTTACACATTTTTTTAGTTTAATGTTTTTGATTTAATTAACCACTTCATCATAAATATGAAGGCATGGCAGCATACTTCATGTATAAAATAAATTAATGTAAATGCACGTGCTGTATCTATTCCAATTTTACCCAAAGTATTTCTTGACTTATCACCTACCAATTCTAGGTTTTAAATGGCTCAGCGGTCCTTTAATTTCACTCTGACTGAATTCTCCAGAGTGGCAAACACATTACAAATTCTAAAAGCAAACTTCTCATTCTTCAAAAACTCAAGTGACTATTTTTTTCTATGAGAAATATTTTCTAAATTTTATTAACTAAATTCTTGAGGTTCATGACCTTTGGGAATAACATAAGCTACCAGGTAAACTGAATATCTTAATAAATATTGTATTAACTGCATCATTAAAACTCAATTAGCTACCAAGAGAATACATATTAGGTTTCAGGAAAAAGAACAAAAGGATCCAAGGTACAAAAGTTCACAATGTTCTAGAAAACAATTGAAATAATTTCATATTGTTACTCATTTAGGAGGCACTTTCAGAAAGATTGGTTTCAACTTTTCAAATGAATCAAGATAAAAAATGTTAACAAATAAATGAATAATGTTTAAGTGCAGTTATTCTACCTATTGTTGTATGAGGATGAAACTAAGCTACCATGTACTCTCAAATTCTATAATGATTTATCAAGCAATCTTACATTTATTAGTCAACCAACAATCTGAAGTGCCTTGCATAAATTAGTATTAAGGGAAATAAGCTCATGTAAAATACAGAAACGTAAATGCACGGTTTTCTTACTTCACTGTTTTTATTGTACTAGCTGTCAGTAGATTTATTACAAGTGCTAGTAGATGTATTATGGACCTCTAAAGCCATAGTATCATTTTCCTTTTTCAACTTTAAATAAAATTGTCTAGAGGGTGTATCATTTGCCGGAGAGAGACAGAGAGATGGAGAGAGAGAGAGAGAGAACGTGAAAAGTCACTCCCCAGTGGGATGGCCATGCTGCAATTTCTTCTCCCTTGTCTTCTCTGGACTTTCAGCATGCATGCACACATACCAAGTGTGATTTTCTTTCTCCCTTTCTTTTTGTTTTCTGTCTGTAAACACTAGTTTACACATTTTTTTAGTTTAATGTTTTTGATTTAATTAACCACTTCATCATAAATATGAAGGCATGGCAGCATACTTCATGTATAAAATAAATTAATGTAAATGCACAGAGGTATAAAAACTAAGAATCTGTGTCAATAAAATAAGCAAATTCTTTCTTCTATTTATTAATAACTAGACATGCATTTTTTTATAGATGAGACACCCAATTAATGGCTTCAATGCATATTCTCATTTTACTCTCACAATCTTTTGAAGTGGGTACTATTATCTGCATTAAACACATGAGAAAACTGAGGTTCAAAGCCATTGTTTTTGTTTTTGTTTTTTCAAATTAGCCTGTCTTATGAATGTTAAAGCTGGATGCTGCATTGTACCTTTTTAAAATTTGATTTAATTCTAAAAAGTTTTTATGCGGTGTGATTTTTAAGTCCCTTGAACCATGCAATTGACCATGTGGGTTCCAGCCACCTTAACCTCTATACCATCTGTTGGCCACTCATTGTTTCTTTTTTTTTGTTTTAAGAATTATTTTATTTAAGTTTGTTTATTATTATTATCATTATTATTTTTCAGTTTGATCAGAGAGAGAGAGAGAGGAAGTGAGAAAGCAAGCCACCAGGTCCGAGACTTGAACCGTGTTTGGCCATGTGGGAGTCCAGCGCCTTTAACCACCATGCCACTTGCCAGGCCCATTGTTCCTTTTTCTTAAAAAAGAAGTTTAAGGGGACCAGCAGTTAGCGTAATGGCTATGTCACTGGGCTCCCATGTAGTCGACTGTGGTTCGAGTCCCGGACCCAGTGGCTTAAACTCACGCTGGGCGCATGTGCTTGTGTGCCCAAGATCCCGAGAGGAGAATGGAGGAAAAGGGATTGCGGCGTGGCCAAACACCCCCGGGGGGTGATTTCTCACTTTCTATCTCTCTGTCTCTCTCTGTCTTTCTGGTGAGCACATGAGCCCTATAGCAAAAACCTCTCAAAAAAAAGATGTTTATGCATCAAAGCCTTCTGAGAAGCCGAAGAGAGAGAAGAGAGAGTGAGAAATGCTGGCATTCTCAACAGGAACTTACATCTCAATGCAGCCTATACTCAGTCAGCCCTCCACCACGGCATCTCAAATGTACAAGGTACAGGTAGACCACGAGACATGAACTCGGGGCTTCCCATGTGGGCCTAGCTGTGTTATCACTTTGCTCGACCTCATACCATCATTTTTGCCTTTAACAATGATGTGTTTTACACAGAAATGAAGAGTCAATTCAATGTTTTACACTTCAATTTGTTTTTTGTTTGCTTGTTTGTTTGTTTTTTGTTTTTTCATTTCCAAAGACCTGAGTTTCACACTGGCATTTTCATTTGTGCTGCAGAACAAATCTTATAATATATTTCCTTTATTTTTCGTTTATATGAAACTGCCTCTATTTCACTTTGATTCTCCCTGGTTTCTGAGAACTCTGTAGGCATTATAATTGTCCCTTGTTATATGCTGTGGGGTTTCTATGGCCACTTAAGCATTTTCTCTTTATCTTCAGTTTTCAGCAGTTTGATGGCCATGTGCCTACGAGTGGTTCCCTCTGAATTTATTGTTTTTGGTGTTGTCTGATTATCATGAGTATGTAAGCTTTGTCTTTTATTAAGTTTTGAAATTTCTAGCTATCATTTCTTCAAGTATTTTTTTCTTCTCTAGCCTCTCTTTTCTTTCTCAGATTGCAATTGCTGTATGTTAAACACTGTGTTGTTTTCATATGGATCCCTGGGCCTCTGTCTTTTTTCCTTTGTGAATTCATCATTGTTTCAGACTAAATAATTTGTATTTACCTGCATATCACTGATCCTGTTCTTCGTCATTTCCATTGCTCTCTTAATGTTATCTGGTTACTTATTAATTTTTGATATTGCTTTGTACTTTTTAATGTTGTGTATATATACACAGTTACTACAATACTTATATAAGGTATATTATTAATAGAACGACAGACAGAGAACAGATACACTTACACATGGAAGCGTCTTATTTCTTACGCATTTATTTTTCTGTCAAGGAACGCAGCTAGAATAGCAGCTTTAAAGTCCTTGTGTGAAAATTCAAGCTGAGTTTTTTCACATCACTCATTACTCTCTTCTCTGCCTCTCTCAAGGTCCGCCCTTACTTTGACAGTCACAGTTTCTTTGAGGATTTGCCACTTACAACTGACTGAAAGATAATGTATTTTCCCATCAGTAAATCGGCTCCCTTCAAGTCATTCCTCTGCACCAACCTTAGCAGCCCTCAGGATAAAGCCTAAGACAAACAAAATGGAGGTCTTTCATCTTGCCAGTCACTTTGCTATTAGCTTCACTTCCCTTCACAATTGCCTAGTGTTGTTTAGGCTCCAGAGTCCTTTTTGTTTGCTTTTGCTTTCTCTCCTTTTGAATTTTATCTAGAGTTTAAAGCTAAACTCACATAGAGGTGTTTGTGGTGGCTTTTCCATGTCACAGCTGGAAAACCATTTATTCAACTTTCATCCAAGTTCTTTTAATTGAAGACGGCTCTGGGTTGAAATTTAATTTTCCAGGATATAGCTTATCATATGCTGTTTGTAAGACTTATTTTTCCTTCTCAAATGGAATTTCTGGATATCAGGTCAATGACATAATTTCAAAAAGTGATTATAATTTACATTTAAGAGCAGTCCTAGTTTTAAGAATCAGTTTAAAGATCTGAATTATCAGTAGATGTATGTCACTATCCTTCCAGTGACAGGTTTTTTTACAACAAAAATGCTTAGAAGATGATGAAATTTTCCAATGGAAAGTTCTGTTGAAAGATGTTGCATTTAGAGAGCAAAAAAGAAGTAGAAAAAAAATTAGGGAACAAGTTTTCATTCTCTTAAGTGAGCAGCCAGTCCTGGAAATCTGTATCTATGTTCCAATTTAGTTTGGGACATAACATGTAGTTATCAGAATAATTTTGAATAATGTGATATTCAAGTGCAACTTTAAACACAATTGCCTTATTTTTGCTTTCTTATATCAGAAACAGATAAGGTACTGACCAAGGTCATTTAACATTCAACCTCAATAACAGCAAGTTTTGTTTAATAAGTAGATTTAAAGGACCAAGCTATATTGTTATTTTACTCAACTTTAAGTATTTAATCCCCTGTGTCTTTTTCCTGCTCAAAACTCAAATTTCACTTCTAACAGTTTAAACAATAGATAGTGACATTAATTTTTTGTTAAGGTTTTTGCCATAGGGTACATGTGCTTGGCAGAGAGAGACAGTGAGGGAGAAGGTGAACAGTCCCCCTGCTTTGTCATTCTCAATTCTAGAAATAGCTAAATAATATTTACTATTCTTTTTGTTTTGTTTTATAGAGTTCATTTTGCCTATTACAACACTGATAACATATTGACTGATGGAATAAACCTTTATCACTAGATAGCACTGCATATTGCATATATAAAAGAATAATAATAATTTTAGTGACTTCTCAATATTTTCCTGTTATTTGCAACACAATTTTTCTTGTCCCATCGTTTATGTGTTTCTTCGAGTCATCTATTTTTCTTTTTAATGATAAACAATACTGCAATGAATTTACCTGTTGTATGGCTTTAGGCGCAGGTACACTATAGCTACAGGATAAATTCTACATTTGGAATTGCTGGATATATAAAGACATACTGTTTTAAGTTTCTTTATTGATTTATAGAGAAAGAGGAGACAAAGAGGGAGAGACAGATAACCTTTACACAGTCTCACTATGCTGAGCCTCCCCTTGCTGCTCAGTCAGCCAGAACCTCAGCTGCATTCATTAGCACCTGGAGTGTTCAGATCAACCTGGGATCTGAACTCTGGCCTTCTATGTGACTCCAGTATTGTACAGCAGCACCCGATCTCCTGCCTCACCACAGCTGGGTCAGTAGTATGCTTCTTATTTCGATACTTATATTCTTAGACCAATAAGAATCTCAGTTTTATAAGAATACTTACATTGTTAGCTCAATAAAAAGGTGATGTATATCCATTAAATTTGTTTTTTACATCTAATTTTATTACTATGTCATGATACAACAAACTGTATGATTAGCTCTTTCTTTTGTTTGTTTGTTTGTTTTATGGCATAGTGCTTACACTTGAAAAGTTGTCTATTCTGTAAGTTGAATATAGTGTCCCATAAATGTCAATTATCTCAGGTTAGCTGATAGTGTTGGTCAGATCTTTCACAACCTTACTGATAATACATATTCCATCCTCTACTAAAAAAAATGTTGAAATTATCACTTCAAAGTGTTAGTTTATCTGTTTCTCCATGTTTCTCAAAATCTGTTCAAGTGTTCATTTGTTTTGAATTCTTTCCTGGCCCTGGGGAATTTTGTCTTCATATTCTTCAGAGATTATAGTTTAGGATGGGGCTGATTAATGATATTATAAAGATATTATAAAGGATGAAGACTCTTTTCACATTTTCATTTTATTATTCTTAATCATGAGAGCCGGGGAGAACGACACTACCATCGAGAAGATGTGCGTTCTTTCTGAAATGAAGAATCCTGACATTAATGGAGACTACAGTTCCCTTAAGGAAGTTCTCTGCATGCCGTTTAATAAAACACAGTAAATCACTAAAATACTGAACTCTTCTTATTGGGATCTTTTTACTTCAGGATTGTTAAGATGGTACACGTCTTACATGAGACACTATTTTAATCTTATTATTTTTTTTAAGTTTTCATTTAGACTGCTGTTAGTATGTAACTTGACATCACTGTAGGATAACCCAGTATGGTCAAACATAATGATAACAGACAAGCAAGAGCTTAGTTGCAATAAAACAGAAAGTTTGATATTTAGGTACGTTCTATTATTATCATCTACATTGTTATTCCACTCATATAGTTTGCTTAGCAGGAATTATTTAAGGTGTAGAATACATTGGATTACGTATGACCTAGATTTGCAGTTAGAAAATCTACTATCCTGGGATCTTTATGGATCTTATGCCACAATTTATTATTTAATTTATGTTAGCAGCAGCATGAGACTAGATGCCATATTGGGGGGGGCAGAGGAAAAAAGATATGATTGCTACATTTATCTCTTTCTTTCTAAGTAAATTTTTAAAATTCTTAAATAAAAATGAAGAGAAATGAAGTGAGTTTTTATAAGAACTAGGAAATCTGCTGACATGTTTTTTACTTATGATTTATTTTTACCTGTTCATATTTGATGGTGATATCTGTTTAGTTTTCTGCTATTGAAACATTTTAAAAATATTAAAGTGTGTGAGTCTATACAAATCTACTTTTTAAAGAATAATTTATTTTTTTCATTTATTATTATTACTTTTTTAAAGAGAGATTTTGCTGTAGGGTGCATGTGCTTTCTGGAGAGAGATAGAGAGACAGAGAGACAGAAAGTGAGAAATCACCCCCTAGGAGTATGGTCATGCTGCAATCCCTTCTCCTCCATTGTCCTCTTAGGATTTTGGGCATGTGCACATGTGTGTCTGGTATGAGTTTTAAGATGCTGGGTCCAGGAATTGAACCATGGTTGACTATATGGGAATCCAGTGACATAACCATTACACCATCTACTGGACCCTATTATTACTATTTTTTAAATTTGCTAAAAGGCATGTGCACTCACCAAAGAGAGACAGCAAGAAAAGAGAAGAAAAGTGAGAAAGCAATCAACAAATCATCTGGGATTTGAACCACAGTTGGCCAAGTTGATATCCAGCACCTTTACCATTATGCCACCTGCTAGCCCAATCTATTTTATTTTCTTATGTTTGAGAATCTCCTAGTGGTCTGGGGAGACATATATCTTGCCTCGATATCTAGCTTCAAAATTCAGCTCCCAGATCACTTCCCTAAGGCTGACCTATAACCTCAGAGTGTGCTCTAAGCTCAAGGGGAGTGTCATGTTAGTATCCTTCTGTTCCACATGCTTCTAGAGCTCAGAATCCTCACCTTTAACTCTATACTCCTTGAGAGATTGTGGCTTTTATATTCCTACTGAATAACATGTTCTTTCTTAAAAATCATTTATTTATTTTTACATTTGCCCACAAATATTTACTTTACATATCAAAAATTTTTTGTTCATGCTCTATAGTTCTTGACAGTTAATAAAACACTTTAAAAATTTCAAAAAAAACTTAATTTTAAAGACAATGTTTTAAATATTTATTATAATTTTGTTTGTGACTCTATAACAACAGAGACACTATGGTTTTAAATATTTTTGAGAAAATATTTACATGCCAACTACTCAAACTATTAAAAACCAAACATCTGGCACACAATTCACACTTAAGACTTTGAAGGAAGAAAAAGAGACTGAATAACATGTTCTTAACACATGGAGACTCTCTAAGTTGTTGTAGTGCACTCTGGATAAACCAAATGAAACACTTTACAGTAAATCACAGTGAAATAAAGTTTTCTTTTCCTAATTCTCCCTTTCTCTTGCCCCTGCCAAAAAAAAAAATAAGTAAAGTTAGGGTGTCCTATCATTAATGATGGTCTTTTTATAGTGAAATACTGGTTCCTTTTGATTTTTCCAAAACAGTAAGTAAAACGTTACATTGTATAGGTAAAAGGTTGTCTTGGCATTCAGTGGATTGTTCTCTTTTTCCTCCCTTCCTCCCTACTCTTTCTCTCTGATACCACTGGTAATTGTTTTCCTCTCTAAGTCTGACCAGAGCTAAAAATTGCTGACATAGCTATACATCGTTATAGTATTTAACTTATATGACAGTGTAGTTTCTGTCATGTTAACATATGTAATATATTAATCTAAATATATACCTGAATAGCTTGCAGATTTATCAGTCAAGATGCTTGAGATATTTAAGAGTATGTTTTTGTTTGTTCATTTATTAAACTAAATTATTTAATTAGGGCATCAGTATTTCCACCCTAACATGAAGTAAAGAAGAAATGATATTAGCTTCTGTGTGTTGATGTTCCTGATCACAGAGATGATGTGAGACCCTTTAGAACTTATGTGTGACTGATTATAGAATGTGGCAAGGGATATCGATTTTGTTCTCTGTAACTAAGAACACTAGATTTTATTTCAGATAAAATAAAAAGCTACCCTGTTTTCAATCATGTCCACAAATTAAGATAAATGGCATAAAGGAAAGAAAAAAGTGGTCCAAATGCACGTGTACTGGAAGCATTCTTCATCTCAAATACCTCAGGTTACTAATGGTGTAAATGTTCTGGCTTCTCTTTCTAGTGGTTTTCCTGCAACATTGCACAAGCTAGGAACGAGCACCATGAGGGCCATAGTAAAGAACTCACTTGGGACAGAACTTCACAGTTGCTGAGTTCTTTTCCTCTGCTACCGTCACAACTTTGGTACGCAAGGACTCTAAGCCCTAGACTTACTGTTTTTTGTGTGTACGATGAAGGAAAGTAACACTTTATTGCAATGCACAAAACAAGGAGAGTGAGCAGTTCTCTGAAAAGACCCGGTCTCCTGGAGGTGTTATCTGCATGCATTTTTAAAAATAATTACTTTTATTTAACTTTATTTATTTATTTTAATTGTATCAGAGAGATAAAGGAAGAGAGAGAGAGAGAGAGAGGAGAGAGAGGAAGCTGCCAGGTGTGAGACTCAAACAGTGGTCAGCCATGTGGGAGTCCCATGTCCTTGAACACCATGCCACTTGCCGGCCCCATCTGCATGCATTTTTAAGGGCAAAATTAGGGGCAGAGGCCAGGCACATGATCAGTTCAATGATTGGTTCAAGAGAATATGATTATCTCATGGGCATTTCTGATTGGCGATGCCTTAGATAATTAAATTTCTCTTCAGGTTTCTGGAATCATTCAGCCTGGGGTCTTTGAGCTCACAGCCAGCAGTTTCCATCCTATAAAGCATCTTACATTTTGAAATTGAAACCTTATCTTCCCTTTAAGTGAGAGTTTCTAAGGACGTTCTTGGCATCAGCAGTAAGTTATGTGTGTTGAGTTCACATACAGCTTACGTGAGCAGATTTCCAAAAGTTCATGGAAAAATGAACTAAAGTACAAACTTATTTTTGTGCAAAAATTTTTTAAATCAATTCACAGTTTTTTCATAGGGCACATCTTCTATGAACTTTTGTAAGATCCTTCAAACTGTAGTTTTGCAATATATTTCTTGAATATATCTTAATGAGAATTAAAATATTTATTTTTATATTGAAAAAAGCACAGGTAGTTAATGAAATATGAGGCCAAATCATATTGATTTTTAGGAGAAAACATGAGATTTTAAAGACATGCTTGAAAAGTTACTACCTTAAACATCTCTCTAGGAAACTCAATAAAATATTTTAAAATCTGTATTAATGATAAAGTAAGAAATTACATTACAGAGACAGCTGATTACATAGTGGTTATGTGTGCTGAACACCACTGACTAACAGTGTGGTTCAGAGCCTGGACCCGGCTTGAAAAACACACTGAGCATATATGTGTGCCTGCTCAAAACCTTGAAAGGAGGGAAATAAAATTTCTAAATTTCTCTATCTCTATCACTCTTTCTCTCTTGGTCCCTTTTCAGTAACTACAGGCACCCTCAAGCAAATAAAAAAAAAATATTACATCACAGAAATATAAACTCTCCCAAGAAACTAAATCATTAGTAATTATTTAAAGTTTAAATATTATTTTAAAATAAATCTCTAGTAATAGTAAATATAGAGTTGATAAGAAGAGTTGTGTCATGTTTGTATTTGGGAATTACCTATGTTACATTTTTTAAAAAGCTGATAAAGTTTGAAGATGTGATTTTCTCAAACACCTAAATTTTGAAAAATAAAACACTAGATATTCTTAAAGCTTTAAGCCATTGGAAAAATGGTATAGTGATTTTATTTTACCCTGAACAGACTGAAAAAAAAAAAAAAACTATCAATATGAAAAGAATATCACAAAGGGTTTTTTTTGTTTGTTTGCAAAAAATCTGTAGAAATTGGGACTATCAGTTGGCCTAATGGCTATGCTGCTGGACTACCATGTAGTCAACCATCGTTTGAGTCCCAGACCCAGTGGCTTAAACTCATTCTGGGCACATGTGCGCGCGTGCCCAGGATCCCAAGAGGAGAATAAAGGAAAGTGACTGCAGCATGGCCATCCTCCTGGGGGGGTGATTTCTCGCTTTCTGTCTCTCTGTCTCTCTGTCTCTTTCTGGCGAGTGCATGTGCCCCATAGCAAAACATCTCCAAAAAAAAAAATTGTAGAAATTAATGTCATTATTATTTATCAAAATTCACTTATGTAAGTAATTATTTATAAGATAATTTTTACTTTTGCACAGTAATCAAGTTTTACATCTCAGTGTAAATGCTTGTTTGATTTCTCTCTCCACGATACTGTCATTTATCATTTCAGCTTGAGATTATAATAACCTCTGTGCCTAGTACCCTGCTGCTAGACTCACTTGTTTACAATTTATCATGAACTTCTCTGTCAGACCTTTTTTATTCATAACATTTGTTTTTCATATTTTATCATCATCAAAATCTTTGTTTTCTCATTGTTCACAGGAATGACAATCAGCCTTTCATTAATTTCCCAATCCACCAGAAATTTAATAAACTTACATTTTTCCTTGAGCTAAAGTAAATTTTGTGAAGGCGGCAGAGAGGAAGGAGGGAGAATAAAAAAGGAGGAGAGAACAGCAGTTAACGTAATGGCTATGTCGCTGGACTCCCACGTAGTCGACCGCGGTTCGCGTCCCGGACCCGGTGGCTTAAAACTCACGCTGGGCGCGTGTGCGTGCGTGCCCAAGATCCTGAGAGGAGAATGGAGGAGAAGGGATTGTGGCGTGACCATCCCCTCTGGGGGGTGATTTCTCGCTTTCTGTCTCTCTGTCTCTCTCTGCCTGTCTGGCGAGCGCACGCGCCCTATAGCGAAAACCTCTCAAAAAAAAAATTTAAAAAAAAAATAAAAAATAAAAAAGGAGGAAAGAAAAAATATATATAGAGAAAAATAATTAGCAGATTCTGTTTTCTACCCGCTTTCTTAACTGTCCATTGGTCAGTAGTGGAAGATAATAACGTAAATAAATAGTGTTAACATTAATTTTAGGTAATTAGGACAGTCATAAAGTATTTTTCTATGTTATTTCAATGCAAAGATGCAGATGCATCATGTCTGTCCTGATAACCCAATGTTTGATATAAAGTAGAGGAATGCCAGAATTCTGGAAAGTAAACCAGTTCACTTAGCAAAGAATAGGCTTTGGAAAAATATTTTAAGAGAAGAGAAAATATTTGAAAAGAGTTTTGGAGGAAGAGAAGAAAGAGACTAGGCCTATAAGGGGGAATGACTCAGGTACACAGAGAGCAGGATGTCATTATCCAGAAATTATGAAGAGTTTGGTTCAGTTAGAGAAAATTCTGTGCTCTGTAATGAAGTGGCAAGAGCCAGATGATGTGTCAAATTAGCTACAGCAATGACATTGTGCGTTAATTCAGTGACATTTTGTAACCTCATGGGGACTGTTAAGGATATACATTTTTAATATAACTCTCTACAGGTGGTGGATGAATTAGAGTGACTAGTGGTTTGAAAAAAGATACTAGAAGATAAGATACAAAAATATCTACGCAAAAGAAGGGGACACCCTGAAGACTTATTTGTAGGAAAAAACTGATGTGAACAGGTATTATTATCATTTAGTGAGTGCTTCCTATTTGGTGTGCCAAGCCTCGTAGGATGATTAGTTTTATGTGTCGACCTGATTAGGCCACAGTGCCTCGCTCTTTAGTAAAACAGTAGTCTAGACGTTGCTGTGATGGTATTTTGTTGATGTGATTCACATTTACAATTAGTTGACTTTAAGGACAATTACGAAATTATTCTTGATAATATGGGTGGACTTACTCCAATCAGTTGAAGGCCATAAGAGTAAAATATCCTGAAGAAAAATGGATTCTGTTTCAAAAATCTTTCCTCCATTTCCTAACCTCCAGCATTCTTGACAAGTTTCAGACTTGAGACTGCAACAACTGTCACTTGAATTTTCAGGTTACAGACCTACTCCACAGATTTCCATCTTGCCAGTCCTCACTTGATAAACCAATTTCTCAAAATAAATCTCTGCTAATTTTCCATAACTCACAAAGCGAAAAAGAGAAGTGGGGATTGAAGTGCGGTGTCCCTGATTCTAGATATGTTATGGTCAGTAAATGTTTTCTCTTCTTGAGTTTAAACTCTTTTATCTGATATCCTTCCATTCTTGGTGGTACTATTTCAGATGATTATATTTTCTTTTAAAAATTACATGTATTTTTAAAATGTTCTATAGTAAGTGATTTTAACTTTTATAAGACTAATTTAATTTTTTGAAAAATTATTTATTTATTTAATTTTATTTATTCATTTTAATTTGACCAGAGAGAGACAGAGAGACAGAGAAAGAAGGAAAGTGAGAAAGCAAGTCACCAGGTCCAGGACTCAAACCACAGTTGGCCATGTGAGTGTCCAGCACCTTAACCACCACACCACCTATTGGTCCCACAGACTAATTTAATTTTAAAAATAAAAATGACATACCTTCTTAAATCCAAAGTCTCTTCAATTGAATGCCTTACATTTTTTTTCTGTTTAGGACCTGCCATTATTATTATTTTTTTTTTTAAGAAAAAACATCAATTGAGATATAAGTCACATAATATCGACATCACCCATTAAAAGGTATGGTTTGGGGTCAGCAGGTGGTGTAGTGGTTAAGACCTTGGATTTCCACATGGCTGACAGTGGTTCAAGTCCCAGACCTGGCAACCTAAAATCTCATGTCAGCTGCATATGTGTGTGCATCAAGAATCCTAGGAAAAAGGACCAGCAGTTAGTGTAATGGCTATGTCGCTGGACACCCATGCAGTTGCCCGCTGTTAGAGTCCCAGACCCAGTGGCTTAAACTCTCGCCAGGTGCATGTGTGTGCGTGCCCAAGATCCCTAGAGGAGAATGAAGGAGAAGGGATTGCGATGTGGCCATTCCTTCTGGGAGGTGATTTCTCACTTTTTGTCTCTCTGTCTCGCTCTGTCTTTCTGGTGAGTGCACGCATCCTATAGCAAAAACCTCTCCAAAAAAAAAAAAAAAAAAAGCAGGAGGAGAATGAAAGAGAAGGTATTGTAGCATGGTCCTCCCCCATGAGGCGATTTTTAATTTTCCCTATCACTTCTTTTCTCTATCACTCTCTGGCACATCATGTGCCATATGGCAGAAACCTTAATATATATTAAAACACACAAACACACACACACACACACACACACATTAAGGGGTTTTAGTATAGTCATAACATATATATGTAGTCATTATCAAAATCAATTTTATAACATTTGCATTATCTCAAAAAAAGAGAAAAAAAAATGTATGCTGTAACTATTGCCCCCTTACCTTCCTACCTGTTCAGCTCTAAGTAACCGCTGATATACTTGCTGGCTGTATAGATTTTACTATTCTGGGCTTTGATAATGAAATCATATATAATATGGACTCTTGAAAGAAGACAAACTTCCATCACTTAGCAAGTTTTTAAAGCTCATCCAGGTTTTTGGGACCAGCAGTTAGGGTAATGGCTATGTTGCTGGATTCCCATGTAATCGACCGCGGGTTGCGGCCCGGACCCGGTGGCTTAAAACTCACGCTGGGCGCGTGTGTATGCGTGCCCAAGATCCCGAGAGGAGAATGGAGGAGAAGGGATTGTGGCCTGGCCGTCCCCCCCCGGGGGGTGATTTCTCGCTTTCCATCTCTCTGTCTCTGTCTGTCTGGTGAGCCACACACCTTATCGCAAAAAATCTCTCCAAAAAACAAAAAAGCTCATCCAGGTTGTAACACTTATCAGTATTTCTTTACTTTTTAGAACTGAAGAGTTTCCCATCACACAAACTTAACACCTTTTTTTATCCATTTATTTGTTGATGAACATTTGTTTTCCTCCCCTTTCAGCTATTATACATAATGCTCTAAGAACATTTAGGCACAAGGTCTGTGTGGACATTGCCCTTTGGCATATAATACGTACTTTTATTAAATTGTTGGCTATTATAGCTTCATACTTGCCAGACTGTTTTTCCCCATTATAATTTCATCCACTGTAAACTTCCTGTTCACATTTTCTATCAACTTTACAGATCTTGAATATATGACCTTAATTTGAATTGAGCTATTGAGATTATTTATACATTCTGGACATTATACAGTTGCCCCTTGACCAATATGGTTGGATCTACACAGATTCACTTACACAGGGACGTTCTTGAAAAAACATTGAAATAAAAGAACTGTAGTTGTATTTTTTGTGACATTCTTCACATTTCCTATTTTTCTAGCTGACTCTATTTTTTTTTTAATTTTTTTTGAGAGATTTTCACTATAGGGTGCATGTGCTCACCAGACAGACAGAGAGAGACATAGAGACAGAAAGGGAGAAATCACCCCCCAGGGGGGATGGTCACACCGCAGTCCCTTCTCCTCCATTCTCCTCCCAGGATCTTGGGCACGCACACACACGCGTCCGGCGTGAGTTTTTTAAGCCACCGGGTCCAGGATGCGAACCGCGGTCGACTACGTGGGAGTCCAGCGACATAGCCATTACACTAACTGCTGGTTCCCTAGCTGACTCTATTTTAAAAATATAATATATAATACACATTCCATACAATATATGTTAATTGACTGTTTATGTTATTGGTAAGGCTTCTGGTAAACAGTAGATTCCTAGTAGATAAGTTTAGGGGGTATCAAAAATTACACGCACATTTTCTGTATATTTTTTAAACTTTTTGAGAGAGAGAAAGAGAGAGGCACCCTCAACAGGATCTTCAGGCTATGATCCTCCCCACCTTTTCAGCTAGCCCAAATCAAAGCTACATCTGGGCCGTGAACTGAGAGCCTTCCAATAGGACTTCCAGCATCACACATTAGTGTCCCTAGTGCCTATACCACCTGGGCCAACAAATGTCAAATTTTTACTATGTTGGGAGTTGAAGTCCCCAGTTTATCTCTTTTTCATACTGATAACCAATTATCAAAACCGCATGTATTAATTTGTGCTTTTCTGTTGATTAGCACGCACTTCTGTTCCATATCAAGGGTCTCTCTGTGAGTGAATTTGCTTCTGGGCTCTCTACCAATTTTTTTTCCCTTTTTTCTCCTACTGCTTCAATATATCTATTTTCCATTTCTTAAGTTGTAACATACACATAATATTAAATTTACCATTTTTGTACAGTTCGGCTACATTAACTATATTCATATGTTGTACAACTATCAACCAACCCCATCCACCTATGTCCTTAATCTTGCAAAACAAACTCTGTATACATTAAAGTATATCCTTTCATTTCTCCCTCTCTACAGATCCTATAAACCATCATATACTTTCTGTCTCCAAGATTTTGATTATTCTAGTATCTAATGTAAGCATAATCATGTAGTATTTGTTTTTACTGGATCATTTCATGCAGCATAATGTTCTCTGGGTTCATCCAAATCATCAAATATTACATAATTTTAAGGCATAAAATTTTCTATTGTATATGTATAGCACATTTTCATTAGCCATTCATCTTTTGATGGACATTTGGGTTATTATAAATCTTGGTTATTGTAAATAGTGCTAAAATGAACATCAGGAGTGCTGATATCTCTTTGAGATCCTCATTTCAACTCTTTTGGACAAATATCCAGAAGTGGAATTGGTGAGTCACATGGAAAATCCATTTTAAAAAATGCTATAGAGTGTGGGCACTCACCAGAGAGAGACGGAAAGAGAGAGAGAGAGAGAGAGAGAGAGAAAGAAAGAGAACCTCCTCCCCCGCCTAGAGGATGACCACGCCTCCATCTCTTCTCTACTCTCCTCTAGGGATCTTGGACATGTTCACAGGCAGGGCTGGCATGTTTTTTCAAGCTATTGGGTCTGTGACTTGAACTGCACAGTCAACCATTTGGGATCTTGGAATTTGGGGCATGTTTACAGTCAGGGCTGGCATGTTTTTCAAGCTGTTGGGTCTGTGATTTAAACTGCATAGGCTGCCATGTGTGATCAAAAATTTAAAATATTTTCTCCCATTCCATATTCTGTCTTTCAACTACCATACCAGCTGACTGGGCTTGTAGATCTATTTTTAATTTTCTGAGTAATTGTCATACTGTTTCCACAGTGACGTACCACTTTTCATTTCCACAAACAATATACCTTCTTAACAATATGTTATTTTCTACTTTTTGATAACAACCATTCTAATAAGTAAAGACAGGATCTTTTGGGGTTTTAATTTATGTTTCCTTAATGTTTAGAGATATTGAACATCTTTTGAGTAACTTATAAACCATTTGTATATCATCACTGGAAAAGAGTCTATGTCTATTGCTTTTTTAAAATTATTTATTTATTTTTTTTTAAGAAAGGTTTTTGCTATAGGGCACAAATGCCCTCCAGGGAGGCAGAAAGCGAGAAATCAACCCTTGGAGGGATGGCCACACTCTACTCTCTTCTCCTCCAGTCTCCTCTCAGAATTTTGGCATACACACACATGTGCCTGTTAAGCCACAGTGTCAGAGTCTTGAACTACAGTTGACTATGTGAGCTTCTGGTAATGTAACCATTATGAAATCTGCTGGTCCTATGTTGCCTGTTTTCTATTTGTTTGCTTGTTTGTGTTTTAGAGAGATTTTTTGCTACAGGGAATGTGCACTGGGGGGGATGGTCATGCCACAATCTCTTCTCCTCCACTGGGATTATGGGTATGCATGCACACGTGGTCAGTGCGAGTTTTAAGCTGCCAGATTTGGCACTTGATCCATTGTCAACTACCTGGGAGTCCAGTAACATAACCATAATGCCATCTACTGGTCTTAACAGTCTATGTTTTCATCATGTTTTTTTAATGTTTGGTTTTAATTGTTAAACTTTAGGATTCCTCCACATAGGTATTAATCTCTTATCAGATATCTAATTTGAAGATATTTGCTCTCACACTATAGTCAGCCTTTTCATCAGGTTAATAATGTCCTTGTGCACAAAAGTTTTTATTTTTCATGATGTAAGTTTATCTGTTTTTTTCATTTATTGTCTGTGCTGAATCATATATGAGACATTACTGCAAAATTATTTTTTCATTTTATTATTTTTTTTAATGTCTTAAAACTTTTGACTTTGGTTTCTTCTTCAGTTTTAGATCTTATGCTAAGATCTTTGATCCATGTGAGTTGTTTTATATATGGTGTTAGGTAATGGTTCATTATTTTGGAGGTGGCTATACAGATGTCCTAGTACCATTTGTAGAAACTGTCCTTTTCTGCTAAGTAATTTTGGCACCTTTTTTGAAAATCATTTGGCTACATATGTGAGACTTTATTTTTGATCTCTTAACTCCATAACATTGCCCATAGAGCTATCCTTATTCCAATAAGAATAATTTGTGTAGTTTGATAGTAAGTATTGAAATCACTAATTGAGGAGGCCAGCAGATGGCATAGCAATTATATTGCAGGACTCCCACATGGCTGACCATGGTTCGAGTGTCAGACCAGTGGCTTGAAACTGATGCCAGTCACATGCGTGTGTATGCCCAAGATCCTGGGAGATTATGGAGGAGAAGGAATTGTAGCACAGCCATCTCCCCAGGGGTGATTTCTCACTTTCCCCTTCACTGTATTTTTCTCTGTCTCTCCCTCTCTCCACTGCAAGTATATGTGCCCTAAGGCAAAATCCTCTTAAAAAAAATTAGTAGTTGCCTCTTTTGCTTTTCTTCTTTAGGAATGTTTTGAATATTTAGAGTTCATTCAGATTACATATTAATTGTAAGATAGGCATTTCTATTTTCATGAAAACAAAGGGTTTTGATGGTGATTGCATTGAATCTGTTGATTGCTTTGCTTGGTACTCAGATTATAACAATATTAAATCTTCTAATTTATATACATAAAGTAAATTTAATTTGTGTGTGTGTGTTTTATCCTCTGATTTCTTTCAACAATGTTATATAGTGTTCACTGTAGAGAACTTTCCTCTCCTTGGTCATTCCACTTATTTATGTCTTTAATTTTTTTCAAAATTTTTTCATGGTTTTTATGTATAAGGTGTTTTTTTTTTCCAGCTTGATTAAGTTAGTTCTTAAGAAGTTTATATTCTGAGATTTTCTTAATTTCCCTTTCAGAGTGTTCAATGTTAGTGCATAGATTTGTAATTGACTTTTATATCTTGACTTTCTATCCTGATACTTTGCTGAACATATTAGTTCTACAATGTGTGTGTGTGTGTGTGTGTGTGTGTGTGTGTAAGTTTTAGCTTTTTCTATGTAATCATGTCATTTACAAACAGAGATTTTATTTCATTTCCACTTTAGAGTAAGATGCCTTTTATATCAATTTTAGATTTTTATAGTAAAATTTTTAATTCCCTTCTTAATAAATTTTGTTTGTATTTTACTATTATTATCTGTTGTTACAAGGATGATTACATTTAACTTTTTAAAGTTATAGCGCAAGTTTAAATTTTCACAAGCTCAAATTTGGTAACTGTCAAAACTTTGTTCACTTAAAGCTCTCCACCTCTTTCAGTTATCGATGTCACAAAATTATATATTGTAAATTGTATCCCAAAATATTAACTACTGCCTAGTTTCTTAAATTATTTCTAAAGCAAAAAGGGGAGTTAGAAATGAAGCTTAAAATAATAGTAACTTTTAGAGACCAGCAGTTAGCATAATGGCTATGTTGCTGGACTCCCATGTAGTCAACCGTGCTTTGAGTCTCAGACCCGGTGGCTTAAACTCACGTCGGGTGCGTGTGCATGCGTGCGTGCCCAAGATTGCAAGAGGAGAATGGAGGAGAAGGGATTGTGGTGTGACCATTCCCCCTGGGGGGTGATTTCTGGCTTTCTGTCTCTCTGTCTCTCTCTGTCATTCTGGCGAGCTCACGTGCACTATAGCAAAAACACTCTCAAAAAAAAATTAACTTTTAGACTAATACTTTTTAGTGTATTTGTTTATTAAATAATGTAGAAAACAAAAAAAGTATTTAATTTTCCCACACACACACACACACATACATATATATTTAAATGCAATTTCATGTTACTTTCCAATGTCCTTGGTTTCAACCTACAGTATATTTTTAGCAATCTTGCAGATAAAGTCTGGTAGTATTTATTTCATTTTTTTTTTTGTCTGAAAATGTTTTAATTTATTCCTCATCTTTGAAAGTCAGTTTGCTAAATACAGAAATTTTAATAAATAGCATTTTTTTTCTTTTAGCTCTTCGAATAGATTAGGCATTGTCTTCTTACCTCCAATATTTTTGGTAAGAAATCTTTTAATCTTATTGAAAATCCCGTGATGTATGAGGAGGCTCTTTTGTCATGCTCTTTCAAATTTTTATGGTTGTCTTTGGCTTTTGACAATTTAATTACAATATGTCTTGAGGTGGGTCTCTGAATTTTTCCTTTTAAGAGTTTGTTGAGCCTCTTAAATGTTTATATTCAGGTTTTTCATCAAATTTGTTAAGTTTTGGTCACTGTTTTTGAAAGTAATCTCTTCGCCTCTCTTTTACTTCTGATACTCCTTCAATGAATATATTGTCTCATTCATTGGTCTCTCTCAGGTCCCTTAGTCTCTGTGTACTTTACTGCAGTCTTTTTTCTTTATGTGTTTGAGACTCAATAATCTGATTGTCACATCTTTGAGGTCACCAGTTCTTTTTTCCACCTTCTAAAGTCCATCTTTAATTTCTCTAGTCAATTTTTCATTTCAGTTGTTGTAATTATTTGTTTTGAATGTCTTTATAAGTTTTCTCTTTATTGGTTAATTCCAGTTTGTTCATATATCACATTCCTGACTTTCTCCATGATTTCCTTTACTATTTTGAACATATTTAAGATGATTGTTTCAGAATCTTTGTCTAGTAAGTCTAGCATCTGATATTTCCCAGAGACAATTTCTCATGTTTATTTTTCTCCTTTGAAATAGGATATTTTCTTTGTTTCCTTTTTTTTTTTTTGGAAAGGTTTTTGCTATAGGGTGTGTGAGCTCACCAGACAGACAGAGACAGAGAGACAGAAAGCGAGAAATCACCCCCCAGGGGGGATGGTCACGTCGCAATCCCTTCTCCATTCTCCCTTCTGGATCTTGGGCATGCACGCACATGCGCCCAGCGTGAGTTTTAAGCCACCAGGTCTGGGACGTGAACCACAGTTGGCTACATGGGAGTCCAGTGACATAGCCATTATGCTAACTGCTGGTCCCAGGACATTTTCTTTGTTTCTTTGTATTCATATAATTTTGGGTTGAAAATTGGACATATGTGTTTTATAACCCGGTATTCCTGGATATCAGAATCTTCCCCTTTTCATGGTTTGCTGTTTAATGGTTCTTTTTTTGTTTTAATTTTGGTGTGCTGTCTCATATTGAGGATCAGTCTTAGGTATAAACTTAAAGTTGTCTTAGGTCTTTTCTGGGCCTGTGTCTGTTCTCGTGCATGAATGGAGACTTTCTAATTACCACTATATATTCAATCACTTTCTAATATTCTAGTCTTTTATAGTTGGCTCCCAAAAGAGGAAATATTGAAAAATAAAGGGTGTTGTAGGAGAAGGGTGCTGTCCTTTTAACTACCCTGAAAGTTCCATTAGCTTGTGTGGCAGAGGCTCGCTGTAATGGGGTGTATGCCAGTGTGTGTCAGGCGGGTGAAATGATGGTTGTCTGCATCTGTCTGCAATTTAGTGATCAGAAGTGATATTTAAAATAACAACATACATCTCCAATATTTGGACATAGGATCTATATTATGCACCCTTGTTCCCAAGCTGCATGCATGGTCCAGGAACATAAGCATAGCTGTCTACCATGGAGATTGGTGTGGAGGATAGGCAGATGCTGCTGACCCTAACAGCTAAAATTGACTAAAATTAATTGAATTTTTAAAATTTAGGCCTTCCTATGTAATTGGCAAGCTTTCAATAGATGCTGTAATTACCAACGCTGACATGTCTACTAGTGTGATTGTTGCCTAGGTAGGGAGAGAAGAAACCAAAAGCTTCATGGTGCTATACCATTTTCTCAGCATCCTATCCCAGATGATTTCTTTTAATAAAACTGGCTAAAATGGTACTACTTATTTTCTCTGGAAAATGTTTTTTATTTTTTAATTTTTAACTTTTTTGATTCAGATTCTTTTTTTCACCATGTTTTTCACATCCCAGTTTCCTCCCCTCACACTTAGTGCTACTAAAATTCTGGTCAGTCTTAGCATTCTTAACTCAGAACTCCTGTATCTATAAATTAAGTCAATCTTCACCTATTGTATCTCAACCAGGAATTTAATTTCTTCTTTTCTTCTTCTTCTTCTTTTTAAAGAGTTATTAAATTAATTAATTAATTAATTTATTTATTTATTTAAATTTGACCAGAAAGGTAGAGAGTACGAGAGAGAGAGAAAGCAAACCACCAAATCCAGGATTCAAACTGCAGTCAGCCATGTGTGAGTCCAACACCCATAACCACCATGCTACCTGCCAGCACCCAGAAATTTCTTTTATACCAAATAAGCTTAGAAACTAAAAATTAAGAATAAGAAATTGATTATCTTCAGTTAGTAAACACTACAGGACTCTATTTAATACAAAACTAATTAAAGTATTGGGACTAGCAGATGGCATAATGGTTACATCACTGGACTCCCATGTAGTTGACCATGGTTCAAGTCCCAGACCCAGAGGCTTAAACCTCACACTGGGCACATGTGCGCATGTATCCAAGATCCCTAGAGGAGAATGGAGGAGAAGGCATTTCTGCATGAACATTCCCTCCTGGAGAGTAATTTCTCACTTTCTGTCTGTCTCTTTGGTGAGTTCAGGCACTCAAAAAAAAAAAAAAAAAAAATAAAACTAAAGTATTGTAATGATTTATCTCTAATAAAATCATATTGCTGAGTTTGCTGATGGCTTCAAATATTAATAAATCCTGCCATACTCACATGGCACAAACCATTACCATTTTCTTTATTTGAGTTCACATTTGTTTGTGTATTGAAGACAGCTTTGACAAATACTGAATTTCCCTGAAAAGTTCCACAAAGTACTTTTTTCTTTTCAGTTAGAGAGATTTTCACTATAGGAAGCATATGCTCACCAGAGAGACAGAGACAATAAGAGGGAAAGTGAGAAATCACTCCCTGGAGGAATGGTCATGCCACAGTCCCTCTCCTCCATTCTCTTCTCAGGATCTTTGTGCACACATGCACATGTCCCCGGTGTGAGTTTTAAGCCATTGAGTGCAGGACTAGAACCATGGTCCACTACTTGGGAGTCCAGTGATATAACCATTATGCCATCTGCTGGTCTCTCCAAAGGACTTGAAAAACTTATTTTCAAGTTATAAAAAAGTTATAAAGAACTTAGCCTTAGTTCTCCACAAACCTAGTGATAATAAACTTTTCTCAGGTGTAAATTGATAAGATAAAGCATTTTTCATATCTTTCTTTTAAAAATAGTGAACATTAACATCTATAAAATATTAATACTTATTTTAGACTAGAAAATATTCAGAATGCTTTGCATTTACATTAATACATTACACATAAAATAACACTACTGGTAAAATACTGCTATTTTATTCATTTCGCATATGAGAAAAATAATGTATGTAGGGATTAAATAATGTTCTCAAGTTCAACAGCTAGTATGTAATGAACCCAGAGGTCAATCACTGCAATACTGCACCTGTGAGAGGACCTATACTTGTGTATTTAAAAAATACTCATAGTGGGCCAGCAGGTGGCGTGGTGGTTTTGGTGCTGGACTCCAACATGGCTGGCCATGGCTGGAGTCCCAGACCTGGCAGCTTGCTTTCTCATGCTCCCTCCGTGTTTCTCTAGTCAAATTAAATATTAATAATAAAATTAAATTTAAAAATCTAAAAAAAGTTTAAACAAATATTTTTAGTAATTTTATTTAATATATTAAAAATCAAAAAATCAGTAACAATCATAAAAGAATATGTTGATAATTAATATTACTTTCTTAAATATATTAAAATATATATTATTTTGGCATGATGTGAGTTCCTTTTAGGTTTAGAGAATAAAAGAGTCCTTAAAACCAACAAAAGCTTTAAAATTTTTCCTAAAGACTCCAGTAACACCAAGAAGTTAGATGTCTGGGTGCTGGAAATTTGTTTGTTCTGACCTTGCTCCTGGCCCAGTGGATCAGTTGTCACTCACAGCATCAGCGTACAGTAGACAGTGTGAGAGTGCAGTCCACTTCTTTGTGTCCACTTATCACTGTCCATGAACACATCAATCGAAAGTCTTCTCTGAAGCATATGCAACATAGCTGTTGCCCATCCACTGTTCTTTTTTTAAAGTTAAAGTCATTTTATGACTGAAGCCATGAAGCTACTTTTCTGGAAAGTCCTAAGTGAATGTATCTAGAGGGTCTTCTAAAGGTAGATTAAATATATGATTTTTAAATTTCTTTAAGTACATGCATAATAAAGGCAAACATACCATCTATAATTTATGGTAGCTGGACCATTGCATTAATTTTTAATTTTAAACCACTGGCTTGTTTTCTGCATAATTATTTATTCAGCTATTTTATGTGGAAATGATAATAAATAGAGGGTGCTTAGTAGAATTTCTTCCTGAAATATGATCATAAAGATGTTTAAGCAGCTTCATGTCTAATGTATGGCAAATCTGTGTATGCATTTCTCAATATATTAGGCAAACCTTTCTTTCCTTTATGTCTTTTTGTCTAAATCTGTAACACCCTGTTTTCTGTGGAAAATTTAAATCAAGGATAATATGATTTATGTTAGCATGGATTCTTTCCTCTATTATATGTAATATTTTTGTTGCTGTAACTACTGTTGCTTTTTCTTAAATTTTATGATTTACCTACATTCAATCATTGTATATCTTTATAGTGCACAATATCGTTTTTCAAGTTGGGCATGAAGTACATGACAATCAAACCAATATTACCATATACATCATTTTCAAAAGAGAACTTTTCATTCTTGTGTCTGTTAAGTGTTTCTTATCTGAGCCCTGCCACTTACCCACTTCTATTCACTCTACTCCCATACAATCCCTTGTATTTACACTTGTTATTCTTACTATTATATCTTTAGATCTTTTAATTTCTGCCATAAAGATTTTTTTTTACTATTTCACTATTACATTTAACACTTAGTTTATATGCTTCAGGTGTACAACCACTAAGACACAATGAAAGTAATTTCTGCATGTGCAAAATGTTTATGAATCTTGATTGAGATTAATGATGTCTCAAATAATAAAGATTCAGAATCACTGAGATGTTTTCTAGAATTGACATACAGATTCAAGGTAATGTCATTCAAAATGTCCAAAGTGCACATGTAATGTAAAAGCCAATTCAGACAGTCATACAAGTGACAGCCATATGAGAGAAAAAGCCCATCTGCAAATAAAAAATGAAGCATATGGAGACCAGCAGTTAGCGTAATGGCTATGTCGCTGGACTCCCATGTAGTCAATCACAGTTCGCGTCCTGGACCCGGTGGCTCAAAACTCATGCTGGGCACATGCACATGCGTGCCCAAGATCCCTAGAGGAGAACGGAGGAGAAGGGATTGCGGTGTGGCCATTGCCCCTGGGGAGTGATTTCTTTCTTGCTTTTTGTCTCTCTGTCTCTGTCTGTCTGGCTGGCTAGCACACGCGCGCTATAGCAAAAAAACCTCTCCCCCCCCACCAAAAAAAAAAAAGAAACATATGAAACTGCCTTATAAGACATTTAGACTTTTATTAATTAAGACACTATTTTCTTGGGACTTTAGATATTTAGAAGATACACACATATATGGAACATGACACTGTGGTTGAGTAGTTCAAGGATGGTTTGATCAATTGAAAGTGTCAAGACTATTCTTGGCCAAATGGAACATGTATAAATATGGAGAGTGATTTAACACTGTAAGCACAAAGCAATTTCAGATAGATTGAGAACTTAAATATGGAGGTCCATCCACTTGAAAAATTCTAAAAGAATATGACTGAAACCAAAATGTAGATTCCATCAAAAAGATATGTCAAATAACAAAAAAGGATAAGCTGCATATTTAATAAATCAGAATACATTTATTTAAAATTATTTTGGTAGCAGTGAAAGTAGCAAAGAAAGAAAAGTAAAGCCAAAAACTGGGTAAATATAGATTCAATAATGTATTAATATCCAGAATATAGGAAAAATTGTTTGCATTAAAAACAGACAAATAGGAAAAATATATTCATAGGTATTTCACATATGAGAGAACATGAAGAGCCAATAACTACATGAAAAGTTGCCCTCGTTCATTACGGATCAAAGAAGTAATAAATGCTAATAAAGCTATAAGAGGGGCCTGTAGGTTGAACGGTGGTTAAAGTGCTGGACTTCCACATAGCCAACTGTGGTTCAATTCCTAGACTTGGCAGCTTGATTTCTCTCACTGTGTTATTCTCTGGTGAGCACATATGCCCTACAGCAAAATTTAAAAATAATTAAAATAATTTTTAAAATAAATAAGAAATAAAGCTATAAGAAAATATCATTTCACGTCAATCATCACATGAATGATGATTTAAAAGTCCAGATATAAAGTAGGTGTTACTGGGGCCAGCAGATTGCATAGTGGTTACATCATTGAACTTCCTCATGACTGACTGCAGTTCAAGTCCCAGACCTGGTGGGTTGAAACTCAAGTTGGGCATGTGTGCATGCATGCCCAAGAGCCAAGGAGAAAAATGGAGGTTAAGGAATTGTGGCATGGTCATCCTCCCTGGGGAGTGATTTCTTACTTTCCCTCTCTCTGAGTCTCTCTGTCTCTCTGGTGAGCGCACATACCCTAAGGCAAAAAACCCTACCAGGCAAAGTAGCTGTTGCTAAGGATATGAAACAAAAGGAACGCTCTTATTATTGCTGGTAGGTGTGTAAACACTTACTAATTTAGAAGTTAATTTCATGATGCTTAGTACATTTAAGTATGCACATGCCATGTAAGCAATATGACTCCCTGAGCATCATTCCCATGAAAAAGATTCAACATGAATGTCTCATGTACAATAAGATAATATCGCTTAAACTGTTTCTATGCATCAATAATAATTACCTTTTTGAGCTTGTGATCATCTCAAAATATAATTGACAAAAAGTCTTGATAGACTACTATACATGCAGTGAAAGTAGCAAAGAAAGAAAAGTAAAGCCAAAAACTGGGTAAATATAGATTCAATAATGTATTAATATCCAGAATATAGGAAAAATTGTTTGCATTAAAAACAGACAAATAGGAAAAATATATTCATAGGTATTTCACATATGAGAGAACATGAAGAGCCAATAACTACATGAAAAGTTGCCCTCGTTCATTACGGATCAAAGAAGTAATAAATGCTAATAAAGCTATAAGAGGGGCCTGTAGGTTGAACGGTGGTTAAAGTGCTGGACTTCCACATAGCCAACTGTGGTTCAATTCCTAGACTTGGCAGCTTGATTTCTCTCACTGTGTTATTCTCTGGTGAGCACATATGCCCTACAGCAAAATTTAAAAATAATTAAAATAATTTTTAAAATAAATAAGAAATAAAGCTATAAGAAAATATCATTTCACGTCAATCATCACATGAATGATGATTTAAAAGTCCAGATATAAAGTAGGTGTTACTGGGGCCAGCAGATTGCATAGTGGTTACATCATTGAACTTCCTCATGACTGACTGCAGTTCAAGTCCCAGACCTGGTGGGTTGAAACTCAAGTTGGGCATGTGTGCATGCATGCCCAAGAGCCAAGGAGAAAAATGGAGGTTAAGGAATTGTGGCATGGTCATCCTCCCTGGGGAGTGATTTCTTACTTTCCCTCTCTCTGAGTCTCTCTGTCTCTCTGGTGAGCGCACATACCCTAAGGCAAAAAACCCTACCAGGCAAAGTAGCTGTTGCTAAGGATATGAAACAAAAGGAACGCTCTTATTATTGCTGGTAGGTGTGTAAACACTTACTAATTTAGAAGTTAATTTCATGATGCTTAGTACATTTAAGTATGCACATGCCATGTAAGCAATATGACTCCCTGAGCATCATTCCCATGAAAAAGATTCAACATGAATGTCTCATGTACAATAAGATAATATCGCTTAAACTGTTTCTATGCATCAATAATAATTACCTTTTTGAGCTTGTGATCATCTCAAAATATAATTGACAAAAAGTCTTGATAGACTACTATACATATAATTCTGTTTAAAATAGGGTAGAAAATCAATTTTAAGAATAAATGATCTTTTTAAGTTTTTCATGAAAATTAACAACATCATGTGATGGAAACTGCACAGGACAAGGCCTTTGGATCTATCTCTTCCAGTTTTATTTAATTACCAGTTTAATTATATATTGCGTTAAAATAACCTTTTTCTTTTAAAATTAATTAATAAAATAATACAAGTTGAGTATTTCTTATTCAAAGTGCTTGTGACAAGAAATATTTTAGATTTTGGATATTTTCATACTTCAGAAAATTTATATATACATAATAAGGTATCTTTGTAATGAAAACCTCATCTAAAATTGTTTTGCTTTATATATGCATTATAAAAATAATCTCAGTAATTTTATACAAGATTTTTGTATTATAGCATTTTGGCTGAGACTCATCACATGATTCCACTTCATATGTGGAATTTTCCACTTGTTGTGACATGCCAGCACCCAAAGATATTCAAAATTTGAGTTATTTAGGATTTTGGTTGCTTAGATTAGGGTGCTCCACCTGTACTTGGGTCGTTTCATGTATTTTTAAGTTAGAATCTACATAAAAGATCAAAAATAACTTAAGAAAAAATATCAAGTGTAATAGGACAATTATTACAAGGAAATGACTTCTGCAAACATTTTTCACAGGGCTGAGATTGACAATATTTGGTTCATATTAACACCGATGCTTACCAGCTGTTGCCCTTGGACACCCCAGGCTGCATACTGCAAGACGGAATCCTCAACTTCTGGAGGATTTAACTCCCAAACTTCCCTTGAAAAAGATGTAAATATTTTTACATGAACAAATTGTCATTTACACCAACAATTTAGTTGGACAATTGCTTATGGAAATCAGAAAATAAAAGAACTTACCTAGTGTGTATGTTGTAAATCACATACGAAGCAGTGTATGAATAATGAAAAATCTGAAATAAAAAAAAAGTACAGTTATCATCTGTCAGAGAGAGAAAAGGCTCCATCTTACTGTGTGTACATGTTCTTCATAAAATTAAGGAATTCCTAAAGTTTGTATGAGGGAGAAATCAAACATGACATAGTTCAGGAGTTTATTCTTTCCTCTGTGCCTTACTAGAATAGCCTCCTAACTCTCCTACCATCAATTCCATTCATTATTCAGTCTACTTTATACTTAGTACAACTTTCAATATACTGCTTTCTTGTTCAAAATTTTCTTTGATTTGTCATGCCTATAAAACAAAGTTCAAATTATTCCACCAAATCCTACATATTTTTTCATCCTTAACTTTCTGCTCCATTTCAACTAGAATATACTTTGATCAAATTAGATGAATGTTTCCTGAATAATTTTTGCTTCCCACTGCCACCCCCTGTGGCATACTATTCTTAACTTAGATGGAAAATTTCTCTCTTACTACAGTCTCTGTATGGACTTAATATTGATCCTGTCCATTGAAATTCATCTCTCTCCGTTTACTGTATGAGGTATGGGATATTTCTCACTTTGTAGTGTAAGCTATATAAACATGTCAAGTCCATCTTTTTCTGCTAGATGTCCTCAGGTTCTGCATATATTACTTTTGTATTTTCCTAAGTTTCCACCATAGTGCAACACTTGATTGATACTTACTGAGTAATGATTCTGATGGAGAAAAATTTATACGTGTCAAATTGCCTATTGCTGAGAACAAAGTGAAATAACACCTTTCACCTCTTCATAGCAATGGTTGAAAATGATATTAAATTGTTGGCTGGAGTTACTTGATCTACAAGAGATTTAGCACTATCCTTAAAGCCCTGCTTCTTTTTAAAGGCCATCTTCCTAAGGATCATAGCACCCATGAGAAGATGACAATTTCAAACATAAGACCATAATGAATAATGCAAAAATATCTTTGAATTTTTGTGCTTAATAGCTAGAGATGATGAAATAGTGAAAAACAGAGCAAATGAGGAAAAGTGCAAAAAACAGGTTAGGAAAAGAGATAAATAGGTTACATTTCAATGAAAATTATTTTTCTCTAGGTTATATGAATCTAGTGAAGAATAATTTTCTTTACTTAGCTGTATTAAGTTATATTATTATTACCAGGATTTACAGAACTTATGTCGATACTTTCATTTTTTCAGTATGCAATTATAAACACTTCTTTTACTCCCATAGTGGATATACATTGCACAAATATTATAATACTGTCAATTAAAACTTCCTAGAAGTCGAATTGTTATTTCTTCTCACTGCAATAATAGCTTCAATTAAACGTGATTGCATATTTGGCAAAGTAGTACCAATGTATTTTCTTTGAAGTGAAATTGCAAACCTTCTCCTGTTTCCTACAGTGTTGCTTTATGATGAAGGTTTATTCTTCCATTCTTTTTGGAATAACTATTAAATCTGAGATTGCCTTCACTTAGTGGTTGTAGGAGAAAGATATCATTTTTTTTTTTTTTTGGTGTGATTTTTGTCCTTCACATTGTAGTCTGTACATTTACATATTTCACTGCAAGTATTAAACCTTGAATCTACTACTATAGCTAGAAAGAGATAAATGTGACCACCTTTGTCAACATTTTATCTGTCTCAAAAAGCTCTTTTTTCCAAATCAATCCACCATATGAGCACTTGGCCTACAAATTATACAAATATATTAATGACATTATGAATGAAAACAGACTGTTCACCACATTTGTAAATAACTTAGGGCAGTATTTGATTTCTAGGTTAACATCCATCTTTAGAGAGAGTTGCTGCGTGTTACCATTTTAGCAAAACAAGCCACCAACACAACCAGAGACATAACTGCGCATAACTATTAAATATTTGTCTACAATATTTGTAGTTGAGGTTGCTGGCTCTTCTCTACATGTGAATCTAAAGGGTTTTAAATGTCTTTCAAAAATGGTATGTATTAGAAGATTTCTGTTTAGTTCCTGATCTGATACTATATTTGTTTCTTTCACGAGATGTGTTCAGTTGGAAGTCCATGATAATAAAGCAATCAACCCCTAGTTGCCTGCATACCTATAGCAGGTTAAAGTAACAGGGATAGGGTTTTTTATTCCATCTGTATGTGTCCTAAGAGGCAGAAGTTTGCTCTCTACAGATAGTTAAAACCTAGACCTTTACTTCTAGCTTAAATTTCTTTCCTGTAAATATATGGTCCTTTGATGTGTGAACGTGTATGTGTCTTTATTCACATCAGATACCAATTGTTTTTAACTTTTCATAATTTAAATTACAGTCCATACCTACAACAGATTATAAAAAGTATAGTGTAGAGGGCTTAGAGAAGGGGAGGTAAGAATATAAGTTTAGAGGAAGAGGTTTATTTTCTTTTTGGTCTTTCCACTTCCCACCCCTTGGCATTACAGAAATTTTAAAATGTGAATTTCAGTGGAATTTATTAGGCTTTACTAAATATGCGTATTAAATTATTTTGATCTAAGCTCACTCTGTGTTAATGCGTGTATGACTCTCCTTCCTTGGATAGCATTTCTATTCATTTGGGGCATTATTGTTCTTTTATCTAAGGAATTCCTTCTATGCCAGCTTGCTAGGTCATATTTCATGATGAGAAGATAACATTAGAGTCACTTAAGGTTAAGGATAGTCTTTTTTGTAATGACGGACTGCTGCATAATAGAGCCAAACTGAGCATCTGATGAGATCCTTCCAGACAGACACATTTCACAGGGAAACCCTGAATATTTACCTTGTCTCTGCAAGTGATGGTTCACTGAATGCTAGAGATTGTGGATAGTTAAGGGTAAAGGTAGTGGGGGTAGGTAGAATTAAGTTACATCATATAAAGTTTGATCAAATCTTATTTCAGGAAATTTGCCTTGAAATATCCTATCATTCAATCTCCTGATGTCAAAAAATGCTTGGAGGTTTAAAAGACCACGTAAACCAATTGGTCCCTATTATCTCTATATTACAATATAAATTTCAAAAAGAGGTTGATTTCTTTTCTTTTTTTTTTCTTTTGGAGAGGATTTTGCTATAGGGCACGTGCACTCGCCAGACAGAGAGAAAAAGAGATATAGAAAGTGAGAAATCGCCCCCCAGGGAGGATGGCCACGCCTCAATTCCTTCTCCTCCATTCTCCTCTTGGGATCTTGGGCACACACACACCCCCACACGCACCGGGTCTGGGACGCGAACCACGGTTGACTACATGGGAATCCAGCGACATAGCCATTACGCTAACTGCTGGTCCTATCGAATTCCAAAAAGGAGGTTGATTTCTAAAAGTTAATTATTAAGGTGGCATAGACAACTCTCACTGTATTTTGTTTTGTTCAATAATGTCACCAAAAGCACTGAATTGGCAAATATGACACCATTGTTCTTAGGAATAATATAATGTTAGGGTCCTATGAGCCTCTGGTCAAAACATTTTTACCAACCAATTAATTTGTAACCTTGTTTCACATGTGTTTATGTTTAAAGACATCTAATTTAATACATATTGATTTACAACCCCGATCTCGTGGGCAACAAGACTATAAATAATGCTTGAGAGAAGCTTATCTAACACATATTTTTTCCATATGACCCATCATAGCCTTCCTGAACTAAGGAACACAAGACAGCACATCAGCACTTTGCTTAGGGGCCAAAGTGGGGAGTGATTTTAAACAAGAAAATCACTAACAGAAATACAGTGTGTAAAACATGGTACTAAACAGACTATAAAAAGGATGCTTGGGAGGTCTATTTGGCTAAATTCCATATTTAGCCAAACATGGAATTTACAAATAACAATCAACTGTATTAGTAACATAGACGTGAAAAGAGATATTACAGTAAAAACGAGAAAATGTGTATAAAATCTGCCAGAACTTGAACAGGAGAAAAGTATAGTACATGTTTAGCACCTTTTTCAATGCAGGCACTACATTACGTACTTATACATTATGTTCAGATTAATTTCACATTTTACATAAAAATCCCCATCATGATATATATTATATACATTTTTCAACAGAGAATTTTAATTTTTTCCTCTGTCAAATGTTTTCTCCCCTTGCACCCCACATCTACCCTCGACTACCCACTATCTATTATCTACTCTCCCCTCTTTCAATTATTAACATCTATACCTGTACTTTCCACGGTCACTTCTCAACTTCTGCCATAGAGTACGGGCACTCAATACTAACTGAGTGGGTATATACAATGTCTATCTTTCAAAGACACTCTTCCCTCAACAGTAAGTCTTCTATATTCATCCATTTTGAATCAACAAATGCAGTCTCATTATTTCCTATATCTGAGTAATATTCCATAGTACATATGTGCCACAGTATTTCCATCCTATCATCTATTTTTGGATCCTTAGTTTGGTTCCATGTTTTAGCCATTGTCAGTAATCCTGCAATAAATATGGATATGCAAGTGTCTTTCCAGTTGAGGATTTTTCTATCCTTTGTGTACATACCAAAGAGTGGAATTACTGGGTCATATGATAGTTCTATTTGTTGTTTTTCTCCAAGTTTGTTTTTCTCAGAGATTGTTTTCTCAGAGATGGTGCTAATTTACATTCCTTTTCACCACAGCCTCATCAGCGCTTGTTCTTTGTTGTTTGGTTCCTATCCATTTGAACTGGGATGAAATGGTATTTCATTATAGTTTTGATTTGTATTTTCTTATGAAAAGAGACTTTGAACATTTTTTCATATACCTGTTGACCATTTGTAAATGTTCTTTGCTTTGCAGAGTTTCTAGTCTATTCATTTGCCCATTTTTAAGTTGAATTATTCATATATTTTATGAATGAGCTGATTGAGTTCCCTGTATCTTCCTGATATCAATCCCTTGCCTGAAGAATTTGCAAATATTTTCTCTCATTCCAAGGGTTGTCTTTTCCCTCTAATCATTTATTCCGTTGCTATGAGGAAGTTTTTTAGTTTGATGTAATACCACTTGTCTATTTGGTGATTATTGTCTGTGCTTTAGGACGCTTATTTAAGAAATCTTTGTCTATGCCAATTTCTTCAGAAGTTTTCCTTACAGTTTCTAGTAGTAGTTTTGTAGTTTGAGGCTTTATATTGAAATCTTTGATCCATTTTGAGTTGATTCTTGTTAATGGTAAGAGATAGACGTCTTGTTTTATTTTCGTACAGCTGGATAGCCAGTCCTTCCAACACCAATTTTGCTGAAAATGATTTATTTTCTCCTCTGCATTGTTTTGTACCCTTTGTCAAAGATCAGTTGACTGTATTATTTGGGGTATATTTCTGGATACTCTGTTCTGTTTCATTCTTCTATGTGTCTATTTTTTGTGCCAGTACCATGCTTTTTTGATTATCACTACTTTGGGTGTTTTTTGTTTGTTTGTTTGGAGAGGTTTTTACTATAGAGTGTGTGTGCTTGCCAGAAAGACAGAGAGACACAGAGAGACAGAAAGCAAGAAATCACTCCCCAGGGGGGATGGCCACGCTACACTCCCTTTTCCTCCATTCTCCTCTGGGGATCTTGGGCACGCACATACATGCGCCCTGTGTGAGTTTAAGCCGCTGAGTCCAGAACTGAAACTGAGGTAGACTACAGGGGAGTCCAACGACATAGCCATTATGTTAACTGCTGGTCTCGATTATCACTACTTTGAAATGTATTTGGAAAGAGGCCAGCAAATGGAGTAGTGGTTGAGGTGCTGAACTCTCACATAATTGACTGGTTTGAGTCTCAGACCCAGCAGCTTGAAATTCATTCTGGGTGCATGTGCATGCATGCCCAAGGTTCTGAGAGGAGAATGGAGGAGACATGAATGCGTCATGGCCACCTCTCTGGGACGTAATTTCTTACTTTTTGGCTCTCTGTCTTTCTAGGAAGTGCCCATGTACTAGAGAAACTCTCAAAAAATATATACATGTATAAGTTGAATAGGGAAATGCCTCCAATTTTCTTCTTTTGGCACAGTATTGCCTGATGATAGGGTTTTTTTTTTTTATGATTCAAGACAAATTTTATGATTTTTTTTCTATTTCTGTAAAGAATATCACACAAAAATGGATCAGAATTATATTAAATACGTAAGTTAATTGGGAGAACTGACATTTTGATTATATTGATTCTTCCAGTTCATGAACATGGAGTCTCCATCCATTTTTTGATATCATGCTCAATTTCTATTTTTAGTATTTGATAGTTTTCCTTGTAGAGGCCTTTTGGTTAGTTTTATTTCTAGGTATCTTATATGTTTTGTGGCTATCATGATTGAGATTGCTTCCTTCAATTCAGTCTCAGTTTGTTTATTGTTGGTGTATAAAAATACTGTAGATTTTTGCATATTGATTTTGTATCCTGCGGTTTTACTGAGTTAATTTATAACTTCTAAGCTTTTTTTTTTTATTCCTTTGGATTTTCTTTCTATATAATCATATCATTTGTTAGTAGGATCAGGAAAAGTATCTGAATGCCTTTTATTTTTCTCTCTCATGTGATTGTATTTGGTAGAACTTCCAGCACTATGTTGTAAAGGGGTGGAGAAACTGAGCAGCCATGTCTCATTCCTGTTTTTAGTGGGAAGGATTTCAGCTTTTCCTCATTCATTATTATATTCACAATGGGACTGTTTTATATGGCTTTTACTGTGTTGAGGATTGTCCTTTCTGCTCCTACTTTGGTGAGAGTCTTGACCATGAAACAATATTGTATTTTATCAGATGTTTTGTCTGCATCTATATATATGACCAAATGATTTTTACTTCTTTTGATTAATGTAATGTATTACATTTATTGTTTCGTGAATGCTGAATCATACTTGCATCCCTGGGATGAAGCTTATCTGGTCACAGTGTATAATCTTAATATGCTGTTTAATTTAATTTGCTAGTATATTGTTGAAATTTTGCATCAGTATTCATCAGAGATATTTTTCTGTAGTTTTCTCTTTTGTAAAGAATTATTTTATTTAGCTGTAATTATTTAAATTTGACCAGAGAAGGACAGAGCAAGAGAGAGAAAGTGAGAAAGCAAGCTACCAGGTTTGGGAGTCGAACTATGGTTGGCCATGTGGGAGTCCAGTGCCCTTAATGACCATGCCACCTGCCTGTCCTGTAATTTTCTTTTTGGTATATCCTTGTCTGGTTATGGAATCAAGATTAAGGAGGCTTTGTAGAATCAGTTTGAGAGAATTCCTTCCTTTTGAATCTTTAGAAATAGTTTGAGGAGAATTAGAGCTAGTTCTTTAAATTGTGGAATTCAGAAGTGAAGCCATCTGGATCTATTGGGAGACTATTTCTAATTCAATTTCATCACTTGTTATGACATATTCAGACTTTCTACTTCATCCTGATACAGCCTAGGTAACTTGTACATGTCCAGAAATGTATCCATTTCATCTAGATTTTATAGTTTGTTGGCATATAATTCCTCATAGTATTCTGTCCTTATTTTTTTATTTATTTTGTATTTCTGATGTATCGGTTGTAAAATAACAAGCTCCATTAGTGGTTTTCCTTATTTGTTTTCTTTCTCTGTTTTTCTTGATTAGTCTAGCTAATGGCTTATCAATTTTGTTTATCCACTCAAAATATCAGCTTTTTGTTTCATTGATTTATTTTTCCATGATTAAAGAAGGAACTCCAAAAACAGAAAGATATCCTGAAAAAAAAAGTCAAAGAGAACTTCTGAGTTAAAAAATACAATGTAGGAAATCAAATCTTCCTTTGAAAGTAGTAACATCAGATTATACTATACAGAAGAATGAATCTTTGACCTTGAAGACTAAATTTCTGACTTAGTAAAAGCAACCATGATGAATATAAAATAACCACTAAAATGAGGACAACATATGGGAAATTTTAGACACCATTAAGTTCTTTTTTTTTCTCTATTTCTTTTATTTTAGTTCTAACCTTTGCTATTTATTTCTCCTTTTATTTTAGTTGTCCTTCTTGTTACTTTTCTAGTTCCTTAATATGTGATGTTATGTTATTTATTTGACACCTTCCTATTTTTTTCTTGTGAGCACTAATAGCTGTGAACTTCCCTCTTATGAATATTTTCACTGTTTCCCAAAGGTTATGGAGAAGTATATGTTTAGTATCACTAGCTTATGATTTTTTTAATTTAAATATTAATTTATTCAGTAGTTTGAAAATCAATCAGAAGTAGTTTGTTTAGTTTCCATGTTTTTGTGTAATTTCTAGGGGTCTTTCTATGGTTGATTTCAAGTTTAATCCCATTGTGGTCAAACAAAATATGTGGTATAATGTCTACACTTTTAAATTTACATAGGCTTGTTTAATGGACTACTAGCTGGTTAATCTTTGAAAATGTTCCATGGGGAGATGAGAAAAAAGTATATTTTGTAGTTACTCTGTGGAATGCTCTAGGTAGGTCTGTCAGGTCCATTTGGTTTATGGTATCAATTCCTTTGCCTCTTTGTTTCCTTTTTAATATAGATGACTTGTCCAGTGGTAACAGTGGGGTGTGGAAATCGCCAACAATTAGTGTGTTGTAGTCTATCTCTCCTTTTAGATCTACCAATCTTTCTTTTACATAGTTGGGTCCCCTGCAATTGGGTGCATAAATATTTATAATTACTATACTTTTTGATCACTTAATCCTTTGAGAACTATGTAATATCCTCCTTTGTATGTTTTTATCCTTTTTATACTAAAGTCTATTTTATCTGATATTGATAATGTAACTCTTGCCAGGTTTTCATTTCCCTTGTTATGAAATGGCTTTTTCTAGTCATTCATTTAAGTCTATGTAAATCTTTGTCAATGAAGTGTGTTTCTTGTAAGCATCATATAGAGGGTTTCAATTTTCTCATCCATTGAATTGATCTGGGTCTTTTAGTTGAGTAATCAATTAGCTTTCAAGGTTATTATTGGTAAGTGTGGATTTAGCCCTGTCATTATGCTTTTATATGTGTGTGCATACATACATACACACACATATATAAATATATATATGCCCACATATATATATACACATACTTGTTTTTTTTTTTGAGAGATTTTCACTGTAGGGTACATGCGCTCGCCAGACAGACAGAGAGAGACATAGAGACAGAAAGCGAGAAATCACCCACCAAGGGGGATGGTCACGCCGCAATCCCTTCTCCTCCATTCTCCTCTTGGGATCTTGGGCACGCACGCACACGTGCCCAGCGTGAGTTTTAAGCCCCCGGGTCCGGGACACGCACCGCGGTCGACTACGTGGGAATCCAGTGACATAGCCATTACGCTAACTGCTGGTTCCCGACACTTACTTTTTTTATGGTCTCTTGTTTCTACTATTTCCCTTTAGTTTTCCAGGTATAGTCTTCCCTGAAATATTTCCTGAATGGCCGGTAGACTCCTGGTGAATTCTTCTGGTTTATGTTTATCTGGGAATGATGTTATTTCCCCTTTCCATTTGAAGGATAATCTTGCCAGATACAGTATTCTTGGGTGAAATTATTTTTCTTTGAGAGTTTTAAATATAACTTCCCATTTTTTCCTTTCTTTCATTGTTTCAGTTGAGATGTCCATGGTTACTTTAATGGGATAAACTTTGTAAGTAACTTGGAGTTTCTCTCTTACCATTTTTAGAATATTGTTTTTTATTTTCATCACTTTGTTATATATCTTGAAGAGGATCTTCCTTTGTTAAATCTATTTGGTGTTCTTTGTATTTCTTGGATTTGTATTTCTTTATGGCTCTCTATGTTTGGAAAGTTTTCAACTACTATATCATGACATAAATTTTCTAAGGCTTTGCTCTTCACTTCACCTTCTGGAATACCAATTATGTGACTATTCAGACACTTAATGGTGTCTAAAATTTCCCATATGTTGTCCTCATTTTTAGTGGTTATTTTATATTCATCGTGGTTGTTTTTATTAAGTCAGAAATTTGTCTTCAAGGTCAAAGATTCATTCTTCTGTATAGTATAATCCTATGTTACTACTTTCAAAGGAGGATTTGATTTCCTACATTGTATTTTTTACCTCAGAAGATCTTTTTGAATTTCTTTTTTCAGGATATCTTTCTGTTTTTGGAGTTCCTTCTTTAATCATGGAGAAATTTTCTCATTTAATTTGATTGGTTATATGTTTTCTCTTGTATTCTCTTGTAGCTCATCAAGTTTAATTATAATAAATATTCCAAATTCCTTTTCTGACATTTCTGTTATTTCTTGTGTTTTTTCTATTGTTGGCATGGAGTTATTGTGTTCCTTTGTGGAGGAAGGATTTCCTGCTTTTCTCATATTTCGTGAGACTCTGCTGTGATTTTTTAGACATTTAGTAATGTGCTAACTTTTTGATACTTTTTTTGGACTAGGTTTCTGTAACCATGTGTATGTGTGCGTCCTTTTGATGTGAATTAGCTATGTACCAAAATCCTTTGACTGTGGATGGCAGTGAGGTATCTTTAGTGTGAGTTAAAAACTCAGATTTACTCAGAAGAATTTCTGTGCCTTTTTACTTGGGTGAGCATGGGGATAGAATTCCTGCAGAGCCTCTCCATGTTCAGATGTTTTGACTCCTACATATACAAAATGTTCTCTTCCCTTTGTGGTTGAGTGCTGAACAGAGAAACCAGAATGTAAAGTGGCATGTGAAATCAGGTGTCATGCTATTCACAGCACATGGACTGAGGCAGCTCTTTCTCCCACACTCTAGGCTCAGCAGGAGGCTTTTGTAGTGAGCTGGGGTAAGGTGGCCCTACTTTCCCTCTGCTTCTGGATGGGGGCAGGAAGGCACCAGCACCAGAAAGTAGACTACTTCTACCTTCTAGCTCTGCAATTGCAGGGACTAGATAGTGGTTCTGAAGATCAAGATAGCCATCCTCCCACTAGGTACTATTGTATTTTTTAAAAAAGTTTACCATGAATACACTTCATACCAGTCCAGATGAAGATATCATACATGTTATCATTAACAGGCAACCCTATGTTCATCTTGGGTAATTCATTTTATAAGCAGTAGTGAGGTACAGTGATTAAATGTATAAAATAAATGAAAGTAATAAAAAGAAAATGTTTATCATAATAATTATCGTAAAATACCATAAAATCCAAAAAAGTGTCAACTGATCATTTTTATTTAGTTCTATGCATTGTCTGGTAGTTTAAAAATGATTACTTCGTACTGATTATGTGAAGCTCATAAGTAAGTTAGTTACTTTATCCAATGGAAAGATCATAATAAACATGCTCTGTCTCCCCATGGAGCCTATGAGCTCCTCAAAATGGCAGGACTAAGAAGCATTACACTGGGACCAGCAGTTGGAGTAATGGCTGTGTTGTTGGACTCCCATGTAGTCGACTGCGGTTCGAGGCCCGGACCCGGCAGCTTGAACTCATGCCGGGTGCATGTGTGTGTGCCCAAGATCCCAGAGAGGAGAATGGAGGAGAAGGGATTGCGGCGTGGCCATTCTCCCTGTGGGGTGATTTTTCTCTTTCTGTCTCTCTGTCTCTCTCTGTCTGTTTGGTGAGCGCATGTGCCCTATAGCAAAAACCCTCTCCAAAAAAAAAAAAAGAAGCATTACACTAACACGGAACATTCTGTTGCATGTCATAATTATATTACAACTAGCATATATACTTTCTAAGAAGTAAGTAATCTTTTTAGTTTCAAGATTATTATAACAAAGATAATAACTATTTTAGGCATTGAAAGGATTTAGTATAGTTGAGAAAAACACAGCTATTGTATTAAATTAATCCTACATAAAATAGTGACATTCAAATTGAGCATTCACTATACACTAGACTCTATAGAGTGCTTTATATTATATAATTTAATGTTTAAATCAGCCTCAAGAAATTGATATTTTCTTTCAGAATTTGTATGATAAGTTCAGAAAGATCTGATTTAAGACCAAAAGTTTAACAAACAGAGCCAAGGTCTTTCTGATCACAACCAGCTTTTTGATTTAATCTCTGTACACAGTCTTTCAGGGAACAAGTACATGAAACATGACTCTAGCTTTGCAAAATATTCGTTTCCAAAAGACCAATTAAGACCCCATTCAAAGATTTATTGACAGAGAATATGCATGAATTAATTATAGCTACCTCTGTTAAGAAAGATTTAATTTTAGAAAGATGATCTAATATATCAGATTAAAAATGTAAATCCCCTCTTCTCTAAGCTGTTTTTCACATTTTATTTTCCCTTGGAATATCAGATATTACCTAAGACATCTATGGGGGTTCTTGTCAAGGAGAGTTATGCTTACAAGAAAAGAGAGCAGGGTTACACATACTTGTTTTATGGTCTCTTGTTTCTACTATTTCCCTTTAGTTTTCCAGGTATAGTCTTCCCTGAAATATTTCCTGAATGGCCGGTAGACTCCTGGTGAATTCTTCTGGTTTATGTTTATCTGGGAATGATGTTATTTCCCCTTTCCATTTGAAGGATAATCTTGCCAGATACAGTATTCTTGGGTGAAATTATTTTTCTTTGAGAGTTTTAAATATAACTTCCCATTTTTTCCTTTCTTTCATTGTTTCAGTTGAGATGTCCATGGTTACTTTAATGGGATAAACTTTGTAAGTAACTTGGAGTTTCTCTCTTACCATTTTTAGAATATTGTTTTTTATTTTCATCACTTTGTTATATATCTTGAAGAGGATCTTCCTTTGTTAAATCTATTTGGTGTTCTTTGTATTTCTTGGATTTGTATTTCTTTATGGCTCTCTATGTTTGGAAAGTTTTCAACTACTATATCATGACATAAATTTTCTAAGGCTTTGCTCTTCACTTCACCTTCTGGAATACCAATTATGTGACTATTCAGACACTTAATGGTGTCTAAAATTTCCCATATGTTGTCCTCATTTTTAGTGGTTATTTTATATTCATCGTGGTTGTTTTTATTAAGTCAGAAATTTGTCTTCAAGGTCAAAGATTCATTCTTCTGTATAGTATAATCCTATGTTACTACTTTCAAAGGAGGATTTGATTTCCTACATTGTATTTTTTAACTCAGAAGTTCTGTTTGAATTTCTTTTTTCAGGATATCTTTCTGTTTTTGGAGTTCCTTCTTTAATCATGGAGAAATTTTCTCATTTAATTTGATTGGTTATATGTTTTCTCTTGTATTCTCTTGTAGCTCATCAAGTTTAATTATAATAAATATTCCAAATTCCTTTTCTGACATTTCTGTTATTTCTTGTGTTTTTTCTATTGTTGGCATGGAGTTATTGTGTTCCTTTGTGGAGGAAGGATTTCCTGCTTTTCTCATATTTCGTGAGACTCTGCTGTGATTTTTTAGACATTTAGTAATGTGCTAACTTTTTGATACTTTTTTTGGACTAGGTTTCTGTAACCATGTGTATGTGTGCGTCCTTTTGATGTGAATTAGCTATGTACCAAAATCCTTTGACTGTGGATGGCAGTGAGGTATCTTTAGTGTGAGTTAAAAACTCAGATTTACTCAGAAGAATTTCTGTGCCTTTTTACTTGGGTGAGCATGGGGATAGAATTCCTGCAGAGCCTCTCCATGTTCAGATGTTTTGACTCCTACATATACAAAATGTTCTCTTCCCTTTGTGGTTGAGTGCTGAACAGAGAAACCAGAATGTAAAGTGGCATGTGAAATCAGGTGTCATGCTATTCACAGCACATGGACTGAGGCAGCTCTTTCTCCCACACTCTAGGCTCAGCAGGAGGCTTTTGTAGTGAGCTGGGGTAAGGTGGCCCTACTTTCCCTCTGCTTCTGGATGGGGGCAGGAAGGCACCAGCACCAGAAAGTAGACTACTTCTACCTTCTAGCTCTGCAATTGCAGGGACTAGATAGTGGTTCTGAAGATCAAGATAGCCATCCTCCCACTAGGTACTATTGTATTTTTTAAAAAAGTTTACCATGAATACACTTCATACCAGTCCAGATGAAGATATCATACATGTTATCATTAACAGGCAACCCTATGTTCATCTTGGGTAATTCATTTTATAAGCAGTAGTGAGGTACAGTGATTAAATGTATAAAATAAATGAAAGTAATAAAAAGAAAATGTTTATCATAATAATTATCGTAAAATACCATAAAATCCAAAAAAGTGTCAACTGATCATTTTTATTTAGTTCTATGCATTGTCTGGTAGTTTAAAAATGATTACTTCGTACTGATTATGTGAAGCTCATAAGTAAGTTAGTTACTTTATCCAATGGAAAGATCATAATAAACATGCTCTGTCTCCCCATGGAGCCTGAGAGGAGAATGGAGGAGAAGGGATTGCGGCGTGGCCATTCTCCCTGTGGGGTGATTTTTCTCTTTCTGTCTCTCTGTCTCTCTCTGTCTGTTTGGTGAGCGCATGTGCCCTATAGCAAAAACCCTCTCCAAAAAAAAAAAAAGAAGCATTACACTAACACGGAACATTCTGTTGCATGTCATAATTATATTACAACTAGCATATATACTTTCTAAGAAGTAAGTAATCTTTTTAGTTTCAAGATTATTATAACAAAGATAATAACTATTTTAGGCATTGAAAGGATTTAGTATAGTTGAGAAAAACACAGCTATTGTATTAAATTAATCCTACATAAAATAGTGACATTCAAATTGAGCATTCACTATACACTAGACTCTATAGAGTGCTTTATATTATATAATTTAATGTTTAAATCAGCCTCAAGAAATTGATATTTTCTTTCAGAATTTGTATGATAAGTTCAGAAAGATCTGATTTAAGACCAAAAGTTTAACAAACAGAGCCAAGGTCTTTCTGATCACAACCAGCTTTTTGATTTAATCTCTGTACACAGTCTTTCAGGGAACAAGTACATGAAACATGACTCTAGCTTTGCAAAATATTCGTTTCCAAAAGACCAATTAAGACCCCATTCAAAGATTTATTGACAGAGAATATGCATGAATTAATTATAGCTACCTCTGTTAAGAAAGATTTAATTTTAGAAAGATGATCTAATATATCAGATTAAAAATGTAAATCCCCTCTTCTCTAAGCTGTTTTTCACATTTTATTTTCCCTTGGAATATCAGATATTACCTAAGACATCTATGGGGGTTCTTGTCAAGGAGAGTTATGCTTACAAGAAAAGAGAGCAGGGTTCTTTAGTAATTTATGCTTGAACCAAAGGTTTATATCTCTGGTTGCCAAGGTTTTTTCAGCACTGCAGTTAAACTCCTGAATTGCTATAAATAGCATTCATTGTCATGGCCTGGAGAATATTTAAAATAGGATTATGGATTTGCCATTTGACAGAAACAGTCGGGAAAACTGAACTGTGAGAAAAAGCAAGTATGTGAGTAAATAGCATTTATGAAAGAATGCCCTGTGAGAGAAAAGGCAATGTAGGCAAAAGAGAGTGTTTCTCATGGAAGTAGGTAGCATGGTGATGTCAAGGTTCTTGTAGGATAATGAGATACTTTTAGAGATGAGTAGGTGATTGTATGAGATGTTTTATCTTCATTATACAGTTAAAAACTAGGGCGATGTGGTAGTGTAAACCTGATTAACAAAATTATAAACTAAGTACTAAGCACTTCTTTAATTTTTGCATTGAAAAGAGATTTGTGCACTGTGTGTCTTTTTTTTTAAATGTATTTTTCTTACATTCTTTCACTGAACATCATTGCAGCATAGAAAATATGATTTCCCATCCAGAATACATTGTATTGTGGCTTAATCATACATGTTATAATCAACACATATGTATGTGTGTGTGTGTGTGTGTGTGTATGTGTGTGTGTATACATATTTCCCTCTATTTCTTACCCTCTGCCATTTCCCATCCTCCTCCCATACTGTCTCTGGTATCTGTACTTGCTTTCCATTCCTTTTTTATTTTTCCTACATTTTATTGAGTCACAAAATATCTTAATTAATCTACTTTCTTTTTTTAATAATTGTTTATTTGTTTTTATTCATTGTCATTATTATTATTATTATTATTAAGTTGACCAGAGAGAAAGAGAGAGAAGGAAAGTGAGAAAGCAAGCTGTCAGGTACAGGACTTGAACCACAGTCAGCCATGTGGGAATCCAGCTGCTTTAACCACCACACCATCTGCTGGCCCCATCCAACTACTTTTAATAGTCCATGTGGACTTTAGGCATGACACTGTGAGTTGAACAACATCGTCCAGAATGTAAATGGTAAGATAAGACCACAACGAAAGATAAATTAAGTACATGAATCTGAACTGGTGGAATAGAATGTTATGACTTTTGACTAAAACATTAGTGACTTTCTATGCTTTGTTTTCCAGAGTTGATTTTTGTCTTCTCTTGAGTTGTCAACAGGTTCATGTATCTACTATTTGAACAGAATCGTAACCTGTTTCCTGGCTTTAAGTCTAAAGCAAAGTTCTGTTAACATTTTTTATTTTGATTTATTAAAGCTAAAACTACCTTTCTTGAAATTAAAAAAATATATTTAAAAATACCTTTTTATTTTATATTTTATTTTATTATTTTTTTGAGAGGTTTTTGCTATAGGGAGCATACATTCACCAGAAAGACAGAGAGAGACAGAGAGATAGAAAGCGAGAAATCACCCCACAGGGGGATGGCCACACCACAATCCCTTCTCTTCCATTCTGTTCTTGGGATCCTGGGCACACACACACATGCGCCCAGTGTGAGTTTAAGCCACCAGGTCCGGCACTCGAACCACGATCGGCTACATGGGAGTTCAGCGGCACAGACATTACGCTAACTGCTGGTCCCTAAAAAATACTTTTTTAGTGGCCACAGTAAGCTATAGTATCAGCTAGGTGCTACTTTATAGCACTATGTGTCTTGAACAATTTCTCCCCCTTTTGTCTATGAACTCTACCACAATATGAGAATATATAATACATCAGTGACAAAGTAATATATACTTTCAAAAAAACAGGGGAGTGATTTTCAGGTGTGAACAACATAGTGAGGGATGGTGAATGCACTTGTATCTTTGATTTGACTACTATTCACAGTATTCATGCTTTAAAAAAATATTGTAGGGGCGAGTAGGTAGTGTGGTGGTGAAGGTGCTAGATTACCACATGGCCAAACACAGTTGGAGTCCTGGACCTGGTGGCTTAAAATCATGCCTGACATGTGTGCATGCATGTCCAAAATTCCAAGAGGAGGATGGAAAAAGGATTGTGATGTGGCCATCCCTCCTGGGGGTTGTATTTCACACATACCTTCTTTCTCTTTCTCTGTCTCTTTCAGGTTAGCACATGTGTCCTATCATGAAAACCAACAAAAGAAACAAAACGAAACAAAAGTACTTTACCTCACAAAGATGAAAATGATTGTATAAATCAGAAATTAGAAAGTCTGCCTGTGGCATGGTGGTAAGGTGACTTGCTGATCCCCCAAAAGAACTGCGTGGTTTGAATTATAGATCAGCAGCTTCAAGGGCCAGTGGCTTGAAAAACACGCTGGGCACACTCTCTATGTCTATGAGATCAACTCCTTTATTTCACTACTGTTCAGTACTGAGTGAGACCATGCAGTATTCATTTTTATGTATCTGGGTTTTTTGTTGTTGTTGTTTGTTTGTTTGTTTTGAGAGTTTTTTGCTATAGGGTGTGTGCGGTTGTCAAAAAGACAGAGAGAGACAGAGAGACAAAGTGAGAAATCACCCCCCCCCCCGGGAGGAAAAGTCATGCCATAGTCCCTTCTCCTCCATTCTCCTCTCAGGATCTTGGGCATACTTGCACACCAGGTCTGGGACTCGAACCGTGGTTGAATATGTGGGAGTCCAGGAACTTAGCCACTATGCCAACTGCTGGATCCTGTATCTCCGTTATTTCACATAACATAATGTTCTCCAGATTCATTGAGGCTTTCTCAAATGACATACCTTTATCTTTTTTTTTTTTTTTTTTTTTTTGGTCACTAGTGTTCTATTGTGTGTACATACACGTGTGTATGTGTGTGTGTTTGTGCAAATATATATACATCACATTTTCTTGGCTACTATGAGTATTTCTTCAATAAACATGGGAGTGTGGGGACCAGCAGGTGGCACAGTGGTTAAGGTGCTAGACTCTCACATAGTCAATTGTGGTTCGAATTTCTGACCTGGGGGCTTGAAACTCACACTGAGTGCATGTGCATGCATGCCCAAATTTCCGAAAGGAGAATGGAGAAGGGATTGTAGCATGACCATCCCCCATAGAGGGTGGTTTCTCATTTTCCGTCTCTTTGTCTCTGGTAAGGACACATGCCCTATAGCAAAAATCTCTCTCAAAAACAAACAAAGAAAAAACACATGGATGTGCAGATACCTCTTTGAAATACTGATTTCATTTCCTTTGGTTTTATACCTGAGAGTGAAATTGCTAGATGGTATGGTAGTTATAATTTTAATTTTTTTCAAAGTTTTATTTTTTCTTCAATAAGAACACATCAAGGAGAATAAGAGTCTCTCACACCATGATTACCTCTAACCTTTCCAAATCAGAATCACAGGCATATGTTCACAGTCTGACATGTACAAGTTGACCCACGAATGAAATTCCTGATCTTCCGTATAGCCTCCAACTTTACAGAACACCTGCTACCCCTGTGTTACTGTTGCTGAACCTATTTTAATTAAAAAAAAAAAAAACACATTCTATATTCCATAAAGGCTGTACTTATTACATTCCTTTTACCACCAATGTAATACATTTATTTTATTTTTAAAAATGGGTGGCTGATTACTCAATACTTTTTTTTTGTTTTTTAGAGAAAGAGAGACACTTTTGCTATAAGGTACACACACTCGCTGGAGACATAGAGACAGAGAGACAGAAAGCAAGAAACAACCCCCCGGGGGGGGGATGAGCACACTATAATCCCTTCTCCGTTCTCCTCTTGGGATTTTGGGCACACATGCATATGTGCCTGGCGTGAGCTTTTAAGTCACTGGGTCTGGAGCTCAGACCATGATCGAATATGTGGGAGGCCAACAACATAACCATTACAGCATCTGCTGGCCCTGATTCCTCAATTCTGAAAAGCAAATAACACACAAAAAATTGCCTGGGAAACATTTTTAAATTTCATGTAGGGTTATTCTGTCCAGGACATAATACAACTGGCTTACAGTTTAGCAGGAGTCAACATAAGAATATACTTTATTATAAAACAGTAAATCTTTGAGCAGAATATATTTTTTGATATCTCTCATATTAGATAAGTAAACTAGTTATATCATAGACAAATTTTCCTTAAATACATCTAAGAATTCAGTTAAAGAGATATTTATAATGCAGAATTTTATTTCAAAAATGCTGCATAATATCAATTTATAATTATATTTAACATATAATGTTCACGACGACATACTATTAATTAAAGTTTTTTTTTTTAAATAATTACTTTATTTAACTTTATTGATTTATTTTAATTTGACCAGAGCAAGAATGAGAGGGAAAGCAAGAAAGCAAACCACCAAGTCCAGGACTTAAAACATGGTTGGTCCCTGTGGGAGTCCAGTGCCCTTAACCAATACACTATTAATTAAAATAACAACCTTGTTGACAATGCTACTCTTCTGTAATAAAATATTTTTTATGTATCAGGTCTTTCTTTAATAATTAATGTAAATGAGCAATTTCTACATCAATAGGCATTAAATTAGTTCCAACTTATCATTTGGAAATATCTAGCTTGATAACCTGAAAAAGACTTAATGATCAATTATTGACAGTGGTATAAATTAAAACATCATTTCAGTACCCATATATTTATCTCCTGATCATATTGATGCAATGTGTACTGTAATCTTGTGATAGAACAGAATGAGAATTGAACTCTGTTTCTACTTGATGCTAAGACTTCTGGATGTAGAAAGGGAAAGATGAAATTACTATTTTAACACAGATCTTTCTAAACTCTTGTTATTTAATCCAAGTAAATCAGAAAATTGGTCATTTTATTCTTTAACCACTTTGGTGAAAAGATCCTTACTTCATTTCAATTGGATTAAATCTTAGCTTGTGTATTCTTGAGAAGGGTACTTAAAAAAAGAAACTTAACCTACTCATCAGGAAAATGCAGAGAGTAATAGGTATCTGTCTTGTTCTGAGGAATAGAGAAAAAATATGTAAAAATTGCTTAGACCTGAGACAAAGGCCAAGGGAGCATAATTAGAAAAGCTAAAATCTGGGAGCCTTCAGATGACATGCTGGGTGATGTGCTAGACTCCCACATGGCCGACCATGGTTCAAGAACTGAACCTGGCAGCTTGCTTTCTCACTCTTCCTTTCTGTCTCTCATCAAAATTAAAGAATAATGATAATAAATGTAGTTAAAAATAAATACATATTTAGTGTTTTTTGGAGAGATTTTGGCTATAGGGTGTATGCGCTTGCCAGAAAGACAGAGAGAGAGAGAGAGAGAGAGAGATACAGAAAGGGAGAAATCATCCACAAGGGGGGATGACCATGCCTCTATTCTCCTCGCAGGATCTTAGGCATGCACACACATGTGCCTGGCATGAGTTTAAGCCACTGGGTCTGGAACTTGAACTATCATAGACTACATGGGAGTTCAGCAATGTAGCTATTATGCCATCTGCTGGTCCCCCAAATAAATACATCTTAAAAAAAAAAAAAAGCTAAAATCTATTTCATTTGCAGCTTTTTAATTTCATTAGTAAACGTCATACTACTAGGCAAGGAACAAAAAATCTTTACAATGAGTTCCGTGAGTTTTGTATTAGTAACTTTTAACAGCAGTATACCCTCAGAGACAATTAATATTCACCTGAGTTTAATCATTTCAAAAATAATAGAAAAAATGTAATATATAATACAATTTTCAAAAATGTATGATAATTTATGCATTCACACACACACACACACACACACACACACACATTTGAATTTGTTATTGGGCATGTCCCTCAGTGAAGAGAAAGAGAGAAGGAAAGTGAGAAAACATCCACCCCTCCCATGGGGAATGATAAAACCACAATCCCTTCTCTATTTCTCCTTTCAGTATTTTGGCCATATACCCACACGTGCCCACCACGTTATTCAAGACCTGGGGTCCAGACCTCAGACCACGCAGTTGGCCATCTGGCATCCAGTAACCTTACTACCAGGCCACTTGCTGGCACTATATAAATAGCTATAACACTTAGATTATATGGATTTTCCACATAGTAAACAAAATGCTGAGATTATTTTCATTGTGCATATATGTGCAGCATAAAAATACTGCCTCAGAAGTAAAATGTGCAAATCAAAATAGGTGCATACTTTACATTCTGAGTCATATTATGAAATTATTGTCAGAAAGGCTAAACATGATTTACACTCCTATTTATTTCAGAGATTTTTGATATAGGACAGTGTGCTCACCAGAGAAATAGAGAGACAGAGATATAGCAAGTGAGAAATCACTTCCCAGGGGAAATAGCCATGTCACAACCCCATCTCCTTCATTCTCCTCTCAGGATTTTGGGCATGCACACACACTTAGCATGAGTTTTAAGCCACCAGGTCTGTGACTGGAACCACCGTCAGCTACGTGGGAGTCCAACAATGCACTAGCATGCCTTATGCTGGTCTCTACACTCCTATGTGATACACAAGTGTTTCTCTTTATATTGCCTATCATGCAAAGTTGGACTTTTAGAAAGAGAACATATAATTTTTAGACTTGCCATTGGATTATGATTAATCTTGAATATATAGTTATAAGCTGATAAACCTTTGTATTTTTTCATTTGGGATTTGTATTCAAAGCCTTTTCCTGTTTATGCATTAGAGTTTATTCATCTTTTTCTGGTTGAGCTCTAAAACCTCTTTTACATTATGAATTGTAACTTTGTTTTCATGAATGCAAAAATCATTTTATTCAGTTTAATATTCACACCTTCATTTTGTGTGAGATTTTTACAGAGAAATTAAAATTTTTCTTATGACTTTTTTGAAAATTTTTTGCCCATTTGGTTTGAAACTCTAAGTAGATCATATATTATTACATTTTTTCTTTGACCAATTTATAAAGCCATGATTTCTAAAATATGCCAATCATTATGTTTTCTTTAAATCAAAAAAGCACAATTTAAATTTTTATTTTTATTCTTCAAATAACCTATCAGTTGCTAAATATAATTTTTAGTAATTTATATTTTTTCTTTATTTTAATATT